>NC_051234.1:4914629-5245462 GCF_015220715.1 Pygocentrus nattereri | reverse complement strand
TAGTGCATTCCCAAGCAACAAAAGTGAAAGAAAGAAGTGGGTTCCGCTAGACGGTTGTGCCTTGCTTTATAAAACGGTGAACGAAATGATAAAAACACACAATTTTTCAACATTTAATCTAAGGTGTTAGATTAATATAATAATAATAATTATATCATAATATAAGATATTATAATTGAGTGTATCCACCAAGAAATGCAGGTTCTTTAGAGTATGTTGAATTCATGGACTAGGACTTGAACCCTTCTAAACAGGACATGAACACTATTTAATGGAAAACCCTTTGCTTTACATGCAGTCATTGCCCACAAAATGAAGTAAAAAAACTGAGATATTAATAAAGGAGTTGTCTAGCCTGTTCGCTATCTTTTAGCCTGTACACTGTACTCAGTCTAATTATTATTATTATTATTATTATTATTATTAACAAAATAAGTCATCTCTTATGCGGGCCACCCAAGAGCAATATTAAAATCAAACATTATTCCATTATCACCACAATGACTTGGAGACGTGGTGCAGTAATACAGAATTCACATGTGAGCCGGTCATAAGTGAAGGTTTAGTGATTGTTTTACAGGCGTTTAAATGTGGCTCAGCCAGTCAGATTTTAGGACAAACTGCCCATTTTGTAATGCATGTTTTGGTAGTTACTGGCCTTAGATTTCTTAGCTCACTGATGGGTGCCATTTCGTTTTGAGTTTTGATGCCTTTTCCTACTGAGTGAATTTATTAGTCAGAGTGCATGAACACGAAGTTTACATCCAAACACAAAGGCCCTTCTGCCTCAAAGTTAAATAGAATTTACACACAAGTTGACCAGACGCAGGTTGTCCAAATCCTGAGGGGAACCCTTCTTGGCCTTCAGGCAAAGCCTAATGATTTTTGGGAAATATCTATTTTATTTCATATGGATGGGACCAGTTTTGTGAAGGATAAAAACGGCACTTTAGTCTTCTGGACGTCCCAGATATGTGTCGGACTGAATACAAGCGGCAGCTTAATCGGGGTTTATAGAAATTGAAAACAGTGGTGGCAGCTCTGTTAGCCTCCCTGCTTAAAGCGTCACTGTGAAACTGCTACAAAATAAACTCTACACTAATATGTCTGTCATAAGCTTTAAATAACATATGTAGTGTCTTTTTTAGAAGTTTCAAATATTTGCATTTAATCTAAAACTGTTCTTTTCAAAAATTTCTCTTGTCTTAAATGTATGGAGTCAAATTAGGGTCTTTAATGGTGACAAGAAAAAAAATATATCGCAAATATAAGATTAGCATTTTGCATTTTACGTTCCGGTTTTGTTTTTGCAATACTTTCCCTCTTTTGCGTTTCTTTCTTTTGTTTGCGTTTCACATTTTATGTTGCTGCTTTTTTTGCAATACTTTCTCCCTTTTGCGTTTCTTTCTTTTGTTTGCGCGTCACACTGCTTTTCATGGCGTCTCGCATTTTACGTTCCTCTTTTTTTTTTGCGCTTCTCTCTTTTCTCTTTTATAATGCTCTTTTCAGCATTATTGCTGAGCTGGGTTTTTCCTCTTTTTTTTGACTTAGTTTTGGCATTTATGTTCAAAAGTAAAGGGCTAGCTCTAATAGTCATGGTTGTCAATGCACTTGCACCAAACTGTTGTGTTAAGTTATCTCAAATAAATGTATGTAAACATGATGCACTTCTCTCTGCTCAGTGATTTAATATGCCTAATGAGTCTTTCCCTCCAATCCCAGCTCCTTATGGAGAACCACAGATGGCTGTTCACTACACCTGCAACTATGTAGTTGTTACCCTGTCGTCATCTCAGGGTTTTCCTGAGCCAACTGTGTCTTGGAAGCATCCAGATGGGAGAAATGTCACAACCACAGAGCTGGACACTGAGGGGTTCTACAGAGTACAGAGCAACCTGACATTGAGCCTCAACACTACACAGACTGTTGTCGTTGAGATGAGACTGGAAATACTTTTGCAAAGTTTCATCAAGGAAATAACACTTCATCCCCTACAAGGTATGACATGGCCTGTTGACCAGGTGCACTGTTATCCAGTTGACTGGTTTCCTTAGTTATAATTGCTTTCTCTGTCAAACTTTCACTTCTGGCTATCTGGTAGCATCTGTAACATGCCAAAAGATGAAAAAAGTACAAAAAAGTATTTAGAAGCGCACAGAAGAAACATTTAAACTTCCATCCATCCATCCATCCATTTTCTAAGCCGCTTCTCCGTCAGGGTCGCGGGGGGGAGCTGGAGCCTATCCCAGCAGTCTTCGGGCGGAAGACAGGATACACCCTGGACAGGTTGCGAGTCCATCGCAGGGCAGACACACAGACACAGACAGTCACTCACACACTCACACCTAGGGACAATTTAGCACACCCAATTGGCCTGACTGGATGTCTTTGGACTGTGGGAGGAAACCGGAGAACCCGGAGGAAACCCACGCAGACATGGGGAGAACATGCAAACTCCACACAGAGAGGACCCCGGTCACCCGGCCGGGGAATCGAACCCAGGCCCTCCTTGCTGTGAGGCGACAGCGCTACCCACCACGCCACCGTGCCGCCCACATTTAAACTTTTTAAAAAAAATTTAAATTAAAACACGCAGGTTTTTGCTGCGGACATGTATGTCTAAGACTTGACAAAATGAGTAAACTCTGTTTACAAATCAGGGAAATCATTTAGGCACTCTACATGAAGGCAGTAATACAGGTTTCTACTAAGAATGTTGTTTTAAGCATTGGAAACTGCCCTTTCAGACGAACTAACACTGGAGCTAGAACCTGTGTTTTGTTTTTGTTTTTCACACAAGATCTTTCAGGAGACTATAATGAGAGAATGGATTATGTACAATATTTATCTTGAATTATGAGCATGAGCATTGTATCATGGCTAATTTGTTATCAGCAGTAACAAGCTGACTTGTTAGCTAACCAATCTTGACCTCTTCAACTCCTTGAGACCACCAGTGGTTCCAAAACACACTTTCATATTTCATAAGCTCCATTCAGAAGCTGGGCGTCGTGTGAGGCTGTAGCTCTTCTCTCCAGTCTAATAGACGGTGATGTCATTTTAAACCCTTATAATAAAAGAAGCTGAACTCAGTTTGTTTTTCTACTGAAAGTCGACCCGTTTTCCCCCAAATCTGGGCTCTAAACTATAAACACACGGCGTCTCTTCAGTGATCTGCTCTGGAAACTTTACTTTTAGAAAATAACACAAAGAGCGTCTGAGATTTTTGGCTTTCAGCAGTAAGTTGTAAGCTTATAGTGATATGTGTATATCATAAAACACGTTCTGTTCATTTGAAGCGAGCTTTTACAAAATAAATAAATAAAAAGATTTACATTTATTTCATGCAGTTACTGAATAATTTGCCTTACAATTTGGTCATGTAAGTTCAGATGGAAAAACCAAGATATACCCTGAAGAATAAGAGGTTAACGTTTTTCCTGTAACTTTATTTATTGTAACGTCATTTTATAATCATTTTTGATAAATGCTCTAATCCACATCAAGGTGAGTTTACTCTACAGCCAGTATAAATCTGTCTGTTCATAGATTTATCACTGAGCTGTGAGTGTTGTTAATGCAAAACCTTAGCAGCTGAAGGAATTAACCTGTGTCAGGCATTGTACATTCCTCAGTAACACCATTCCATTCTAATTATACTGCCACTGCCATTCTCACTGCAGGTTTGTTTTGAGGAGACTTGTCAAAGTTTTTCCTTTGCTTGAGTTGCTTTATTAGGTATGCTGTAGTGTACACCACATGCTATGTTTAAGTAATTTTTCAACCCTTCTCTTTCCTATACAGGTTGTTGCGTAAGTAATGCTGCACATGTCAGAAGTAGATTTTTTCTTATTCTTACTCTAACAGCATTTATTTTGCTATTGATCTTCTTATTAAAACAAACTACCATCGATCAGACGGCTAAGCCATTTTGTAGACAGGCTGAACATGAGAAAAGGTAAATCAGGAGCTCTCGAGTCGTGCAGCTGTTTTAAGTGTTGGCTCCATCATCTGGAAATTGTGGGTTTGATTCGTGGTGATGCCACAGCCATCCATCCACATCCATCCATCTAGGCACCTCACAATTCAATTACGATTTAGTGGACTGCGATGCGATTAAAAAAACGATTATTGATGCATCTTTTATTCTATACAGGATTTCTCACTGTGAGGACTTGGTACTTTTAAAGCAAAGTATTTCTAATGATCTATAATGAATTTACTTCCAATATCTTTCATTAATAAAACAATGGGAAGTGGTGTGGCAAGTCAACTGGAAGGCTCTCATTCACTGCTTTTGTTTGCACATGAGACGCTGCTGCCACTCATCTGTGATCAAAGGTGCAGTTACGGTGAGAAGTTCATAGAAGCCAAAGTGCTTCCATACGCTAACTTAGGCTTTGGCAGCATATTTTTACAGCCCTTTTTTAAACAGCTAAATTTGATTTTTAGGTAAAAAATTAAATATTCCTCCTTTTGCAGTAAAATAAAGCTGTGCTGATCGTTCAATACAGTGTTAACAATGGATGGTCTTAAACACTTTAAATTCACCACCCTATAACCCTGAAGGTTCACATGCAGACTGTTCACATAACTCAATATTGTCTAGCTAACGTTATGAAATGGCAAAGAGATTTTTCCTGATACATTTAATCTGCAACGAGAGACTGTCAAACACTAGAAAGTTTGAAAGGGAATATTCAAACAAATAGCTGGCAAATGAGAAGCTGACTTTAGCCTCGTAAAGCATATACTGGCACATATTGGGCATTTAAGTGTTGTGGCTCCCAAGGTAGTTAGATTTTTCCTGAAGTGACAAAATGGCTATTCGTGACAACCGAAATGTTGACTCCTGACCTAACCTAACTTTTAACTTGGACGGAGTTGGTCGGATTTCTTGCTCATCCAGCTGTTTGTGTTACGTGCTTTCACAGACTGTCTGGGCGCTGTACATGCACAATTCCAAATTCCACCCTTTGCGTTCCGTCAACATCACGTTATCAATTTAAATTTAGAAAATCAATTTTTGACATTTGTTAATCGATTCAGAATTGTCCGAGTTCGCATTGCGATGCATCCAAGAATCAATTTTTCCCCACCCCTGATCAATGTGGCCTCGCTTAGCACTTAAACTCCAATCTTACTTTTTGCAACTCACCAGGTGAGCTGACCAGTATTTTTAGTGCCTTGTACTCACAGCAAAGGATGGCTGTGGCATCGCAGGGAATCAAGCTCCTGGGGCCATATTACAGAAACTTCTTAAGTGTAAAATCTTATCCGATTAATCGCCACAACAACTTCAGTTAGGACTGAATTTAGGAGTGAAGCTCTTTAGGAATTCAGTCTTATTCTAAATCCATATAAGTATTACAGAACAGTATTACAGACACATTAGATTAGATTAGATTAGATTAGATTCAACTTTATTGTCATTGTGCAGAGTACAAGTACAGGGCCAATGAAATGTAGTTAGCATCTAACCAGAAGTGCAATATATAACATTATTTACATAAAGTGCGGTGGTAACAGTGACCAGTGCATAAATATAACTGTTATATACATGTGTGTACAAGTGAAATGTGAAATATGTAATATAAAATATGAAACATGCAATATAAAATATACAGTGTTATATATGCAGTGTTATATGTATCTATATATCTATGTATTAAGTTTATATACAGGAATGTACATATTGAATATATAGTATATAATATACATATATACATAACACATACATAAAGTGAGATATGCAGTAATATGAATGTAGGTTATTATATACACATACGTATACAAATATAGACATGTAGATATAATAGATACTGTACAGATCAGGGAGCAGCAATACAAATGAAAGTTGTATGAATGAAGTATATCATCAGTGCAGAAGGTGTAGGAAGTGCAGTTTTTTAAAGTGACTGTGTAGCGTTCGTCAGGATAACCACCTCAGGAAAAAAGCTTTTCCTAAGCCTGCTGGTGCGGGAGCGGAGGCTCCTGTAACGCCTGCCAGATGGTAAGAGGCTGAAAAGTCTATGATTTGGGTGGGTAACATCTTTGATGATGTTTCTTGCCCTGCCCATGCAGCGTTTGTAGTATATGTCCTCGATGGTGGGTAAATCGGTGCCTGTGATGCGCTGCGCCGTTTTTACTACCCGCTGGAGTGCTTTGCGGTCAGCAGCGCAGCAACTGCCGTACCATACAGAGATGCAGTTGGTGAGTATGCTCTCAATGGTACAGCGGTAAAAGTTCACCAGGATCCTGGGAGACAGGTGAGGTTTCTTGAGGTTCCGCAGAAAATAAAGGCGCTGCTGCGCCTTTTTGATGAGGACGAAGGAGTTCAAGGACCAGGTGAGATCCTTGGAGATGTGGAGACCAAGGAACTTGAAGCTGGACACCTGGTCCACTGCAACTCCACTGATGGAGATCGGGGTGTGAGCCTGGTTCCTAGTCCGTCTGAAGTCCATGATGATCTCCTTTGTTTTGTGCGTGTTGAGTGCCAGGTTGTTGTCATGGCACCATGAGGAGAGATGCTGTACTTCGTCCCTGTAGGCCGTCTCATCATTATCTGTGATCAGGCCTATCACCGTGGTGTCATCTGCGAACTTGACTATGGTGTTTGAGCCATAAACAGGTACACAGTCATGGGTGAAGAGGGAGTACAGTATCGGACTCAAAACACAGCCTTGTGGAACGCCAGTGTTCAGGGTGATGTGTGATGAATGGAGATTGCCTAATTTAACAGACTGGGGTCTGTTAGTCAGGAAGTCCAAAATCCAGTTGCAAAGTGATGTGCTGATGCCCAGATGGTTGAGCTTGGATATCAGCATGGACGGGATCACTGTGTTAAATGCTGAACTGAAATCAATGAAGAGCATTCTCACATATGAGTTCTGACAGTCCAGGTGGGTCAGTGCAGTGTGTAGTGCTGTGGAGATGGCGTCCTCAGTGGATCTGTTGCTCCGATATGCGAACTGGTTTGGGTCCAGCGTAGCAGGTAGGCAGAACTTCAGGTGGGAAAGAACTAGTCTTTCAAAGCACTTGGAGATGATTGGGGTGAGTGCAACAGGTCGGAAGTCATTCAGGGCTGAAGCAGTTGAGTGATGGCCGTGGCCGCACCCCGCGGCAAGCCTGATTCCGTGGCCCCGCCTCCGGACCCACCGCCAGTCGCACCGCCTCAGGACCCGCCGCCAGTCTCTATGGACGTCGTAGCAGGCCCGCCTGCCCCCGTGGACTTTACAGCCCCTTTGTTCCCGCCCATCCCGCCCTCGACTGTCTCTGTTCCCCGTGGTCCTTCTGTTCCTTCGTTTCTGCCCTGTTCGGTCCCTGGTTTTGTCCTGTTCCCTGCTGTTGTCTTTTCTTTCCTGTTTCTGTCTGTGTGCCTGTTTCCGTTCCTGTGTCTGTCTTGGTGCCTGTTCCCCTGTCTTTTGCGTGGTCTGTCGTTCGTTCTTGTTTTCCTTGTCCTGTTTCTCCGGTCGTCCCTCGTTCGGTGTCGTTTTGTGTTGTGCCTCCTCGTCCTCCCTCCATCTTTCGTCCTCGTTTTGTTTCATCTGTTCCTGTTTCCCGTTCTGTGTCTGATTGGCTCCTCCCACTCCATGTGCGTTTGTTTTGGTTTTGTAACTCCGCCCTGATTGTTATCACCTGTTATCTTCATACTAATAATGTAATGTTTGCCTCCGGTGTCGACCATAGGAGGATGGGTTCCCCTTCTGAGTCTTGGTTCCTCTCAAGGTTTCTTCCTCTTTTAGGGAGTTTTTCCTTGCCACCGCTGGCTTGCTCATGGGGGCTCGGACCCGAATTTTCTTTCTTCTTTTCTCTTCTCTCTGTAATACTGATTGTTCTGTAAAGCTGCTTTGTGACAACACCTGTTGTAAAAAGCGCTATATAAATAAATTTTGCTTGCTTGCTTGCTTGCTGTCCCTCATTTTCCCTGTGTATTTAAGCCCTGTGTTTGTCCCTTGTGTTGAATAGTACAAGGAAATATTAAATATAAATTTTTTTTTAAATCATATGCCCATTTAGAATTTGATGCCAACACATTCCAAAAAAAAGGGGTGTGAAAAGCTGGTAAAGTTGTGCAATGTTTAAAGAAGTTAGTTGATTGCTGGTAACTGCTGCTTGTAAAATGACTGTGTATAAACAAACAAACAAACAAAAAAAGCGTCCCAAAGAGTTTTTTTCAGAAGTAAAGCGGAGTTCACCACTCTGTGAAAGACTACATGAACAGATATTTTTAAACATGTTTCATGATCTACGATACATAACATTAAAAGATTCAGATTATGTCTGTATGCAAGGGACAAGTCCAAAAAAAAACAGTATTTGCTGGCCATGATCTTTGTGCCCTCAAATGGCAACTAAAACCAGACACGATTCTGACACAAACACTTTTGTGGCACCATTTAAGGTGGACCAGGAAAATCGAAAGAGAAGCTGACATATGGCATGGCATACCTCCTCCACCAAACTTTTCAGTTGGCACAGTGCAGTCAGGCAGGTAAAGTTCTCCTGGCCACATAGAGAAACCTGATTTATCACGCCAGAGAATACATTTCCACTGCCCAGTAGTGGCACTTTACTCCATGCGATGCTTGGCTTTGTGCTTGATGTAAGGCTTGCATGCAGCTGATTGACCATGGAAACCCATGACATGTAGCTCTGCACAGTTTTTGTGCTGATGTTGATGCCAGAGGAGGTTTGGAACACTGCAGTTATTGAGTCAGCAGAGCGTTGGTGACTTTTATGTGCAATGAGCCTCAGCACTCGGCGACCCCACTGTCAGCTGAGTTGTTGTGGCTCCTAAATGCTTCCATTGTTAATAATACCACTCACCAATTGTGGAATATCTAGGAGGCAAGAATTTTCATGAACTGACTTGTTACAATGGTGACATTCAAATACAGCACCACGTTCAAATTCTGTGACTTCTTTAGAACGAAACATTCTTTTACAAATGTTTGCAAAGACAAAGTTGCTTGATTTTATACACCTTTGGCAATGGAAATGAAACACTTAATAAATTGATTGAGGTGTGTCCCAATACTTTTGTCCATATAGTGTAGCTCTGGCTGCATTCTGAAAAAATATGCCATATTCATATAGGATACGTCATCCAGGTATCTTTTGTGTGCTGGAGGCATTCATGTTAGTCACATACTGCATTCTACTTGCTACTGTTGAGCAGAATCAGTGCACAAGCAGAATGGAGTAGGATGATTGCTGATGCCTACATCATTACCACAGCAAGCCATGGAGGTAGGTTGATTTCTGGACACATAAATCCAATCTGATCACTTGCAAATAATTGTGCGGACAGTTGTCTCAAAAGATCTGATTTGAGCAACAAATCCATTTTGCCTGCAGTCTGGAGGAGAAGCAGGTGAGGAGTTTTTTTTTGTTGTTGTTGTTATGTATTTGTTATATAGGTAGTTCGCTCACTTTTGCTTGGGTTTGGGTGGTCAAACTGTTGTGTTTATTTTGTATATCCATTACAGGGAACACACTACTGCACAATTTAATGCACAATCACTCTTTATTTAATGAATTTAACATTTTGAGAAAAAAAATTATTTATATAATATAAAATAGAAAGAATAAAAGTTAGTTTTTACCCAGTATGTAAAAAACTCAAATTTGTGCATTAACTTTGCAGACAATTCCATATTTGTTTGTCCCTGTATAAAATGTGTGAACATATTTTCAGAGAATCAGTAAATCAGCAAAATCCACAGAGCAGAAATTGTTGCCATCGTTTATAGTACAATTTACTAAATCATCAACATTTAAATAATAAAGATTGAAAGAAAGAAAACACATTGATTGTCCTATTTGCAGTACCACAATGAAAAGAGACATTTCAAGTTTATAAAGTACTTCATAGAGAGTGAATAGAAAGAAACCAAATACAGAGGAAGGAAAAAAGCTTGAATAATATACAAAATTTGGCAGGAATGGACCATAAATAAGCAAATCACAAAGACAATAGAAAAAAATTGTGGTGACGGTTAAAAGTAACCATAAAAAAAGGAATAAATCATGCATGTCCATATGCTGATCTAAGATCCAGTCGTAAGTTAGTAATCTTACTTTGAGAGGATGGGTTAACATGGGCCAATGTTGGTAGTTTTTTTTTTCTTTTGTACAATATATTGCCAAAATATTCGCTCATCTGCCTTAACATGCATATGAACTTGAGTTACATCCCATTCTTAATCAATAGGGTTTAATATGATGTCAGCCCACCCTTTGCAGCTATAACAGCTTCCACTCTTCTGGGAAGGCTTACCACAAGGGTTAGGAGTGTGTTTATTGGAATTTTTGACCATTCTTCCGGAAGCACATTTGTGAGGTCAGACACTGGTGTTGGATGAGAAGGCCTGGCTCTCAGTCTCTGCTCTAATTCATCCTAAAGGTGTTCTAGCGGGTTGAGGTCGGGACTCTGCAGGTCAGTCAAATTCTTCCACACCAAACTCACTCATCCGTGTCTTTATGGACCTGCTTTGTGCACTGGTGCACAGACATGTTGGAAAAGGAAGGGGCCGTGCCCAAACTGTTCCCACAAAGTTGGGAGCATGAAATCATCCACAATCTCTTGGTACTGAAGCATTAAGAGTTCTTTTCACTGGAACTAAGGGGCCGAGCCCAGCTCCTGAAAAACAACCCCACACCATGATCCCCCCTCTTCCAAACTTTACACTTGGCACAATGCAGTCAGACAAGTACCGTTTACACTGCTTACATATGACTGCTCACCTATCCATCCAGGCTGTCATATTGTGAAGTTTGCGGACGACACAGCAGTGGTTGGATGCATCACAAACAGAGATGAGTCCAACTACAGGCAGGGGGTGGAACACCTGGAGGGTTGGTGCAGAGAAAACAACCTCTGCATCAACGTAAAGAAGACGAAGGAGATGATTGTGGACTTCAGAAGGGGCCATCATGACCACCTCCCTCTGCACATTGGAGGTTCTGAGGTGGAAGTGGTCGACAGCTACAGGTACTTGGGTGTGCACCTGAGCAGCAACCTCACCTGGAGCAACAACACTTCCACTCTGGTCAGGAAGGCACATCAGCGGCTCTACTTCCTCAGGAGGCTGAGACGAGCTGGACTCGGGAGGGCAGTCCTCACCTCCTTCTACAGATGTGTGGTGGAGAGCGTTGTGTGCTCCAGCATCAACGTGTGGCATGGAAGCTGCTCTGCTGCAGATAGGAAAGCACTGCAGAGGGTGGTGAAGGCTGCACAGAGGATTGCTGGAGTCAGCCTCCCCAGCACCACAGACATTTACACCTCCAGATGCAGGAAAAGGGCTGCCTGCATCAGGAAGGATCCCACCCACCCAGCACATGCACTTTTTGTCCCGCTCCCCTCAGGCAGGAGGCTGCGGAGCATCAAGTGCAAAACAACCAGACTCAGAAACAGCTTCATACCAGAAGCTGTAAGGCTCCTAAATTCCAACTGACACTTACAAGAACAAGTACTGTTACAGGCACTGTCACTTTAAACCGCACTGAGACACTTTATCTAGACACTTTATCCACTGCTCTAAGTCAATATCATGCTGCTATAGCAAACTTGCACTCTGGACTTCATATTGCTGCTAACTTCCTACTCTCCCTCTCTTGTGTACTTCTATTTATTTATCTATTTTAATAACAGCTCTTGGGTGTAAACTGGACTATGAGATCTTAATTTCGTTCCACCTCATGTACCATGTGATGCGAATGACAATAAAATCTCCTTGAATCCTTGAATCCTTGAATCCTTCTCCTGGCAACCGCCAAACCCAGACTCATCCATCGGATTGCCAGATGGAGAAACGTGATTGGTCACTCCAGAGAACACATCTCCACGGCTCTAGAGTCCAGTGGCCTTGCCTTACACCACTGCATTCGGCACTTTGCATTGCGTTTGGTGATGTAAGGCTTGGATGCAGCTGCTTGGCCATGGAAACCCATTCCATGAAGCTCTCTACGCTGTTCTTCAGCTAATCTGAAGACCACATGAAGTTTGGAGGTCTGTAGTGATTGACTCTGCAGAAAGTTGGTGACCTCCGTCATTAATGGAGTGAAATAAACAAGGAAGGGATGTGTATTTAAGTAAAAAATCGGAACAGATAAAAATGCAAAAACAGGAAAACACACATAACATAAGGTTAGGAATGTAATGTAAGGTTCCTAATATGGAACGGGATCAGCCTTGGCATTTACGTCTTAAACTGTTTCTTAATACATATTGCAATATGGGGTCGTGGGCTGGAAGTTAGGGAGCTGGCCCTGTGACCGGAAGGTTGCTGGTTCGATCCCCAGGGCGGACAGTCCATGATTGAGGTGTCCTTGAGCAAGACACCTAACCCCCAACTGCTCCCCGGGTGCTGTGGATAGGGCTGCCCACCGCTCCGGGCAAGTGTGCTCACTGCTGCCTAGTGTGTGTGTTCACTAGTGTGTATGTGGTGTTTCACTTCACGGATGGGTTAAATGCAGAGGTGGAATTTCCCTGGTTGTGGGATCAAAAAAGTATCACTTTTTCACAAAAATTGTAATAGTTAATAATATTAAATAATATAATAATATTAATAATAAAACGTCCGACAACCACGTAATGTTCCTGGGCAGTAATACAAAAATGTAATTCTTGGATCTTAATGATTCCCAGCTGGTAAGAGAAACTGTACTTTTGTCTTTTACTGTAAGATGAATCATTATGATCACTGATGTACTCTCAGACATTACTGAATGTTGGGATGACACAGCACATGATGTTGTACAACCGGTAATGTGCACCACCTCCAAATCATTCAAATCATACATTTTATTTATTTTATTATTTTGCCAGGAATTCACTAATAATATTATTAATTCAGTAGAAAGTCTTCTTAGTTCAAATCCATTTAGGAGGATAATGGCGTCTTGGCAGAGTGATACAGTGTTTGTGAAAAACCTGTGATGTTATGACGAAATAACAATGTGGTTAGAACACTATCGCTCTGTTTAGAGGTTTCAAATCTTTGACTATTGCAGCATGTATTTCAGTGCAAATGCATTGTTTTTGTTATCTCCATGATTCCACAGAATATAGGAATTCGAGTTTAGAGTCTGTGTAATAATGTGACTCATAAGAGACGATGGCTGATCAGCAGCCAGCAAAAAATCTGAAAAGTGATGTTTGTAAAAGAAATCAAATTCAATAGGAGGGCTGTGATTTCAATGTAAATGGTGGTAATTTTATTGGAAAAAGTGACGCTGATGTTTAATGAGGCTTTTCTGTGTGACTGACTCTCAGTGCTGAGGTTCACTCAAGACCAGAGGATCTCTCAAGTCATGGCTGCATGCAAAGAAGCTCATCACTGGAGACGTTTTTGGATTTCAAAACATCAGCAAATGATGGTGAGATTATTCTTTTGCTCTTTCTTCTCTGAGTCACAACCTAAATGTCAGCTGAGTAACCAAGCAAGATAAACCAAGCAGGATATTTTCATCGTTAAATTTAAAAATAGCACTTGCATCCTGCCCCAGTGCCTCCTACGCTACAGAATGCAAGACTAAACAAGGATGCAGCAAGTCTTGCTCTCTCCCAAGAGGGAGAGCTTGAATATCTGGGAAAATTATTCTCAACTCTCTTCTCCTTCCTTTGTTGATGTCTACCCCTAGTGAGTACAATGGTGAAGAAGCACTTCTGAGGGTTTTTTCACGCAGCACAGATTTTACCTTCAGTATTTACAATGTCCTCCTCCACTGGACATTGTAAAGGTTTCATGGACTTTTTTCAGAGGCATGGCCCTAGAGTAGGCTGATATTACGCTCGAGAGAAGGGCTAAAGAGGCAAGGACTGTGGAGGGATTTTTAAAATTGCTGCAAGAATGATTTTTTTGGTTACCATGC
The DNA here is from genome assembly GCF_015220715.1 of Pygocentrus nattereri. Taxonomy (NCBI): domain Eukaryota; kingdom Metazoa; phylum Chordata; class Actinopteri; order Characiformes; family Serrasalmidae; genus Pygocentrus; species Pygocentrus nattereri. The sequence goes on along the minus strand of NC_051234.1, from coordinate 5,231,584 downwards.
AAAAAGCTGCTTCTTGAGGCCTCTGCTAAGCCACAAGAGCTGAGGACGTCGGTGCAGCCCAGCGTGCACCCGAGGACATCACGGCAGGCCTGCCTGCACCCAAGATGTCAGTGCAGCTCAGTCTATGTACGCTCTCAACATCTCCTTGCCAGCTGGCTTCTGAGTCTCTTGATGAGCCCGTGGCTTCTGAGTCTCCTGCCCGCAGTTTCAGCATCTCCAGACCTGCCTGTGGTCTGCTGTTCCTGCTCCCAGGGCCGCTCCCGTTCCTGCTCCCAGGGTTGTTCCTGTTCCTGCTCCCAGGATTATTCCTGTTCCTGCTCCCAGGGCCGCTCCAGCTCAGCCTCCTGTATCATCTGCTGTCCTGTCTCAGGTCCAGTTACCTCTTTGTTCTCCAGTCTAATCTTCAGTTCTCCCTCCTATCTCATCTCCAGTCCAGTGTCCTGTTCTCATTCCACTTCCTTCTAAAACCATGTCTCCAGTCTTGTCCTCTTCTGTCCAGCCCGTAGTCTGGACAGTCCATACTCAGTTGCTTTGTCTTGCATTGTGTGTCTATATATCTGATGTTGTTGCTTGTTTCCCCTTGTTGTTGGTTTTGTTTCTTTTTAGTTCTTGTTTACTTTGTTTTGCCTTGTAATGGATTTGTCTGTTCCACTCACTTCTGCCACGTTTTTGAAATCTGAATCGTGTTTTAATGAAACCAACTCGCACTTGCATCCTGAGAATAAATGACAGCGAGTAGCCAGGGGAATAGCAAGCTTACCTCAAAAGTTGTTTTCTAATATGAGCTGAGCAAATTAACCAAATGTAAAAAAGGCAGAGCGGACGGGGCTGAAGAGACGAGCATATGAAAGGAAATGCAAAAAGAAAGCACAAAAAGATGAGTGATTTTAAACTGTTTTTTCCACTTATTTTCACCTCTTTCCTTGACATTCTCCTTCTTTGTGTAGGTGGCATATCTTCTAATGGACTCCCCTTACATAAATATTTCCTTAAAAATGAATAACTTGCTCTTAATTAGAAATGGACTGATCGAGGGCAGGGATGGATCTTCTGGGGAAAGATTGTTGATATTTGAGCTTAACAGCAAAACAAACAAGTCTCTCCCTTCAATGCTGCTTCAGAGGCTCCACTCCCCAAACTCATGGACGTGCATTGCCAAGGCAAATGATGCTGTGCTAGCAAACTTATTATTTTATCTTTGTAGCCATAAAACCCTTTGCAAGTGTTGTACAGACAAAAAAAGTTAACAAACTGTCACTACAGTTGCTACTGTGAAGTTAAACAGTTGGCATTAGCTACACCATATGGACAGAAGTATTGGGATTCTTAATCATTGAATTCAGCTACTTCAATCAGTCCCATTGCCACAGGTGTATATAATCAAACACCTAGCCATGCAGTCTGCCTTTACACATGTTTGTAAAGAATTAGTTGTTCTAAGGAGCTGACTGAATTTGAGTGTGGTGCTGCAGTATCATGCCACTGTTGCAACAAGTCAGTTCACACAATTTCTTCCCTACTAGATGTTCCACAATGAACTGTAAGTAGTATTACTGAAATGCAGAAGCGTTTAGGAATAACAGCAACGCAGCCATGACGTGCCAGACCACATAAATTTACACAGCGTAGTCCTGAGATGCATTGTTCATAATATCACGATCATTCTGCTGGCTCAGTACCTGCAGAGTTCCAAACCTTCTCTGGCTTTAAGATCAGCACAAAAACTGTGCACCAGGAGCTTCATGGTGTTATGACCAAAGCTCAAACAAGCTGGATTGAAGGCTTCAGGGACAGGCATTAGCCAAAATAACAAACAAAACAACTAATGATTCCCAACTTACTAAACTACAAACAAAAGAAACCAAGAGGCATACAGGCTACCCTAACTCTCTACCTTAAACAGGAGAAAAGGTAACCAACACAACACAGCACCTGTCCCCTACTTTCACCCAGCCTCCAAAGCGTAATCAAACAGTCACAGTTGTAACAATAGCTAAGCAGATAAAAAGCAAAGCAGATAAAAGTGAAGCGTGCCGGGCTGGTCTGGTCTGGTCTGGACAGGTGTTCTTTCAGGTCAAGTCAGAGGGGTGAAACGCCCTAAACATCTATCAAGATGGTGGCTCAGCAACCTCTGATACTGTCTGGCGCCTCCAAGTGGCAAATTATGCATCTGCACAAAACAATGGGAAAAGCACACAAAATGGCCAAGAACAGACACAAAGAAGGGCAATTACGACTGAGGGTCATAACAATGGCATGGGTTTTCATGGCCGAACAGCTGCATGTAAGCCTTACATCACCAAGCATTAATGCCAAATGTTTGATGGAGTGGAGTAAAGCCCACCAACTGGACTCTGGAGCAGTAAAAATGTATTCTGTGGACTAATGGATCACACTTCTCTATCTGTCAGTCTGATGGACGAGTCTAGGTTTGGTGAATGCCAGGAGAATTTTACCTCCCTGACTGCATTGTGTCAACTGTAAAGTTTGATGGAAGAGGGATAATACTATTGCTATAGCAGTTCTTCCTGATTGACAGACCTCAGCCTGTTAAGAGTTAAGACAAACTCTTCTCCTCCCATCACACTGATCACACTGACATCCCATCACACTGACAGCCTACAGGGACAAGGTGCAGCACCTGGTGGCTTGGTGTGACAATAACAATCTGGCGATCAACACCCAGAAAACCAAGGAGATCATAGTGTAGCCAGGATTTCAAGTTCTTTGGTATCCTCATCTCTGATGATCTCACCTGGTCCCTAAACTTCTCCATCATGGTCAAAAAAGGCGCCACAGCGTCTTTACTTCATACAGAGCGTCAAGAAAGCTCACCTGTGTCCAGGGATGCTGGTGGACATTTACCACTGTACCATTGAGAGCATACTCACAAACTGCACCTCAGTAACTCTCAGACCCCATGGTGTAACAATAACATCAAACAGATGGTAAAGAGGAAAAGTGTGAATGTAAATAGACACATAATCAAGGACCTTCCTCATCCTAACCATGGACTTTTTACCCTCCTCCTGGCAGAAACATCTCCTCCGGCAGCAAGCAGGCTCAGGAAGAACTTCTTCTCTCAGGCTGTGACCCTGCTGAACTCCACACCGTCACTTTAACTGTATATTTGCACGCACTGCACTGTAGTTTATATCCTAGTATTACTGTGCTATTCATATTTGCACAGTCTATTACTGCACTATTGATATTTGCACCAACAATTACTGTACAAGCTTACTCTGCATACTTCTTATCTTTTACATGTGCTGCTCTCACTGGACATACTTCCTCATTTTCGTTGGGAGTGACAAGGATGGACAAGATTAGAAATGAGCAGATCAGAGGGACAGTGAAGGTGGAGCAGTTTGGACATAAAGCCAGAGAGGCCAGGTTGAGATGGTTTGGACATGTGTTGAGGAGGAAAAGTGGATATATTGGGCAAATAATGTTGGAGATGGAGCTGCTGGGTAGAAGGAGAAGAGGTAGACCTCAGAGAAGGTTTATGGATGTAGTTAAGGTGGACATGGAGATGGTTGGTGTGAAAGTAGAGGAGGCAATGGATAGGGCAAGATGGAGGCAGATGATCCGCTGTGGCGACCCCTAAAGGGAGCAGCCGAAAGAAGAAGATATTTATACTTGCATATCTATATGTTTTACCACTCAACACTAATCGTAAAAATAAACATTAATTGTAGAAAAATAGAATAATAAAAAGTAATATAAGAGGACCTAACCATCTGTTACATTATTATATGTAAATAATAACATATTTTGCACTTTTGGTTAGATACTAACTGCGTTTCATTGGCTCTGTACCTGTACTCTGCACAATGACAAAGTTGAACCTAACCTAATTTAATCTAATCTAGTGGGGTTGCTTTTCAGGGGTTGGCTGCTTTTCAGGGGCCCCTAAGTTCCAGTGAAGGGAAATCTTAGTGCTTAAGCATACCAAGACATTTTAGGCTTGTGTGCTTCCAACTTTGTGTGAACAGTTTGGGGAAGAACCTTTTCTGTTCCAGCATGACTGAGCAAGGTCCATAAATGAATAGCTGGGTGAGTCTAAAGAGCTCTGACCCCAACAAAGACATTACTGTCTGTCCTCACAAACGCTCCTTTGTATGAATGGACAAAAATTTCCACAGACACTCCCCAAAATCTTGTAGGAAGCTTCCCAGGACAGTGCAAGCTGTTATAGCCGCAAAGGGTGAAACAACTCCATATCAGTAGCTATGGATTTAGAATGGGGTGTAGGTATAACGTGTATTTGTCCCAATAATTTTGTCCACATAGTGTATCACAAACACAGGCAAATGGGTTAAAAAAACAACACAGAGCTATTATTTCTGCGAAACAGCAAAAATAAGCCAGCTTGAAAAAAATGAAAACAGCCTGCCCCCAAGTGAAGACCCCAAAGCAAAATATACTCCCACCTCATGACGCATTATCATGGCTTTTTTAGTCTAAATCAGGAAATCTCTCTTTAGAGACCACTGCAGCACCACTGCAAGAGACAGATGGGCTTACAGCAGATGGCCGTGATGGGTAAATGTTTCAAGTTGGCGTGGGCTCAGAACGGGAACCCCCAAAAAGTTTATCAGAACAGTCAGAAGATCCAGCTGTGAGCATCTGCTAAGAGGCTTAATTTTTGAAGGAAAAGTGAAAGTAAAGCCGCTCATTTCCACACACTGTGGTTCTTTTTGTGAGAACGTCATCCAGGACAAGTTATTTCGACTCGTTTCATGTAAGTTTGAAACCCTGATGAGTTCTTTTTCACAGCATTCATTGTTTCGCGCATGTCTCGTCGGCTGCCGACAGGCTAAGGTCCCGTTTAGTTCCGCGGTTCAGACTCGGTCTGCGTGGCTAACGGTTCAGGGATGCTGAGCTGGATGAAGTTCTGCTCCAGGTTTGTTTCGTGTTTCTCAGCAGAGGCGCTTTAAAACACTTTGTTAGCTTTTCCAGCTAAACTCTGGCATAATAATGTGCTCAGGTTTGTTTACGACGCAGCCTTTCCTCGGGGGTCTTTAACACGTTCGAGGGTGTTAGATATCTTGTCTTTGTTCGCTGTTTTCGCGCAGTTTACGGTAAAGACGATTATTTACGGTCACAGAAACTCAGTAACGCTAATATCATTTCTAGTTAATCATTTTTCCAGAATCTTCCCTCACAAAACGGGCTCAACGGCGAATTTGCATTCATTTCTGCACGTGTTTGTTAGGCAAAGTGGAGGAGCTGTAATGCTGAGTGAGGACAAACGTGACTGATGCTGCACTTATACATTGTATTTTATTGTATTGCACTGTGTATTGTAGTGTATTGTAGTGTATTGTATTTTATTGTATTGTAGAGTATTGTATTGTGGTGTAGTGTATTGTATTGTGCTGTGGTGTAGTGTATTGTATTGTAGTTTATTGTAGTTTATTGTATTGTAGTGGTATTGTATTGTAGTGTAGTATATTGTAGTGTATTGTATTGTAGTGTAGTATATTGTAGTGTACTGTATTGTAGTGTAGTATATTGTAGTGTAGTGTATTGCAGTGTATTGTATTGTGTAGTGTATTTCAGTGTATTGTAGTGTATTGCAGTGTAATGTATTGCAGTGTAGTGCATTGTATTGTAGTGTATTGTAGTGTAGTGTATTGTAGTGTGTTGTATTATAGTTTATTGTATTGCAGTGTATTGTAGTGTAGTATATTGTGTTGTAGTGTATTATAGTTTATTTCTTGCAGTGTATTGTATTGTAGTGTAGTATATTTTATTGTATTGTATTGTAGTGTAGTGTATTGTATTGTAGTGTATTGTAGTTTATTGTGTTGCAGTGTATTGTCATTTATTTTATTGTAGTGTATTGTATTGTAGTGTCGTATATTTTATTGTATTGTATTGTGGTGTAGTGTATTGCAGTGTATTGTCATTTATTTTATTGTAGTGTATTATAGTTTATTTTATTGTAGTGTATTGTATTGTAGTGTAGTGTATTTTATTATAGTTTATTGTATTGCAGTGTACTGTAGTGTAGTATATTGTAGTGTGTTGTATTGCAGTGTATTGTAGTTTATTTATTGTAGTGTATTGTATTGTAGTGTATTGTAGTTTATTGTATTGTAGTGTATTGTATTGTTTTGTATTGTAGTGTAGTGTAGTGTAGTGTAGTGCAGTGTATTGTAGTGTATTCTATTGTCCATCCATCCATTATCTTCCGCTTCTCCGGGGTTCAGGTCGCGGGGGCAGCATCCTAAGCAATGAGGCCCAGACCTCCCTTTCCCCAGCCACTTCCACTAGCTCTCCAAGGGGGATTCCGAGGCGCTCCCAGGCCAGCTGGGCGATATAGTCACGCCAGCATGTCCTGGGTCTTCCCCGGGGTCTCCTCCCAGGTGAACTTGCCTGTGACACCTCCCGAGGCAGGCGTCCAGGAGGCATCCTAACCAGATGCCTTAACCACCTCCTCTCGACGTGAAGAAGCAGTGGCTCTACTCCGAGTCCCTCCCGGATGACCGAACTTCTCACCTTATCTCTAAGGGAGAGTCCAGACACCCTGCAGAGGAAACTCATTTCGGCTGCTTGTATTCGCGATCTTATTCTTTCGGTCATTACCCAAAGCTCATGACCATAGGTGAGGGTGAGAACGTAGATCGACCGGTAAATCGAGAGCCTTGCCTTATGGCTCAGCTCTTTCTTTACCACAACAGGCCGGTAAAGAGCCCGCATCACTGCTGACCCAGCTCCAAAACGCCTGTAAATCTCCCTTGTACCAAGACCCCGAGATGCAAACTCCCATGAACCCTCCAGAATCCTGGAGAGGGTGAAGAGTTGGTCCAGTGTTCCACGACCAGGGCGGAACCCGCACTGCTCCTCCTGGATCTGAGGTTCGACTATAAGCCGGACTCTCTTCTCTAGTACCCCTGCGTAGACCTTACCAGGGAGGCTGAGGAGTGTGATTCCCCTGTAGTTGGAACACACCCTCCGGTCCCCTTTTTTATAGTCACCACCACCTCAGTCTGCCAATATAGTGGAAAAGGCGTGTCAGCCAAGACAGCCCCACAACATCCAGAGCCTTGAGGAACTCAGTGCGGATCTCATCCACCCCTGGAGCCTTGCCACCAAGGAGCTTCTTAACTACCTTAGCGACTTCGGCCTCAGTAATGGACAAGCCTATTCCCATGTCTCCAGACTCCTGCCTCCTCACTGGAGAATGTGTCAGTGGGATTGAGAAGGTCCTCAAAGTATTCCTTCCACCGCCCAATGACGTCTTCAGTCGAAGTCAGCAGCACACCATCTCCACTATATACAGTGCCAGTGGTAGACTGCTTTCCCCTTCTGAGTCGCCTGATGGTTTGCCAGAATATTTTCGGAGCCGACTTAAAGTCACTTTCCAAGGCCTCACCAAACTCCTCCCACACATGGGTTTTTGCCTTGGTGACGACTGAAGCCACAGATCGCTTGGCCTGTCGATACCTGCCAGCTGCCTCTGGTGTCCTACAGGCCAACCATGCCTGGTAGGACTCCTTCTTCAGCTTAATAATGGAGGAGCGGAACACGGCCAATTCTGAGTCAATGTCCCCCACCTCCCCTCCTATCTGGTCAAAGTTCTGACGGAGGTGTGAGTTGAAGATCAATCTGACAGGTTCTTCTGCCAGACGTTCCCAGGAAACCCTCACTATACATTTGGGCTTGCCTGGTCTGACCGGCATCTCCCCCCACCACCTGATCCAACTCACCACCAGATGGTGATCAGATGACAGCTCAGCTCCTCTCTTTACCCGAGTGTCCAAAACACATGGCAGCAAGTCTGACATGGCCACCAGATGCTCGCTGGCGAGCCCCTCCCCCAGGCCTGGCTCCAGGGTGGGGCCCTGGTAACCCTGTTCTGGGCAAGGTACACAAGTCCCGTTTTCGTCTTTTCTTAGGAGTTATTATGGATCACACTTTGTCTGACCTGTCACCTAGGATCAATTTGCCATGGGAGACCCTACCAGGAGCTTTTGCTCCAGACAACATAGCTCCTAGGATCATTCAAGCACGCAAACCCCTCCACCACAATAAGTTGGTGATCCATGGAGAGAGTATTGTATTGTAGTGTATTGTATTGTATTGTATTGTTGTGTAGTGTATTGTAGTGTATTGTATTGCACAGAGTTCTGTGTTCAACTCAACTCAACCTTTCTCTGGGTATCAAGTGACTTTGTGTTTCTAGCAGTAGCTGAGCTCAGAACTGTCTTTCTCTCTAACCTACTGGTAACTACCAAAGACACTTTCTCTAGGTAGACAAAGCACTTGTTGTAAGTCGCTCTGGACAAGAGCGTCTGCTAAATGCTGTAAATGTAGATGTAAATGTTCAGGGAAATGTGCTTTGTCTGTTGTGATTGTAAACATGTGAATGAGATGCTTGCAGTGATTTTGATGTGCCTGTCGCTGCTCTCTGTGTGGTTTTAGTTAATTATGCATGTAGCAGCTCATGTGCACCAATGGGTGGTTTTGTCTGGCGGATATTTGGGGCCATGTTTGGGGGATCTTTCCTGTTTTGGAACAAAATGAAAAGAAACGCAAAGCTACTCCAACCACATTACCCTGAAAGCCTCTGTAGTGCTTGCCTGATGCAGAATACCTCTCATCATCTTCCAGTACAAGTACAGTACTTTCCTGCAAATGACTGCACTGTGCCAAAAGAAACGAGAGGGGTCTGGTTGCAGACATGAACTCTCAGCATGACATGCAGCTCCCGCTAGTGATGACTTCAGTGTACACTCTGCTACGATACATGTTTTTGTCGGTTTTCTGAGGGACAATGCCCAACCACGTAGTGCTGGGCAACAAGAGCTAAACAGAATGTATATTAATGGTGTCATACTTATAATAAGGTAATTAAATATGGAAACTTCCAGAATAAAACCTACCATGACGATGAGCATGAATGACAAACAGGCTGCTGCTGAAACTCATGAAAGCTACATTGAAGATGATCAGAACTGGTGAACAAAAACTGTAATACTGATTAAAATAGAATTTATGGATTCTAGGAGATTACAGCACACAGTCAACATGGTACAGATTACTTTTGCTGTGTCGGCAACATCGTCACAACCTCCTAGAAAGTTGTCAGACAATGTTCATAACTTTCTTAGGAATTCCATTGCAGACAATGTTGTCTTAACTTTCTGAGGAATGACATTTCAATGTTGTGACAATGTAGACAGCACCAGGCAGATGATGCTGTGGGCACCAAAACAGTACGTTGTCACAACACAACTGTGTTTGCAGGGCCGGAATAAAATATGATGGCTTTGATTATTAACGGGAATTGGCTCGATGGTTGCTGTTATAGGCCATTAGATAATGTATGTGGAATCTGTCCCAAAACACCTGATTAAATGACTAGAGTTCTTTACACCGTGATGATAACCCATCAAGAAAACACAGAATACCATTGGTGAATACACCTTCCTGGAGCAGTAGGCAGCCCTGTCCATGGCGACTGGGCAGTAGTTGGGGAAATGTCTGGGTTCTTACTGGAATCCCTGACATGACAGACTCAGTATTTGTGAGGTTTGTCTGACTTACAGAATCTACATATATACTGGATTTTATTTTATCAAGCATAGAGATGTGCATCGTTTTGCACTATTTTAGAATAGATATTCATTCCCCTACATGCTAAATTGCCCCTGGGTGTGGGTGTGCGAGTGACTCTGTGTCTGTCTGTCTGCCCTGCGATGGACTGGCGACCTGTCCAGTGTGTATCCTGCCTTCTGCCCGATGACCGCTGGGATAGGCTCTAGCAGTCTCAAATGGCTCCCTGCTCCCTACAGAGTGCACTACACAAGAATATAAATACTGGCTCTTACATCCCAACAGTGCATAATTTAGCTAAGAATATTAATTTAATACACATAGTGCAGCCAAACAGAACAGGCAGTGCATGGTACTGGGGGTTTGTGGAGTTTTCAAAGGAGAATGTAGCATACTGTGACATATTAGCAGGTTAGCAGATAGCCTAGCACAGTCATTGAGGTAGCAAACTGAACAGCGATGGTAAACAGTATTTGGTTGATATAGTAAATCTAGCAGTTAACATTGTTAAAGTAAAATGTGCAAAAATGCAAGTCAAACATTGTTAAGGAAACAAGCAAAATGCAAGTATTCAGAACTACAGTCATATCAAATGAAGTATTTCAGTGAAATGAAGTCATTATACTTAAATACAGTGTTCCAGCCATAATTTGGAACTGCAAGAAGTGGGAGTGAGTTAGTCCCATGTTGTTATGCACTGTATATGGGTGTGGGTCCGTGGGAGTTGAGAGATGTGATGATGTATGGGAACACCTACACTGCTTAGTTCTGAAAGTACAGAGCCATTTGAGGTTCAGACTGGATTTGATGCTACTTCTAACTGAAACACAGACACTTGAAGCCCGTAAGTCATTCAAGTAACTTTCATATTATATGTTATAAGTGAAGGCTGTGGTCAGACATATAAAATGATACTGTGTCAACTGCTATTTTGGCCTGTGATCATAGTAATGGTCTTTTCTCTTTTTAGCATTGCTGGGGAAGGTGTTCCTTGTTACCTTTGACTTCGCCATCGTGATAAACTGAGAGAAACGCCGCTGCTTTTTCTTTAAAGTAATGCCAGAAGCCCATCAAAGCAAAACTACTCTGCTTTCGTAGCTTGTATTAGGTTCTTGAGATAACAACCAGTGTAGGACTTGCCTCTTTTATGCTTATGCTCCTGTGAGCTCATACCCTGGTATTATCACTTAACATATCAAATACGGGTCTAAGCCTGTCAAGCTGAAGCAGAACTTTGTTTGCAGCTTTCCTCCCTTCAGTCTGACCTCCAGCACTCTGTAGCAAATCAGCTCATTCAGCTCATTATGTGAGTCAGAAAAAGACCATCTTACTCCTTAAATCAGTGGAAGCTTTTGGGGTTGTTTGTGTGAGCTGTCATTGGCTACAGCTTAGACCAGGGGTCAGCAAATGTTAAGAAGAGGCATTTTGTCCTTTCAACAAAAATAAAACCACATTTTTGCATTTTATCAAAGTAATGTTTTACTGTCTTGTCTAAAAATATGTCTTAATATATGCTAGCTTATGTCCTAGTATAGATTAAAAAATGCAATATAAACGACCTTACAGACTTACTTTGCTCTGGTTTAGGCTTTAGTTCAGCTATAGCTGCTTTTCTCACATCTCGTACAGGAAATCTTTCCGCAAAAGTGTAACAGCTTCTTGTACAATGTAAAATGAGTGCTTATGAATGCAAATAAGTCAAATTGTCTCCAAATTATCGATGTTCATCTTAATTCTTTCTCTTTGCCTTTTCGTTAGCTACTAGCTAGGCGAGACTGTTGTCTGCTATGGTGGCCAGCAGTCTGAATCATCAGCTATCAGCTATACATTAACTCCAGCGTTTAAGTCAGCATTTAATGATCAGCAGAGCTTTATTTTGCTGCAAACAGGGCAGTAAACGAGCCACATTCATATGATGCTGACCCCCCTGGGTTAGACACATTGAGTTAGCCAGCTATTGCATCATTGGCAACAGTTATCTAATGTTATATAAAATCTAACCAGGTGTTTGATCATGTTTATCATTTTTTGATCATTATATATCTGTATATATACATATACATAACAGATACATATACAGTATCTCATAAAAGTCAGTACACCCCTCACATTTCTGCAAATATTTTATTATATCTTTACATGGGACAAAACTATAGAAATGAGACTTGGATATAAAGTGGTCAGTGTGCAGCTTGTATAGCAGTACAGATTTACTGTCCTCTGAAAAGAACTCAACACACAGCCATTAATGTCTAAATAGCTGGCAACACAAGTGGGTATCACAAGATACTGAAAACACTAAACGCTCAGATGTTTCTCATGCTGTAGTTATTCCAGTCGTGTTTTGATATATCAGTGGTGAAATTACAAAAACCACTTTGAGCAGTGTGAAGTGTGTAGCGTGGCTTTAGGATATAGAAATAGGTCTTCTTAAAGTTTGGAAATACCCTTCACTTCCAATCAGTACTTTCCTAAGGGTGTGATAAATAGCACAGCTGTGCTCATGGCTATTGTTCTTAAAAATTAATGAGTGGGAAGATTATTTGTGAGGTCAGTTAGTCACCTCTAAACTTGCTATTAAACTGTGATAGCACTATTTCTGCTTTTCCCATTACAGTAATGGCAGAAGCAGAACTAGTTTGCATTCATGCATGCTTATCATTACACTGATATGGTCGGCTTTACAAGGTTTTGTAACTGTTAAACAAGAAATGCAATCCTTACTCAAAGCCAAATATTTTTCCCTGTCATAGACTTATAGTTTACTGCAAAAATGGAGCTTTAGTGTTGTAAATTGTTTATTTATAGTGAAAAGGGCAGGATGGTGCTCTGGAACAAAACATTTGGCATCCACGGCTCCTTGTACAGCTGCAGTCTGTGGAACATTGTTGCTGGTGGTGACAGACTTTTTTCCATTACAGCTACATTGAAAACAATGGAACTTCTGTTTTACTGTTATCCAGTCTATCACCCATATATGCATGCAGCATCCCTCTCTGAATTGTCAGGAATCCAAGAGAGTTTCTTTGTATTTCATTGGGTCAAAAGGGAAAAGCTGGAAACTTATATACAATGCACATCATTTTACACTTTATAAGGTAATGAAGACAAATTCAAGGATGTGAATAACTTACGTTTTTTAATGTTTCTGTCATTTTCATGTTGATTTTTTTCTTCCTTCATGTCATTTGTGTGCACAGAACTGTGTGCAACCGAAAGCCTGGAAGGACACATCAGTTACTTCCACTCAGAACGTAGGTTGCATTTCTAGGCTGTATATGAACTGTCCTTCACTTTGGAACTGCCTGATATAATGAAGCAACCGAGAAATACAGCTTACCTCAGTTGCAGCCTATGCTTTAGAGCGCTCCCACTGTAGTGGACACTGGGCCATTCTTTGAGCAGAAAAGACAGAAGTCTTCTTTGTGTTCAGAATTCTCTATAGTGGATCATTATTTTGCTTATACACTATAGTTCCAAAAGTATTCGCTCGTCTGCCTTCACACACATATGAACTTGAGTGAGATCCCATTCTTAATCCATAGGGTTTAATAGATTGATAATTGATAATTGATAAAACAGCTTCAACTCTTCTGGGAAGGCTTTCCACAAGGTTTAGGAGTGTGTTCATGGGAATTTTTGACTGTTCTTCCAGAAGCGCATTTGTGAAGTCAGACACTGATGTTGGACGAGAAGCCCTGGCTCACAGTCTCTGCTCTAATTCATCCCAAAGGTGTTCTATTGGGTTGAGGTCAGGACTCTGTGCAGGCCAGTCAACTTCTTCAACACCAAACTCGCTCACCCATGACTTTATGAACCTGCTTTGAGCACTGGTGCGCAGTCATGTTGGAACAGGAAGGGGCCATCCCCAAACTGTTCCCACAAAGTTGGGAGTGTGAAATCATCCACAATCTCTCTTGGTGCTGAAGCATTAAGACTTCCTTTCACTGGAACTAAGGGGCTGAGCCCAACTCCTGAAAAACAACCCTACACCATAATACCCCCTCCTCCAAACTTTACACTTGGCACAATGCAGACAAGTACTGTTCTCCTTGGCGTTCTCCACCAAACCCAGACTCGTCCATCGGAATTCCAGACGGAGAAGCGTGATTGGTCACTCCAGAGAACAGTTCTCCACTGTTCTAGAGTCCATTGACGGCACTTTACACCAATGCATTTGGCGCTTTGCATTGCGCTTGGTGATGTAAGGCTTGGATGCAGCTGCTTGGCCATGGAAACCCATTCCATGAAGCTCTCTATGCTGTTCTTGAGCTGATCTGAAGGCCACAAGTTTGGAGGTCTGTAGCGATTGACTCTGCAGAAAGTTGGCAACCTCTGCGCACTATGTGCCTCAGCATCCGCTGACCCCGCTCTGTCATTTTACATGTCCTACCACTTCGTGGTTGAGTTGCTGTCGTTCCCAATCGCTTCCACTTTGTTATAATGCCACTGACAGTTGACTGTGGAATATTTAGTAGCGAGGAAATGTTTGTAGAAGCAGTCTGCAGGCCTAGGAGCTTGGCTTTATACACCTGTGGCCATAAAAGTGATTGGAACACCTGAATTCAATGATTTGAATGGCATCAACTCATCCATCATCATATAAAATGGATCGTTGGAGTGACCACAATGGACTTGGTGAGCTACCGTGAAAAATACGGCTACTCGACCGAAGCCTGCAAACCTTCTTATCTGCTTTCGGCTTCCCGTATCAGCGCGGGCCCTGGCCTTGGCTGGTACATCATATCTCCTCCAGAGGAACACTGCTGCGAGACCCTCTCTTTATCCTCCTCCCCCACTTCCCTGGATCTGCTGATTGTTGACTCTGCCTGGGCCCGATCAAGGTTGTCTCCATGGCATTTTGCTGTGTTATCGCCATACCACCCTGCGAACTGAGATAGCTGGACTGGGATGCCGAGCAGGGCACCTTCTTCAGGCCCTTATCCCACCCCCTCCACTCCCCCCTCCCCTCCCTCCTACCCCCTCCCCCTTCCAACGCCTTCGCCGCTTTTTACCCCCCTGGTATGGTATGACGGGTCTGCTGATCAGCGCCGGATTAATGGCTGCAGATCCGGATGGCCGCTCACTACGCTGGGCTTGTCCGCACCCCCCGCCCACATCCCCGTTGCAAGTCATGGACTTAGGAACTCAGTCTGGGGGGGGGTTTGTCTCCTCCCTCACCCAATGTATTCCATTCTGTCTTCCATTCTGTCTTCCTGTACTGTCTCCCCCCTTGTCATATTGTATGTGCTCGGACGGGTTGATCATAATTTCACTGGTTACTTTGGTGACTATGTGACAATAAAGGCTTCATTCATTCATTCATAATAATTTTGTATGTGGAAAGGTCAGCAATGGTCTGTCTTTTCTATTGTCACCAATCAAATGCCGTTGTGATCAGAAAAGCTACTTAAGCTACTTATCTGTTTGGTGGAATTGACCAACATTAGACTGACGTTAGCTGTTTATAAGCTATAGCAGCAAAGCTTCTATAAAATGCTTAATATTTCAAAATCATAACTTTTCAATTTGTTGAGCTTTAGGTTGGAAACCACTCCATCTGTTTTACATAAGGGAGTGTGGGGAACAAACTAATGCAGAGCACAGTTTAAAACGGACTTTATGCTGTTATACAAGGTCAGGCAGCTTGTGTTTCTGTATGGTTTCGTAGCCACAGAAAAATTCAGAGCGATTTGTCAGTGTTTTAAAGAGATCTGAGCCAGAGAGTGTTTTCAGGGTATGTAAATAATATTTTTCTCCAACTCCAATTATTTTTGGTTACTGAGCTGTTTTTGTTCACAAAAGCCAACCTTATTGGATTTTACTGTAATCACCATCTCGATGCTGAAAAATGCAGCACTGTTTTGAAGCAGGTGACAAGCTTACAGCAAGTGCTAACTGGGCTTAAGTACAGTCTCTGCACTGCAGGGTTAGTTATTACAGTGTTACAACTAAGCCACCTTTTGTAAACAAAGACAAGTAAATGTTGTCTTTTTTGTTTCATATGTTCACAGAGATTAAATTTAAGATGAAAACTGTAGACTGGGGTTCAATCCCCGCCTGGGTAAACACCCTACACTGTGCCAATAAGAGTCCTTGGGCAAGACTCCTAACACTGCCTTCACCTACCTGTGTAAAATGATTAAATTGTAAGTCGCTTTGGATTAGAACGTCTGTCAAAATACTGTAAAATGTAATGAAAAAGAGAAAACAGGGATTTTCTTCAACATCTGTCAGATGTTCGTATTTTGGTTTTAAATAAGCATATTGTTCCATGTTTTACTGACGTGGTGTTTTTAATGCTGTTCAAATTGTAATATGTGAACCGTAGGTGCTACAAGCAAAGTTCAGGTGTTGGTTTGTAGCAGAGATGTACCTGCTGCTTGCATAAAAATCTGATTGTTCCAACTTTAATCATTTTAAAATTAATTTGCAAAAGCCAAGGCCATGTGTTAGGTTGTGCATTATACAACTTCATGACTTTACTCTGATAGCTTTCTAGTTAGTGTGCTAAAGGAGACAAATCTAACAACAACAAAAAAAAGGCACTACATCACGCCTCTATCCAGAGAAAGTAGTTATTCAAAAGCTTTATGTGTTCAGTTCTGATTTCTCAAAAAAGTATGCATGGATATCTGATTAGCTTGCTGGGGTAACCTCCTCACTGTCCCCTCCTCCCCTTCTGCCACAAGTGGACACTTGTGAAACATAAGTGTGATGCACATCCATTGGTGAGTTGAGAGTAAAAACATGTTAAAGAAAATGGAGGCAAGGAGACACATATAAAGATATGAGATGTACCCAGAGGAAACCCGAGGGCAGGTGGAAACATCAGTTGGGGCAGAGACGAGGTAAGGCAGGATGAGGCTGGAAACAGGACGCAGATGTAGGCAGAGCATGCTCATAGGTATGGCAGGCGGTTTGTTTTTTTATGACAAATAAAGGCACGGCTGTGTGTAGGAAAAGATGAGCGATGAAAGATGACTTGAGTAGAGCTTGTTTTACTTCCCTTGCTCAAGGCAGAGGTTTTGTTTTCTTGTTAGCAGGTCTTTGTTCACTGGCGTTGGATATAAATGGGTTTTGAGTGGGTTCATACATTTCAGCTTTGTGGAGCTTATGGTAGATCTTCTGTTGACACTGAATCACAGCGGTAATTCAATAGTGTGGTCTTTTTATGTTTTGTGGTGTTTGTTTTTTACTCTGTTTTGACTTTGATTGATTGGAATTTCTATTTGCTGCATTATTCCTGTTTGGGATGTGTTGCTTGGCATATGTTGACACAGTTATTAAATCCCCTAGACACTTTAGCAGTGTTTGAATTGTAAAATAAATTGCAAGGCTGGTTATTTATTTGTTTGTTTGTTTGTTTGACTGGGATTTTGGACGGCATCCCCTGACATCCTCAGATCAAGCCCTGTGCGATAAATGATTTGGCTGCTTGGTAACCAATATGCCTGTAATGTGAGGACTGATGCTGCTTTTAGAGTCGGTTAGTGTGTCAAACGTTCAATGCTTTTTCAGAACTGCAACACCGCAAACATTTCAGTATTGCAAGTTTCAGTACTTGTAATAATTTTAATTCTTTTTTAAAATAAGCTAACTTTTTTTGTGAAAAAGGAGGTTTGAATTATTCTTGTATGGCTATCTCAAAGGAAAAAATACAGATGCTTGGAAATTCAGTTAATGAAATCTTTTTTTACCTTTCTAATAAATTTGCTTAAAGTTCTGACAGCATTCATGTGTCACAGAAAAATTGTGTCAGGGGTGTAACTTGTGAAATGTTAAGGGGTTTTAAAATGGATGCAATATTTGTAATTTTCTACATACAGTGCGACTTTGAAACTGAAGTGTCAGTGGGCTATATTGTGGAAAAGCTCAGATTTGAGTAGTTTTGTCAGGTGTTAGTGTCAGTGGTGTCACTTCACTAATGTTCAATATAACAAACTACATTTTACACTCAAATTGCATATCAACATTCATACCTTGCTTACTGCCACGGTACGGTACGATTACCAATATGTGTCTTGTGCTCCTCAGGTACATTTGGGATTAGGCATTATGAGGCTATTAGTGTTGTAGGGAAGACCAGATTAAGATTTTTTTTTCACAATATAAAAAAATGGTATAAAATGAAATGGACAGTGTGGTTATTTTGTAAAACATAACATTAAAGAATGTATTATTATTTGCAATAATATCAGAATTCTAGTCAAACATTGCATTGTAACTTCTGGAATCAAATGCTATTTGTTTTTTTTTCCTTCTACTCTAAAACTGATTGAGAATCAATACCTAATGTCAGCTGATCATCAACATCAAACTTTTTTTTTATTTTATTTTAAAATGAAAGCGTTCTAATCTGCCCAGTTAAGCTATCTTGAAATACATCAATTTGATTCCCAACCAGCAGCGAACAAAACAACTGACAGATCTGTTTCATATCTGCTGTAAATCTGCTATAAGCATTGCAGAAGAAAATCCCTCAGAAACCTGATGTTGTAGACACCCAATGTGGTTTCTACTTGTTTACAGGAAGAGCATTTTGAAAACAGAGGTAGGGAAGTTCCGCCAAACATTTTAAAATAATAATATAAAGCTAAATTGGCAGGAGCAGTGCTGCTGGGTTTTTTTAAATACTGTGTCCACTCACTGTCCACTTTATTAGACACACATACTTTGTTGGTCGACCTTAGATGTAAAGTCAGAGAGGACAGCTCATCTGCTGCTGCGCTGTTTGTGTTTGTCATCAGTGGTCACAGGATGCTGTTGGCTGGATATTTTTGGTTGGTGGACTATTCTCAGTCCAGCAGCGACACTGAGGGTTTTAAAAACTCCAGTGTCTGATTAACTTGTACCCATACGCACTAACATATCACCACCACATAAGTGGCACTCCAGTGCTGAGAATGATCCACCACCCAAACAGTACCTAACAAAGTATCAGAGAAACAGCTGGACTACAGTCTGTAGTCTAAAGTGCAGCTATAGAATAAGTGGAGCTGATCAAATGGACAATGAGTGTAGAATGGCCAAAATATGTTAATGTGATTTTCCATTAGCATACCACAATAACTATCAGATACATGACTTGTTTAAATACATGTTCTAATTTGTTTTTATTTTTTCCACAGAAAAAAAGATGTTTCAGGATGAGATGCTTTCTATTTTGGATGGCTGTCACAATCCTAGGTAACCTTTTTAAACATGCTATCTTAACTTATACAGGAATTGTTATAAACAATGTTTCCTTTTTCTTCCTAATTTGTTCCCTCCAATGTAGTTGTAGACAGTTCCCACCGGCTAGCTAAGTGTCCCCCTATCACATGATGCTACGAAGCTGGAAGGGTGGAGGCTAAAAAGGCTGATTTGTACTCCTGCGTCTGTGTATCTGTGAGTGAAGTCTGTGAGTAAGGGTGATGCACAGGCTTTCATATAGGTGTCCTTCATACTTGCACATAGCATACACTTTAATAACAGTCTAGGGGTCAGTGTCCTAGGTCTTGTGTTTCTTTCTTTTTTTACAAGAATGAATACTCAGTTCGCTTTTTTGTAATGTTTTCATGATGGGGCGTATGACTATATGAAACATGGCCCTTTTCTTTGCTAGCAGTTCCTCAAACTGCTGTTTGATTTTGCACTAATTCTGGTTTGGTTTGAGTATTAAGTACTGGGTCTTGTCCTGCTCCCAGCGCTACCTGGAAAACCAGTCAGTGCTCAGTTGACACGTAGCTCCACAGATAAGCAGGGCTTGTAGATTTTGGAGATGTACTGGAGCCAGTTTATTGGGGTCCTACCCACTTTCTATTCCTCACATTAAACAGTGAGACTGCAAAACACCAGAGGGCCCTGCGAGTGAGTCCTCGATAAATGTGTGTAAATTAAGCTTAACAACTAAAAATGAACACTTCTTGTCACTTGTCACATGTGGGGACTTACTTTAACCCCTTAAAATCCCAGGCTAAGGCTGA
The DNA here is from genome assembly GCF_015220715.1 of Pygocentrus nattereri. NCBI lineage: Eukaryota > Metazoa > Chordata > Actinopteri > Characiformes > Serrasalmidae > Pygocentrus > Pygocentrus nattereri. The sequence goes on along the minus strand of NC_051234.1, from coordinate 5,212,049 downwards.
TTATGCAGTAACTACAGGGGCTCCAAACTGGCTGAGCTATTCTTAGGTTATAAAAGTATGTAATAAAACTTCCTGCCAGAGGACCCTGGACGTTTAAGGGTTAACTTTGGAAAAAACAGAAGAATGTATTCTATTAAAAAAAAAAAACAAAGAAAAAGTACCAGTATTTGTCCATTTTTCTTTAGTGAACAGGTCTTGGGCATTTAGAAGCTGGCTCTACTGCTTCTGAATGCTGGTCATTAAGCTGATTAGTTCATTGGCTGTGTAAAGTGATTTGTGCTCAGTGACCTCATGAATATACATAAGGCAATAAAAAAACTGTAACTAGAGTTCAGACAAATGACAGATGAAAATATTGAAATATTTAACGTTGTTCTGTGTAAAGAAAGTGTTGAGTGCATTTTTCTATTTATAGAAATATGCCCAGAAGGCATTACTGAGTGATAGTTCTCTTCCAGTGTTGCCAGATTGGGCATATTCTCTCCAAATTGGATTTTTGTTAGATTTGGTGGGGGAAAAGTGCTTTGATGAGTGAACAAAATTCAGGCTTGTTTGTAATTGCTTTGGCAGGTTTTAAAAGTATATAAAATGAAGAAGATGCATTTCTTAATAATGGAGCTGATTTTTTTTAATAGGCCCAACTCCCCACAACCAATCAGTTGCCAAAACCTTTACATACATTTTAGTCATTTTAGTTCTGTAATAGTACAAAAATTGGAACGGCTCATGATCTGTTTGACAGGTCCCATCAAAGTAAGCACATTTTAAAAAATGTGTATGAGGAACTGTTATGTTAGCAGTTTTGTAGCTGTTTATTTGCGTTTCTGATTGCATGCCATTATGGGTCCTATCTTATATAACCACATTAAAAATATTAATACTTTGAAAACATTAATGAGCTTGCTCTATAAGTCATGGAAATAAGATATACAAAATACAAATCAAATCATTTAAATGTTTAGTTAAAATTATTTAGTTTCTTTTTGTTTCTTAGATGTTTGACAGGGATGCTAAAATGATTAGACAAGTGCTTTTATAATATAGATAAACACATTCGTTTAAAAACTCTGCAGATTTTCAAAGCCAATATCATCAGAGGTTAATATTCCCAGATGCTTATTATTGATAACATGTTGGTTAAATGATGTGTTATTTGGTCATTTGTATTATGGTTAAAATGACCATACATTGTACATTTTTTGGTCATTTTTTTGAGCATTTTGGTGGGTTTTGAACAATTTCTTAGTCGGAAATGAAATTTGGCAACCCTGTACTCCTCACTATAAATTCTCTGGTGTGCGTGTTGTGGTCTCTGACACTTACGCTTATCCATGAACTCCATCTCTGCGTTGCGACTCAGATACATTCACATGCGTTGTCTCAGAAGTATAAGTCAGCCTTAACACCTACTTCCGCAGACGCACATGAATCCAGCCACCTTGTGTTTTTCAGCCTGTCACTAACATTGGACAGCTCAACATGCTAACTGCATGTTGCAACTTCAGCTGACATCGTGTTCGGTGATGGGGGGAGAGGGAGTGCAATTATGCTGTCTCGGAGTCTTGGCCTTCATAAAAAGATCAGGGAAGGAACACTTGCCAAAATCAATAGAGCTTTTAGGCTATCAGAGGATATGATCTTGTTTGTGCTCTTGTTAGGGTTCATAAAGCTAGCAAAGTGAAAATGAACCAAAACCTGATTTTGTTTCTGAAACCCATTAAAGGAATACTCCCACATTTTTCAACCTAATCTATATTTGCTATATCTGTTGCACATATACGTGTTTCCATGCATTTAGAAAAGGGCAGAAAGCTTGCTAACCTCAAACATACTTAGAGTAGAAGCCGATGGCAAATAATTTTTTTTTTAAAGTGTTTGAAAGGCCATAGAGGGGATTTTCAGGATTACGCAGTGTATTTCTATACAGAAAATTGTCTTCTGTCTCTGAGAATGCAGTTGAATGGGGCCACAGCCACAGTAATGCAGTACACTTGGTGAGAACTCTTCTCTAGACACAAGAGTGCTACTCATAATAATAGTAAAAGGACTAATCAAAATAAACTTTATTCTACTGTAAAATGTAAGATGACTTTTAATCACTGTGTACTTATAAATAATAAATTCTACAATTTAAAATGTAAAGATTTTAAGGGAGTGACATTTTCTGGTTGTTTTCAAATGAAGATGTTTTAATCTCACAACAGTTAGAAGAGTGCAGCATCCAGTTTCCCCGGCAGCTGTGGCAGCACCTGGTGGTAATGCCACCCTGGAGTGCTCTTTCTCTACCAGCAAAAACCTCAATCTAACCAACCTCATCATTAACTGGCAGCACGGAGAGACGGTGGTCCACAGCTTCTATCTTGGCCAAGACCAGCTAGACAGGCAGGGGCAGGCTTACAAAGGGCGGACACATCTGTTTAAGGACGAGTTACTGGAAGGAAATGCATCACTGAGGTTAATCAGGATGCAGCCGGATGATGAGGGAGAGTACTCCTGCTACGTCAACAATGAGCAAGATAGTACAACCAGAAGGCTAAAGGTCATATTGGCTGGTAAGTATTTTAAGCACCTTTTTGCCTTTTGTTCTGTACCAACAATCAAAATACAGGTGTGTATTCTAGGACATGGGATTATCAGATGTCAGCGGATAATCTCATGTCCTACTACACAAAGTTGAACGCTCCTCCTTGATTCCTGGTCTGACGTGGAAATACAGCTTGTAGGTCTGCACAGGCATAAAATTAAAGGCAGAATTCCACCTGTAACCGCGACTTTGAGATCCAGGCCTGACAGGTACTGCCGAAGTCCGAACTGCAGCTGTGAAGCAAGCACCACACTATGTGTCATCATTTTGTTTTTTATTTAATGTAATGACCACCTTTGAAGATGTCCTTGGTTTGGTTGACTGTTGAATGGTTTCTTTTTAGTGATTTTCCTGTATTTTGTCATAGGCATATTCCTTTAATTGAACACAAGCCTACTACTCCTAATGCTGCTGCTACTACTTCTATATACCTGCACTAAGGATTTTAACAACAGTGTAACACTAAGCCCATTTCCATATATACAATACGGTTAGCTGATATACTGTAAATTTTGTGACTTCCTAGTAACAGTGACTACAACGAACAGCTGAAATGATGAAAAACTAATTTATGTACTGCTGATGAAGTAAATTCATTCTAACCCTGGATTTCCTCTGTCATTTTACAGGGGTACATCACTATAGCACTAATATGGTGGTTTTTACCATTATAAATGCTGTTTGTCGTAAACATCATGCTTTCATGAGCACACGCACGAGGATTAATCACAAGTATGTAAACCCGAATAATAGAGAAAGTTTTTAAAACAAGCAAAAAAAAAAACCAAACAACTTTAAAAAAAAAAGCTGAACCTGCTTTGTGAAAAAGATCCTTGATTGACTAGTTTGTTGCGAAACTAACAGCCATACAAGTCAAGTCAAAGTTTATTTATATAGCGTTTTTTTACAGGTGTTGTCACAAAGCAGCTTTACAGAATATACAGGTCCAAGCCCCCATGAGCATTTCCAATGGTGACAGTGGCAAGGAAATACTCTGTACGAGCAAGAAACCTTGAGAGGAACCAAGACTCAAAAAGGGAACCCATGCTCCATTAGTAGACACAGGATAGAAAAGAGCATTAGAATAAAAGTACAAACAGCATAATGACATCGCAGTGCAAAAAAATGCAGAATATATTTTTATCTTTAGCTTTTTCCCTTTGATGTTCTCTTTTTCCTTTCTGTTTTTCAGCTCCAGATGTCTGTATGTTCTTTTTTGAGAAATACCACCCAATTTGTCTCACTTGAGCATCTTTGACAACACAATGCTACAGCAATAATCCAAAAGTAGTAGGGGGGTGCCCTGGCAACCTTGGAGCCCAGAGCAACTTATTTTGTAGAGCTGCCACTGCTACTCATTATAACACAAACCTGAGCCTGTCACGCCTGATGCTATACATGAAAAATTGGCCTGAAGCCTGATATTTTGACAGGCCCCGACAGGCTTGGGTCAGGTAGCAGACCTCTCATAAGGTATTTGCAAATATGCTGTATGAAGTGTTGTTACCAAGGTGTGAAATACAGACGGTCATGCTGGGTCTGGGACCCCTAATTTAACATTTGGACCCAATGAATATCTCAAAATCAAATTTCTTGTGTGTCTATGAAAATAAACTTTTTATGTTGTGATGCTGTCTGTTAGAAAAAAATAGATATTCATATACAAACGCAGGGAGATTTCACTTAGCTGCTTCACCCACAGTCGGCAAGCTGCTATTTTTGCTTGTAACTAACTAAAGATGCAGTGCTGATCTGCCTCAGGGTGGTGCTATAGCAAACTGGAAACTTCTGTCTAAAGCCAAGATGCCTCTGAAAATCATCCCAGGTGTAAAGATTGAACTGTTACTCATTTCTCAGGCCTAAAAAAAAGAGAAGATATGTAAGATCTCAGTTAATGTGTGGAAGACCTCATTGCCAAACGGGAACAGAGCCTTTCCAAAAGAAAAACTGTTAAACCAAGCATTTTGTTGCCACTGAAGTGCCTATAAGTGAGTCAGCAGCCATTGCAGGACTCAGCTCAACTAAACAAAGAAGTCTGAGTGGTGTGAACTCGTGTGTCCTAAAGTTGAATCAACTAAAGAAAAGCCATGTAATCAGTTATTATATACTATTTTGAGTTGAGCTGACCTCTCATTTTGAGCAGTGTGTGCATTTGTGTCTCTAATGTAAGAGACAAAATAACAGAATTTATAAGACATTATCACTGTCATTCCCTGCTTAGACGAGCACTCTATTGCTCCAGTCTTGGGCATAACCACTAGCACCACATTCCATCTTTAAGATAAACCGGAGCATCATTAGTGAGATTAGTGAGACTCCCTCTGAAGCACTGACTTTTGGTTTAAACCCCAGCAGATATTCCCTAACATGTCTTGGAAAGATTTCCCCGAAGAGCAGCTGGTGATTAAATATGATGGGAAGAGCACATGATGCCATAATGCCATCTTCATTTGCTTTTCATTGTACCTTGACATTGTATTAAGACTAAGGGAGCAGAGCATACACTAGAGTTTGACTAAGGAAACAATGAAAGGAGGCAAAAGAGGATTTTGGGGGCAGACTATGTGTAAAATCATGGGCTGAAGTGAGCAAAATGTAAAAGTAATCATTAAACTGCTTTGTATTTTAAAGTGGAATGACATTTTTGAAATTTCAACTTGATGAAATTGTTGGGATATAAACAAAGTCATTCAGAGTAAGTTGATATTAAATATCATTGGTGTTTAAAGGAACCAGGGGATACAGTGTCAAATGTAAACAAATACTACTATGCAACAGGCAATGTATTTGTAAATATTCCATGTAATATCTCTCTGTGAGGGAGTTTTAACTCTCATTAAAGAGTTTAGTTGACATGAAATTCTCCAGATGTCTGGTTATTATCACCACCACTGTGAAGACATCGGACTAGAGAACAGAGCGTTTCACTTCAAGCCCCTCTGAATGATGCCTTTGAATGAGTTCTCCTTTAATCTCTTCTTTTCTTTCTTTTTTCAGCACTCTTTGATGAGCCCCTCCTGTCTTTGCAGCCTACATGTGACAGCATCAATATCACCGCCACCTTGTCCAATGGTTTTCCCCAGCCTGAAATCAGATGGTTTGACTCCTCTGGTAGAGACATATTGCAGACCTCCACTATTCAGCTGGACACCAGGGGGCGCTATAAGGTGTCTAGCACCATCAGCTCCAGGCAAAATGCCATAGAGACAATCACCATGGAAATGAAGTTAGAAGTTCTGAATCAGAGCTTCACTCGTTCGCTGCTCTTGCATCCCCCTCCAGACCCTTGCCAAGGTCAGTTGGTGACCACATGAGATGAGGATAGGATCTGAAAGATATTGGTTTGTTAAGGCTGGCCAATATTAAGGTTTCACGGATTGGTATGGGTGAAAATACCAATAATAAAGCATCATTTTTTGATTGATATTACAATGAACACAGCTGCTTGTCTCTATTAATGCAATACTTGATAAATGAGTAAATGTCAATGCAAAGCACCAACATAGTTATCACTTATAAATGGCCAGCAGGTCCAAACTTGTGTTAGACACTTATTTAACTTGAGAATAAATCGGACAGTTTGCATTGTTGTACAAGTACACAGCCCTTAAGCCTGGGACTTTAAAGAGTTGAAATAACAAAAAAACTTGACAAAACTGCATCCTGTAATTATATAAATTTATATAAATAAGGAATAAATCATTGACAGTGAACAAGGTTGGGATGTAACGGAATACAAATATCTGTATGTACATTCAGAGCACAGAAATTAAGCAACTTTATTCAGTCTGAGGTACATTTTGTAAGGGAAATATTCAGAACAAAGTTACTTTTTATATTTTTAAGAGAAAACTTTTACAATACTAACAAAATTACAAAACCACAATTATCAATAACTACATAATTTCTTAGCTTGTTCATCTGTGCAGCTTACAGTGAACATGCTCATTAGGTAAATTAATTGTTAAAAGAACCTCAATTAACAGCTTCTTTACAAACACTAAACCTAAAACCTGAGTAGACTGATAAATCATTGTGATCAGTTATTAATCTCAGCGTTACTGAGCTCTGCTAAAGCCTGAGTAGACTGATAAATCAATGTGATCAGTTATTAATCTCAGTGTTACTGAGCTCTGCTAAACCCTGTGTAGACTGATAAATCAATGTGATCAGTTATTAATCTCAGTGTTACTGAGCTCTGCTAAAGCCTGAGTAGACTGATAAATCAATATGATCAGTTATTAATCTCAGTGTCACTGAGCTCTGCTAAACCCTAAGTAGACTGATAAATCAATGTGATCAGTTATTAATCTCAGTGTTACTGAGCTCTGCTAAAGACCAGCAACCAGACAGGGGAAAACACAGGTCATAAATACAAGAGGGCTAATGAGGGTTTACAAGAAACAGGTGGAAAACACAGGTGGGAACAATCAGGGGCGGAGTAACCAAACAAGGGGCTGGACTGGGATCAAAACAAAAACCACATGGACTATACCAAAACACAAAACGAACACATGGACAAAACTGTGAGGGGCCAATTGTGACAGACGATCAGTTATTAATCTCAGTGTTACTGAGCTCTGCTAAAGCTTGAGTAGACTGCTAAATCAATGTGATGATCAGTTATTAATCTCAGTGTTACTGAGCTCTGCTAAAGCCTGAGTAGACTGATAAATCAATGTAATCAGTTATTAATCTCATAAATAAACACATTTTGATGGATGGTCAAATTAATATTTTCTTCAATAGTGCACATTTGCGAGTAATAAGTTCAGCATCAGTTTTGTAATGGATTCCTACTCAGGGGATTATGGGAGTAGTAGTGGCAAGCAAAGAGAGTGAACAAGTGGCAAGAGAATTTTCATAACTTCATTTAAATAAAATAAGCTACATTTTCATGAAACATATTAACAGAATAATTACATAAATAAGGGCAGTAACAGTAAGGAACAGTGTGCATTGAGTAAAAAAAAAAGGATGGAACAAACATATTAACCAAACATATCAAGTTAAGCAGTGATGACAGATGACAGATTTATATTCACCAGTGGTTACTGAGTAGAATTTACATTAACCAGTGATAACTGAATACAGAAGTATTTGATTTAAACCAACCAATGATTAACAGTGATAATCGATTACTGTTAAAGACCTGCCAGTGGTGACAATGAGACTGACAATGACAAGGAGAGTGACAATGAGTAATAGCTCTATATAAACTAATGATAATTTTAGAACTAAATCCATCAAAAGCCTGTCCTTTAACTACTGTTCAGTTATTATTATCAGAAATGAACTGGCTTTACAACATGTTCAGTGTAGATATGCAGCACATGTTTGATAATGCAGAACAATTGAAGTAAAAAAAAAGCAAACTTGTACACCATGTTTACATTAATGAAACCAGTGAAATATTTCAGTCACTGTATTTTTAAACTTCTGCATAAATCGGTAGTATAATGTCATTCTGGGTGCTTTGGTGTGAAATGACTGCAGAGAAACTCGCTGACCTGGATGTGTTTTAAACTTGGTGGTGTTGATAGGATGATTGGTATTTTAATTACTTTCTAAAACCATCAGTAAACCCAGTCAGGTACATGCAATGTTGATGATGGCAAAACTTTGGGTTGTGTTTTGCTATTTTGGCTAATAGTGTGCTGCAAGTACCTCTCCACTATGAAAGTATTTTAAAAATACAGTGTAGGCAAAAATAACTTTTTGTGAGTAAGCTTTTAGAGGCCTTCAGCTCTTCAGATGTCTGGTTCCTATCACCACCACTGTGAACAACTTGAAGTGTTAAGTTTTGAAGTTTTGGGCATTTACCATCAAGCTTCTCTGAATGGCTTTGCTTTCATCTTATTCATTTAATAACGTGAGGTGTGTGGTCTTTTTGGTTTCAGATGATAAATAAATACAAATGAACTAAAACGATTACCACTAATGATATCAATTAACAGAATTTTTAGGTCCCTGAAATTGGTATCAGCATTAGTGGTAACATTTTCATATCAGTCGGGCAGTATATGAGTACAGCACGTAAAAATCTTTTACACTACATAATACCGTGACTGTACGTTTGAATAAGGTAGCTGAGCAAACACTGTTTCCTACAGTGGAATTACTCTTCGATATGCATGCACTGTACCACACCACACAAAGTCTTTTTACTGTCACTCTTGCTAATCCCTTGCTGACCATAACTGTTTGAGTTTCACAGTCACCTGACTTAGGGTCTTACATGGTTGTTAGTAGGCGAATGTGTTAGAACAACATTTGCACAAGCTAACAGAAAAAGCATCCTTAAACTGCTGCCTCCTCCACACATACATCGTAAGACCAATGTCAAACAAAATGTTCATGTAAAAATCATGATGCATCTAAGCTGTCAAATAGATTGGAAGAGGAAATTGAATGAAGAAATATGCAGCTGAGCAATATTCATGTTTTCTTTTCCAGAATGCTGTTCAACGCCCTTCACTTCACGGAATAGGACGGCCATGGCAACAGTGGTTACTCTCTTTGTTACTTTTATTTTAATTTTGATGTTTGCTGTAAAGAAATGGAAAGCATCTCATGGCCAACAAGAGCATGAACAGGCTATGTGACTAACCTTTTCCCAGATTAAATGCAAAACAACACGTTATGTATCAGTATCTAATCTTATAATCTCTGTACTCTCTTATCAAGAGTACAATCCTGTTGCACCGTTATCTTTGATCATGCCACCATATCTATGGCACTTATTTTTCCCACCAAAATTTGTAAAGTGCTTATTCAAAGCCCTAATCAAGTAGGTGGCCTTGCATCTCCAAACATCCTGTTTTATTACTGGGTGGCAAATATGCGTAGCATTTTATTTTATTGTGAAGGCCACTATGGGTTAAGTGACTGGGTTCCTGCATGGACAGTGGTGGAGATTGATGCTGCAATATCTTTTTGATGATGGGTGACTGGGGTCCTCTCTGTGTGGAGTTTGCATGTTCTCCCTGTGTCTGCGTGGGTTTTCTCCGGTTTCCTCCCACAGTCTAAAGACATGCAGTCAGGCCAATTGGATATACTAAATTGCCCCTGGGTGTGAGTGACTGTCTGTGTCTATCTGTCTGCCCTGCGATGGACTGGCGACCTGTCCAGGGTGTATCTTGCCTTCCGCCCGAAGAGTGCTGGGATAGGCTCCAGCACCCCCCCGAGACCCTGATGGAGAAGCGGCTTAGAAAATGGATGGATGGACTACAGTTCACTTTTGAGGACGATGGTTGGGAGGATGGTTGTATATATATATATATATATATATATATATATATATATATATATATATATATATATATATATATATATATACAATAAACAGTGATTTTCTGGATGTTAGTGTGTTTGTGTGTTTGTTTACCCATTTCCAAGCCTCTCCTCGAGGAAGCCCAGTATTATATGTAGTTAAAAAGCAGCTCCTGGTTTGAATCAGTGCTTCAGTAAATTGAGCTCATGATGTAATTGATGATATTAACGAGTCTCTGTGGCGGCCGTGAAGGTGTCAAGGAGAAATATGGACCCAAAAAAATTCTTGTTACTTTTTATTGTTCTTGTTACTTTTTATTCGAATCTATATTGTAAATTGTTTAAAAAGTTGCGTAGATGCCTAAAACTTTAGCACAGTACTGTAATTCGCCATCCTGATTGTGATGGAGATGAGATTGATATCTTTAATAAAGTCTATTTTAAAAAATAATAATTTGCCATATCCATAGCTCTTCAATCTGTGCTAAACACAATCTTGTTCAGTTGAAGTTGGTTCATCAAACTTACTGGACAAAGGTTAAACTTGCTAAACTTAACCCAGGCTCCAGCTGCCTTGTCTCGTATGTTTTGGTTTTGCCCTGCTTTAAAATCCTTTTGGCAGTCTGTGTTTGGCTGCTTCTCCTTTATTCACGATTCAAAAATTTCACCTTGTCCCCTAGTCACCCTGTTTTGTTTAGCAGCCAAAGATTCTACTATGTCAGCTGCATATTCCGATGTCCTTGCTTTTTGCATCCTTGTACCTAGACGTCTCATTTTGATTCACTGGAAAGGTCCCACCCCACCTTAATTTGAATGCTGGCTTAAAGATGTTGCCTTGTTTCTCTACTTGGAAAAAATTAGACACACACTTAAAGGTGGCACATGTCACTTTCTTATAGGCCCCCTTTTTCTCCTTCTTCTCTGAGATTAAGCAGTTTGACGTTCCCTGTATATCATAGTAATTGGGTTTAGTTGGACTGGTAGATTTGGGATGGCTTATTTGGTTAATTGTCAGGAATAAACATATGCAACATATACAACATATACAACATTTACAACATATACAAATGTATCTTGTTTCAGCTTTGTAAAGCTCTCATGTAAAATTATTGTAAAACAATTTTATACATCAGGCCATGGATTTGTTTACATCTTTGAAACATCAGTGCAATTTCCCTACAAGCATGTTAGCAAAGTATAACTACTCCAGCCCTGAATTTTGGACTGTTTCTAATAGACCATTCATCATGCAGAGTTTACAGAGCGTGAAGGACACCTGGCATGTGTATTGTAACAGCAATGATGAATAAGTGTTAGAAGGCTATGTATATATGTTTGGTTATGTTTGTTTAAATGTCTGTGTCTTTCAATATTTCTGTAGGTACATTCCTCAACATGCATGATTGTATTTACCTTTAGTCCTACATTACATACACTCCTAAAAAAGATGGTTCTTCAAGGGTTCTTTAGTGAAGAAAATGGTTCTATGAGGCACCCTAAAGGGTGCTTTTATTGTTACCACGTCAAGCTTGTAACAACAGAAGAACAATTTGGGATGCTATATGAAACCATTTTCAAAAAGGTTCTATATAGAACCATCTACTGCACATTGTGAATCAATTTGAAGAACGCTTTTAAAGGATTTCTGTAAGTGTTCATGAGTATAGAACCATTTTCTTACTGTTGAAGAATCATCTATTTTAGGAGTGTAGGGAAAGGAAAAATGAAAGTGAAACTCATATTTGGGATTCAAGGGGATTTCTGCCTCAGTAGCTCCTTAAAATGAAAGTTCTAAAAGCATTTAAAGGTGAAAGCTCAGCACCCTGCTCAGTCTTGTGCAGTTTATTCATCGGTTATATTGTTTCCAGTGGGAAAATATCAAAATATTTGACATCTAAAGCCCCATTAGAGCTGGATTAGTTATACCTGAGGAGGTGCTAGACTTTGAGTGATTATCAATTATATCAGTGATTTTAATCCGTATGTCTGTATTTTTTTTACAAGTTTGCTAAGTGATCATTTTAGAGCAAATTACCTTCTATAATTAGCCAAACTCAGAGCTCAGTAATATTATATTCAAAAACTAAAAACTAATCAAATTAACCACAGCCCCACCTGTTTTTCCCACTTTGTACTATAATACTTTATACTAACAATGTTTGCTATAATCCTATCCTAGCATTAGTTGAGTGGAAGGCAGGAAACACCCTGGACAGGTCACCTGGCCCTCACAAGGCAGAGCAACAGACATACACACTCACACCTAAGGGCAACTGAGTATCTTCAGTTGACCTGACTGCATGTCTTTGGACTGTGGGAGGAAACCGATGCAGACATGGGCAGAACATGCAAACTACACACAGACAGGACCCTGGTCGTATCAAACCCAGGTCCTTCTTACTGTGAGGAGACAGCTTTACCCACAAAATAATTTAATTACTTGATTCATATGTGTATCTTTATTCCTATTGCAACACTAACATTATTACATTATAATGTATTGCATGATAGGACCTATGAAGTATTGTGATTAGAAGGGTTAATGAATAGCAAGAATAATGAATAGCTAGCAAGGTTATTTGTTATTTATTAGTTGCTATTCATTAACCTTTCTAATCACAATACTTCATAGGTCCTATGAAGTTACAATATATATATATATATATATATATATATATATATATATATATATATATGTATGTATCCCGCGACCCTGAGGGAGAAGTGGCTTACAAAGTGTGTGTGTGTGTGTGCGTGTGTGTCGCTGCTGTTGGATCAAAACCTTGTATCTCCAAAATCGTAACTTTACAGGAGAAGGAAAAAACATACATTACTTTTAATGTAAGTCAATGGAACCAGAATTTTTTCTGAGTCATTTTGGGTTGTTTCTTTTGGTCCATTCGTCATGACATTTTTATACAATGTAATGGACAACAGGTATTTTCAAATTATGTCAAAAAATGACAAAAATGGAGATATAAGGTTTTGTTCTGACAGTCTTAGTACTTTTTACCTCATCCTATTTAGTGGTTCTATTTAATTATTAGAGTTTCTCTTTGTAATCTCTTTTGTCTAGAGCTCAGCTATATTTTAAAAAAAGGGTTGGGCTCTGTGTACTCTAAGTGCACTCAGCTTGAATGTGTAATGCTCATGTAGGAAAGCCCCTAAACTTCCCATTGCCTGTGTTGTAGTATTTTTACAACTGTGGCCTGCTTGCCTGTGTGTAGAATGGAGACTGCAGACTCCAGGCACATGTGGCAGCACATCATCAACTACCAGCAGACAAGCAGGGTGGTCACAACCAGCCATACTACATTACCTGATGAGCTGAATGAGTTCTATGCTTGCTTTGAGGCCCTCGTTCATGGCTGACCGAGAGACATTATGGCCACACAGAATACATCATTCACTGTGATATCAGTGGATGTGTGCAGGACCTTGAAGAGAATAAACCCATGGAGAAACGCCCACCCAGACAACATCCCCGGGCGTGCACTCATGGCTTGCTCATCAGAACTGGCTGATGTGTTTGTGGGCATAATGAATCTGTCCCTCGCGCAAGCTTTTGTGCCATCCTGCTTCAAGACCACCATCGTGCCCCTCCCAAAGAAAAGCGTTGTGACCTGCCTAAATGCCTATCGCCCTGTTGCACTCAGACCAACCATGATGAAGTGCTTCAAGAGAATAATTTACGGCATTTTGCTGACACTCTTATCCAGAGCAACTTACAATTTGATCATTTTACACAGGTAGGCCAAGGTGGTGTTAGGAGTCTTGCCAAAGGACCCTTATTGGTATAGTGTAGGGTGCTTGCCCTGGTCGGGGATTGAACCCCAGTCTACAGCATAGAAGTCAAAGGTGTTAACCACTACACCAAACACAGAATAGTCATGACTCATATCCAGGAGACCATTCCAAACACTGTAGACCCTCTCCAGTTTGCATACTGTTGGAACCGGACCACAGACGATGCGGTGAACACTGCTCTTCACACAGCCCTCACACACCAGGAGGGAAAGGACACGTATGTCAGAATGCTCTTCATTGACTACAACTCAGCATTTAACATGGTCATTCCATATAAAATATCAGAAAAGCTCACCCTTGGACTGACACCCGCACTCTGCATATGGGTGCTGAACTTTCTAACAGACAGACCCCACCAATCTTTCCTTGAATACAGACAAGGCCAAGGAAATGATCCAAGGAGGAAGCGGGAGCTGCACACACCCCTCTACGAGGGTGAGACAGAGGTGGAGAGGGTGAAAACCTTCAAATTCCTTGGCATCCACACCCATGAGGATCTCACCTGGTCTAACAACACACACGTCATCATGAGAAAGTCCCAGCAGTGACTGTACTTTCTGAGAAGTCTGAGAAGCCTGCATGGCAGCCAAAATTCTCAGCACCTTCTACAGGAGTATGATCGAGAGTGTTCTTACCAGCTCCATCACTGTCTGGCATGGAAACTGCACTGCTCAGGACAGAAAGACTCTCCAGCGTGTGATCAAAACTGCACAGTCCATTTCAGGAGCAGCCTTCCCCTCACTACATGACATTTATCATGCCAGGGTCATCACGAGGGCCCGCAACATAATCAGGGACAGTACACACCCCCAGCACAGACTCTTCACACTCCTACCTTCAGGCAGACGCTACAGGAGTGTGAAGTCCAGGACTACAAGAAGCAACACTTCTCTACAAGCTTGTGAACACTTCACTCACTACCTCTTCCCCCCTCGCATTCTGAAGCGGTTTAACTTTGGCCAACCTTGCACTCAATAACTGCACCTTACATACACTGTACCACTGTTGTCAGAACACTATGGTTTACATCTGTTACTTGCAACATGCACTTTATGAACAGCTGCTCTACATACTTGCACATGTAACTTTAATTTTTCTTTCAACTTTGCACATAAAACTACTTTTTTTCTTTTTTATTGTTGTTTTTAGCGTTATTCTTATATTGTCTATTTTTTTCTATTTTCTTTTTTTTATATAAAAATATTTTATATAAAGATTATATTTGGTGAATGGAGGAACAGCAAAGTATGAATCTCATTGTACAGTGTAACTGCCTGTTCTGCTGTGCATATGACAATAAAACTCTTGAATCTTTTACTACTACTACTTTTACTACTACTACTATGTTTACTACTACTGCTACTACTACTACTCTTACTGCTGCTACTACTACTACTACTACTACTCCTACTATTACAGCTGCTACTACTATGTCTTCTACTGCTACTACTTCTGCTACTTCTACTACTATTATTGCTACTACTACTTTTAGAATTACATCTTCTACTACTACTTTTACTATAACTGTTCATAATATTACTACTACTGATACTTCTACTGCATCTACCTGTCATACTACTACTTCTATTGCTGCTAATATCTCTACTACAACAATTACCTTTACTACTATTGTTGTTACTATTAACACTACAACTACTTCTACCACTAGTACATACTTTTACCAATAATAATAGTACAAATAAGACAATTAATTTACATAATGTAGTTATTAATATAATCACAGCAACTGTTAATTAAAGACATAATTTGTCTCGTCTTAATTGAGAGAATTAACATATAAATTGATAGAGACCACAACATAATTTTAAAATAGAATATTTTTCATGTTCTTTGATTAATAACACATTTTTTAAAAGCAAGGAAATAATTTAAAAATCACACATTTTGTAGAACCTGGATGGCAAATTGATACAAGATTTTCCCAGGATGACGTATTGGTAGTCTTCTGAAGAGATTTTCTTTTAGGTGCTATAAAACTAAAATTGTTCTTAGTTAATGTCACCTAATTATGCATAGATTTGTGTTATCATCCTGTACATTCTACATTCGTGCACGTATATGGTTTAGCTTTCCAGTAAGAAAGATCCTATGTTGTCTGTCACTGACACTGGTGTATAATGAAACAATGATAGCACAGACCAAAGTAACACAAAATTACCCAACCCATGAACATAAAGGGGATTCTGATATGTGTTTATTTAAATTCCACAGCACAAATGTAATCATTTTATTTAATGACTTTTTTATGTAAGGGTTCAAGCGATTGAAACAGCTTAGTCAAAAAAAAACTTGTTGTGAGGCTTTAAATGCTTCAGAATCTGGTTGCCATCACCACCAGCATGAGCAATTCTGGTTCTCTAAGTTTCTCTGGTGCACATCAAACCACTCTCAATGACTTTATGTACATCCAAACAAATGAATACTGCAGATATTTTTTAAAAATCAGGAAAATTCCAACTTCAGGGAAGTTGATAGCACCCAATTGTCAGAAATTACCACAACACA
The DNA here is from genome assembly GCF_015220715.1 of Pygocentrus nattereri. Taxonomy (NCBI): domain Eukaryota; kingdom Metazoa; phylum Chordata; class Actinopteri; order Characiformes; family Serrasalmidae; genus Pygocentrus; species Pygocentrus nattereri. The sequence goes on along the minus strand of NC_051234.1, from coordinate 5,195,860 downwards.
CAAGAATAGTAAAGCTGCAGTACAGGCCTGCCAGAGCAGTACAGAGGAAGGCCACCATACAAAAAGCAACACCTACAAAATATGTTACAATATAATTTGTTTAAATATATATATTAAATGAATATTTTATTTATATTTTGAAATATATCAACAACATATCACTATATTTTAGTTCGTAAAGGAATCCTAAATTTGGTGTCTTTGTGTCACACATACAGGATGTCATTCCATGCAAACAATACTCAGCCAGTTTGTTTGAATTTGCTAGGAGATACCTGGGTAAACAATCAAATGGTGCTACAAGTTCATAGCATATAACCTGAAATGAAAAAATGCATTTAAAATAATGAGGACAGCATAACTTTTGTTATCCTTACACCCTGTGTATCACACAAATATGACACTTTTCCATTGAAAGAGGTATGAAGGCGAATTCTGATGTGCCTTTGGTGAAGGATGTGAGCTGATTCTTACTGAAGAGTGTTCAAAATGTGTCCAAACTGTCTTATAGCCCGAGGCCAAAGGGAGGCAAAGGTAAATACTTGCATTCCAACATTTTGATACCTGGCCCAATACACAAACCAATATATCCAAATGTATATTTGCTGTTGGATTTCCAGTGTTACTTGCACTCATGCAGAATGTAAAGCTGCCTCCTGTCACAGAATATTTGATGTATTGCTGATATGAAATATTTGCTGTTGGATATATGTTTTATTGGTTCTTGCTTTCCTCTGTCTGACACATGTACATAATCTTGATTGTGTCCTTACGAACAGGGATATGCCACTTATTAGATCCTGTTTCTGACAAATGCTTAAGTAAACATATGATAATAGGCTCATCAGCAGTACTATTTAAACCTCTCATTAATCAGAGGTATCACCCATTCGTGGTTGCAGGTATGTACGCTACTTCACTTTGATTGTGAAAATATCACTATTATGATATAATATTTAAAAATACGTATTTATATATACATTATGAAGGGCTGAATCCATCATAAAAGATTGTTAATAGATTAAGCTGTTCCTATTTTTGCAGACATGGGGACTCAAGTTCTACTCTGCTTTGGCATTCTTGCAATAACAGGTAGGCTGATCTTTTTGTTAGCTTTCGGATATTTGTAAATATAAGACATGCTCTATTAATGTTACACTACTACCACTAATACATTTTGAGAGTCCATATTGCATATTATGACAGTACAATTTAAATAATAATTTTTGAGGAGTTACCAGAGACACAAATCTCACAATAAAGCATTTCTTTCACAATTCTTTAGTAAACAAAGTGTCATAAAATGTACAACTTCATGTGAAATGTAAAATAGCATGATCATTTAAATAACTTTGACTGAACAAGCTACTTATAGCTCGTCCATATACATATATATATATATATAAATATATATATATATTGTATGTTGTACTTCAGCATTGTGGTTAACGTCACGGTGTACAAGTCGTGTGCTATATTGTCTTCAAGATCTGGTGTAGGACCAGGCTTTTTTCTGCAATAACACTGTGTGGTTCCACTGTTTAAAGGCTTGTTATCAAGCAAGCACTTAAAAGCTTAAAGCTTTTAAGAACAACCATCTCTGTCCTGCCATAGGTTTTTTTTTTTTTAATCAACTAGCAACACCAGAAATAAATGGGTACAGAGTTCTAGTTACCCTTACATTCACATTTTGGCCTGCTACCAGATATTAAAAGACACAACAGGCAGATTGATAAAATTTCTGTTGTTTATTTTAGCCAGTCAGATTTTGAAAACTAAAAACTGAATGTACCTTAAAATTTATTTGCCATACATACTTCGTCCCGACCCTGAGGGAGAAGCGGCTTAGAGAATGTGTGTGTGTGTGTGTGTGTGTGTGTGTGTGTGTGTGTGTGTATACTTCGTGATTGGCGATAAAGCCTTCTTTGGTCAGTTACAAGTAGTGTAATTACGAATTTCCCAACTGGCAACAATGACTGATAGATCATTTGGTTCAGTTGTATTAATTAAACATATTTCTTTTCTCCAGCAGTCAGTGGATGTCCCATCGGCCGGGAGTTCATCACAGCTTTCATGCCTAATTATGTACCTGATGATGCTAACACCAAACTCACACTCTCTATCACAGCCCAGGAGTCTGTAGCTACTGTAGCAGTTGAGGTAAATGGGCTAAACTTCAAACAGTCAGTGAAGATCGAGAAAGGGGCCACCAAATGGATCATCCTCCCACCAAGTACTGAGATTCACCAAGATGGAGTCTCGGCCAAAACAGTGCTAATTACAGCTGATGCAGACATCACGGTGGTGAGCTCTAACATCAAGCCATTTACTGGGGACAGCAGTGTGATCTTCCCTGTTAACCAACTTGGCAGAAGCCATGTGGTCTTCACCCCAGATGGAGGACCAATGAAAAAGATTGTGGCTATCATCAATGGCAAGGAGGCCAACACAGTTGACATCCTTCCATATTCAGACCTGATGCTTAACAGCATGAAACACTTGCAGCAAGGAGTCAAAACAACCATTAGCCTGTCCCCCTATCAAGTTTATCTGCTGCGGAGTGAGAAGACATTGACAGGAACTAAGATTGAGTCAAAGCTCCCACTGGCTGTCCTTTCAGGACATGAATGTCTCAGCATTGTAGGCACCTGTGAGCATGTCTATGAGCAGCTTGTGCCAGTAAAGGACCTCTCTGATGAGTACCTGATTCCTGCTATGCACTTGCTCATTGGCAAGGACACAGCCCACGTGGTCGCAGCTGAAGATGACACTGATGTGACTGTTTTCCATGGGCCCCTTCCAATACACAAGAATCTCCGCGCTGGAGAGCTTCTTGACATTGAGGTTAAACTGCCAACCATAGTCCGAAGCAACAAAAAGATCATGGTTATGTACACCAGCAGCAACGATCCTTTTGATGAGTTCCTGACTAACATCATTCCCACATCAGGAATGTCCAAATCGTGGACAATTCACTCACAAGATGATTATGAGAACTTTGTAGTGATTGTCTCAGAGAAACAGACATCTCTTTTTAACTTGTTGCAGTGGAATGTTTTTCCTGCAAACACTAAATATTCATGGTCTATTAAACCAATCGGATCACAGAAAGGGCCTATAACCATATCTGGGGACTTACTTCAAGCTGTCTATGTTTATGGTGGGAAGATAAGGCATGGCTATAGCACAACAGGAGTCTGCAACACAGGTATCAATCAATATTTTATCTTTAAATGACGTAAATAACTTACGAAATGCCAACCATTGTTTCATTGGGGTTTTCCAGCTCCTCGACTGCCCACACCTCCACCAGACCCATGTGTAGCCATTAAATGCCGCGAAAGACAGCAGTGCCAGAAGGGAGTGTGCATCCCCATTGAATCAGCAACGTGTTGGGCTGTTGGAGACCCTCATTACAAAACATTCGATGGGAAGCGGTTTGATTTCCAGGGCACCTGCACCTACACCATGTCCACCACTACAAAGACTGAGCTTGTCCCTTTCATTATTCTGGCGAAGAATAACCACAGAGGGAGCAACAAGGTGGCCTACGTGAGGACAGTATCTGTCAACGTGTACAACCAAACAGTGGTCGCCAGCCAGCAAAGGGGCATGGTTGAGGTAAGGGTAATAAACAGATTCTATGGCTATGAAGCGATTAAAGCTTTAATACACGGCTAAGAAGTGGCTATTTATGACTTAATATACTTTTTCCATTGACTAACATGACTTTTCAGTGCTATTTTTGCCTTTATTTTGAAATATAAAAAACATGAAGAAAATACACTGTACATTTTGGATTACATATCATGGGGTAGGCTGTTTTCCATTCTGTTAAAGTGAAAACAGCACAGACAGTTTCATGCTCTTAGTCAGGAGCTGAAATGTGTTTTCGCTTATGGTTTCACTGGTAGAGTGAGTTCACGTTGCCTGCTAAAGCTCACAATATTTGAAAAGTGGGTAAATAATGTTGCATTTTTGCCTTTGAAAAATGGCATTTGTTGATTTTTTATGTAATCCTGCTAACAGTCATCTTTGTTTGTAAAAAAAAAACAAAAAACTGTAAGTTGATGACTGCCTTTTTCAGTAAATGGATAACAGTTGGCTTTTTTGTATCCTGATCCTGATGTAACAAATCACATGTATGCTATTAATACTCAAATCTGAACATTTTAGAATATGCCTCACACTCAAGTACTCTTTACTACTCTGAGGAAAAATATCCATAAGATCTTAGCCATTAGAATTCTATTCTGTATGTACTAACTTGCCTGCTCCCTCAGAGTGGTGCATCCAATAATAAATGCCCAAACAAGTGCATGCACACGTTACAATTTATCTGTAGGCAGTTTTGAATGAGTTAAAGAGGACAATGTATTGCCAAGGATAATTGCATACTTTAAAGCAGTGGTTCTCAGGCAAGTTCTCAGTTTCCGCCCAAGTTGTGAGTCGCAAAAATGTTGACCATAAGGTCTCTGAGGAGTGGGTTGAGAACCACTGCTTTCGAGTTAAAGAAAAAGAAAGAAGGAAGAGTAACCAATTGGAGAAACTGCAAATGCTTTTTCCAGGTAAATGGTGAAGTCACACACCTGCCTATAACTCTGGCTGGAGGAAAATTACAAGTTGTGCAGAGGGGCTGGAACGTGTTCATAACAACAGACTTTGGCCTGGAGGTGAAGTATGACTGGAACATGATGCTGTACATCACGGTGCCCAGCACCTATTTCAGGTCCCTAGGTGGACTTTGTGGAAACTACAATGGTGACCAAAGGGATGAGTTTACAAATCCCACAGGAACAGTACTCTCCACTGTGCTGGATTTCGCCAAGAGCTGGAAAGTGTCCGACAATGATTTGTTCTGCCATGATGACTGTGAGGGAAAGTGCCTGAGCTGCCCTGCTGAACTTCAAGAAAAGTACACAGAAGAAAAGCACTGCGGTCTTATGGTAAAAGCAAATGGGCCATTTGCTAACTGCCATAAGGTTGTAGATCCAGACATATACGTAGATAACTGTGTATATGACGTGTGCATTAATAAAGGCATCAGAACCTTCCTTTGTGACAACATACGGAGCTATGTTGATGCTTGTATGGCAGCCGGAGTAAAGATCGATGCAACCTGGAGGGTGCTGTCAGATTGCCGTAAGTGATTCTCTGAACAAGTTAGATGATGCAAATGGTTATATGTTTACATTTCTGGAGATATAAGCAAATAAAATAGAGTACTAAAGAAGCATGCACCATCTTTGTCTATGTCTTTCCTGATGTTAATAGCAATGCAGTGCCCAGGAAACAGTCATTATGAAGCATGTGGAACAGCCTGTGCTGCTTCCTGTGGGGATCGAGATGCACCAGCCAAATGTAAACAGCCTTGTGTGGAGGGCTGCCAGTGCAATACTGGCTTTGTCCTCAGTGGAGACAAATGTGTGCCGCTGAAGGAGTGTGGCTGTACCTATGAGGGCCGTTATTACCCACCCGCTAATACATTCTGGGGCGACAAGGCGTGCACCAAGAAATGTTCCTGCAATTCACAAACTGGACAGGTCACATGCATGACCACAAAGTGCAAGGCATCACAAGTCTGTGACCTACGGAACAGTGTGAGAGATTGCTACCCTTTGTCCTACGGCCATTGCCAGGGCAGTGGGGACCCCCACTATCGAACCTTTGATGGGAAGACTTTTGATTTCCAGGGCACTTGCACCTATTACCTCTCCAAACTGGTTACCACAACTGATGCCTCACTGGTGCCCTATGAGGTTCTTGTCAAGAATGAAAACAGGGGCATGAACAAGGCTGTTTCCTTCACCAAGACAGTAGAGATTAAAATTTATGGATACACCATTATCCTAAGTAAAGACAACTATGGTAAAGTGATGGTACGTGGCTTATTCTGTGAAATAAATATCCAACAACATGAAATCATTATCATTTATAAGCGGAACGCTTATATGTATTGCAAACCAAACTAAACATAATGTCAGTAAAATTTGTACTTGTGTTTTTTAAAGGTTAATGGCCTGTTTGTGAATCTGCCATTTGAAAAAGAGGAAGGGCGCTTGTCTGTTTTCCGCAGCGGCTACTTCGGCACTGTTAAGACAGATTTTGGCATGACCGTGATATTCAACTGGGACAGCCATGTTTCAATAACTCTTCCCAGCACCTATAGCAACATGGTAGGAGGGCTTTGTGGAAACTGGAATGGCGATCAAAATGACGATATGGCCATGCCTGACAGAACTATCACAACAAACCCAACTGCATTTGGAATCAGCTGGAAAGCCAGAAATGACTATGGTTGCACGGAGGAGTGCCAGGGCAAGAAGTGCCCCAAATGTGATGCTGCTGAGCGGAAGAAGGACATTTTCACAAAGGGCTGCAGCCTTATTACAGATAAAAACGGTCCATTTAAAGGATGCCATGCCAAAGTTAATCCTACCCAGTTCTATGAAGATTGTGTATATGACATGTGTATGTATGGTGGTCATACTACAGCCCTCTGCAATTCTCTTTCGGCCTACACAGCTGCATGCCAAACGGCACTCACCATTGTGGAGAAATGGAGAAGTGATACCTTCTGCCGTAAGTGCTCACTTCATAATTTGAGAGCATTACGTAATGAATTGGGCCCTATTTATGTACTCTTAATATCCTTGCCAGCCTCATACCTCTTGTTTAAATAGGAATTTGATACCTACCATTGACGCATGACCATTCAAAAGTTTGGAATTTTTTGCATTATTTAAAAGTACTTCATATACAATATTGTTTAACTGTTTAATTCAGTACTTTTCATGAATTTTGGGTACAAGTAGTTATACATGAAAAATAATATCCTCCAATTATCTTTCATTATTTACAAATTTCTGTCAAATTGATCACCACTTCATAGATAGAATCCTTCTCTTGATGGCTGTTTCATTATGTTCATTCTTGTTGCTATACAGCTTGCTATGCAGCTTCCTGTCCCATTACAATCATCTTTAGTTTCGTTCACCATTCTCAAAATATCTGTAACTTCAAGCTTTTCATTAGTCATTTCATTGGCTAGCACCACACTGAGTGAAGGGGTGAGGGAGGACAAATAAGTTGTCCTGGACTCCCGGACACAGGCGGCTGTGGATTTTCCAATAAGTGGAAAGCTTAGATGGCCGCAACTCTGAGGTTGGACAGGACTAACATATTAGAGTCATTTTTATAAGTCTCTTTACAGCTAAACTGATCTATGTTACAGGAAAAATTGATTTATTGATTTCAAATGTTTGAATGGTGCTTGCAAGCTTTTGAACATTGATGAGACCCCCTGTACATCTAACTAACTGCTCTGTGATACTGTCTCTCCACAGCTGCCGCTTGCAAAGCTAACAGCCACTATGACGTGTGTGCTGCTGGATGTCCCCAGACTTGCAGTGGCCTCGCTGAACCTATCGCATGCCAGGGTGCTCCTTGTGTGGAGGGCTGCGTATGTGACAACGGCTTTGTCTTAAGCAATGGTGAATGTGTGGCAATGGAGCAATGCGGGTGCACCTATGAAGACCAGTACTACCATCTGGGCCAGATCTTTTACCCCAAAGACCAGTGCAATCACAGGTGCATCTGTGGTGACCAGGGACGAGTCAAGTGCAATGAAAGCTTCTCTTGTGGTCCTAATGAACGGTGTGAGATCCGTGGTGGGGTCAGGGCCTGCCAGCCTGAGGGCAAAGGATCTTGCATTGTATCTGGCTCTGGTACCTACCACTCATATGATGGCAACCAAATCAATGTGCCTGGGAACTGTGTGTACAGAATGGTGGAGATTATCCAGATTGGAGACCAGAAGCAGATACCTTTCAGTGTATCAGTGCAGCAACTGTCTTCTCTTGGCGAAGCCATGATCACAAGGAAAATCGACATTGTAGTAGCTACGTATAAGATCACACTGATTCCTGGTCTTCTGTGGGAAATAAGGGTAATTTTTTCAAATAAATTTGAATTAGTTTACCAAGAAACCTTACCAAGGTATATGACGCCAACTGCAGGGACAGTAATTTTACAGAAGCATGAGATTTAGTGTCTTTCTCAAGGGCACAATAGGAACAGGAAGAGGCTATCTGCAGGGATTGAACTTAGAGCATCTTCATACATTTTTTGACTGCTAGGGTACCATGAATTCAACATTCAGAGTTGAGTAACATGAATAAATGGAAATTGTAAACTTGTTCTTTCTTGGCAGGTGGACCAGATCAAAGCAGTTCTCCCGCTTATACTTGAAGGCAGCCTGGTGAAAGTCTACAAAAGTGGCTTCTTCATTATTTTGGAAACAAGCTTTGGACTGAAGGTGACTTATGACACCATGGCCATGGCCATAATTGAAATTCCATCCACTTACAAAAAAGCTGTCCAAGGTCTCTGTGGCAACTATAACGACAAAAAGGAAGATGACTTCCTCTTGCCAAATGGTAAGCAGGCTCTCTCAGCTGAGGAATTTGTGCAAGGATGGATGTTGGTTCAGGAAGAAGTAATCTGTCAAACAGGATGTGGTTCCCGATGCCCACAGCCTGACAAAGAGAGTCAAACAAAGGCCGAAAATGCTTGTAAGATTCTAATTTTGGACAAAGGCCCATTTGCTAATTGCCATTCCAAAGTTTCACCCACAACATTTTATGATGCTTGTGTAAAGGACGCTACATCACATCCTGAAGATAAGACCCTTGTTTGCCACCACATCCAGATATATGTGGCTCACTGCCAACAAGCTACTGTCTCCATCAACATCTGGAGGAATGCAACCTTTTGTCGTAAGTAGCTGTGTGCTCCTAAGTAATAGTGTTTTCATGGATTACTTTTGCCCATCCTTAACAATGTGTAATAATTTTAATATGCATCTAAATATTTATACTTAAAACTGTATTGCCAATATGCTCCTCTGTCTCTTCCAAGGGCCTCTCATTTAACATTTTTGGTGGAAATCATAATTTCCAGTCAGAACAAAGCACTTGGATGCATCCAATTAAAGCAGGCAGGGAACTCAAATAATTGGGCTTTTAAATAAATCAGTTACAGATTTTAAAGGTTATTATTTCTGAGGTTTATTTTGTTAGGGGACAGCATGGCAGGCATGAAAAAAATATATTTTATATAAATTATATTAAAAACTTTGTTTTTATTTTCTGAGCCAAACAAGTCTGTGTGAAATATAAACAGAGCATTATGGAATATTTTTTCAACATGTCTAACATACAAAATATGAATATATACAAATTCCAATTCCATGGTTCCAAGTTTGAACCTCAGATTTTAAAAAAATGCATCAAACCTCAGAATAAATGCATTGTTATGTCCCTGATGCAAAAATGAACATATTAACAAATTACCATATTAACATTAACATTAATATTTGATCTCAAGACAAATATTTAGGCTCTCTTTATTTTTCCTGTATCAAAATATATATCATATCAAGAAACAACTGTTCCAATGTGTATTGTTACACCCCTGTTCCTTATATGATATATGATGTATTATAGGGATTTGATTTTATTATTTTAATATTACATATTATAAATAGACAGCTAATTTAATGTTGCATGAATTTTCTTACATTTTTTCTCTCTTTATCCATTTCCAGCAATGACTTGTCCTACCAGTTCTCACTATGAGCTATGTGCGGACACCTGCTCGTCCACTTGTGCCAGCCTTACTGTGTCACACACCTGCCCAGTGTGTCTGGAGGGATGCCAGTGTGACGAAGGCTATGTGTTTGATGGAGGCGAGTGTAAGCCTGTAAGCGACTGTGGTTGTCTGGTAGACGGCAGATACTACAAGGTAAATTTCAGTTTGTTTGTGTTCTGTTGATGATGGCCAGTCTGACTAGAGAAATCACACTTGATTTTAGCAGTGAAAAAGTTAAAGATGTCTTTTATTTGTGTAGTCTGGAGAGATGTCAGTCTTGGGAGACTGTAAAGAGGTCTGTAGCTGCAAAGCTGGACAGTTTTCATGTGAGCCAATGCAATGCAAAGAAGATCAGGTCTGCCGCAACAAGGATGGCATTCCTTCATGTGTGTATGGTAGGTACAGTCCTGTTCTTATACAAGAGAGCTGTGGCCATAACAAGAATTAATTAACACTTTAGGCTACATGATAGCTACATAAGCCCATCATGACAAGTGGCACAGACCTACATAGACACTTGTAAACACTTATTTCAATTGCTGGCCATCTTTGATGTCCAGTCAACATAACATTTATATTAAGATAGATGCACTAAAAAATGTAAACATGCATTACCATAGTGCAGAGATCATATTTTCCACTGAAAACACAGGCTTCCTCTTCAACAACATCCAAGAAAACAATTCACGGAGCTCTACATAGCAGCTTATTTTATTGAGCTTGAACCTATTTCAATATTTCAAATATACTAAAATAAGCTAATGAGACGATTACGATGTTACAATGAAGGTCTAAATTATACAGCAAACAGGTTGCTAAAATAAATAATTGATATTGATATTTAAAAGTACGGTGGTGTCGAATTTATACTCCTCATCTATCCAATAAGAGCTGTTCAAGTAGCAGGTAGCATTCTGTTGCTGTAGCATGCTATGGCTTCCCCACACCATAGCACAGGTTCATTTTGGCTCACTGAGGCTTCATTGACACAAGGAGGAATCAAAGATTCAAAACTAAGCTGGTAAACATGTGTATTTGTGTGTCAGTCTGTTGATTTATGCAGTTTTATACGTGACTACACAGGTTCATTCTGGCTCATTGAAGATTCATTGACACAAATCCAAGCAGACAATTATTTTTTCTTTTTTTTGTATGTGATGCTGTTAGCTAGTAATCATATCACTGTTAACACCAGATCATACATTAGCTTAGAAAGAAGGCTAAACCACCTACAATTTGGGCTCACTGACGCTGTACCGAGACAAGTTTAGAGGATAAAGACTCATATCTGAATGAGAAAAATCGAGAGGCTGTGCCAGAAGGACAGCATCTTTCTGATTATCTGATTGCTAGAGCAACGCGCAACTATACTGTTATCCAATTTATATTCTTCTTCTTCTTTTTTGAAGAACATCCATTTGTCATTTTTTTCCATCCCTCGTTCCTTCCATTGAGTCCCATTCATTTTCTCCACCACACAAACTCTATTATTTATTTGCCTGACAACAACCAACGTACATGTACTCTGTCAGCACAGGTCCACAAGATCAAATCCACCGCGTTACTGACCCGCACGTTCCATATGTACTTTTTTCATCCCTCGTCCCTTGTATCGACTGTATTTCTGCTTGTCCAAACAACACCGTTTCACATACACTCAAGGAGCCCCCAAGCACGAATTCACTCTTTTATTACATCCCTCGTTTCTCGCATACACTTCCATAGTATCTGCTGCGCACCTATCCCTCGTTTCCTTCAGGAAAGGCACAATTCTAGTTAAAGTTACAGTGTTGCAGGGTAGTGGGGGTGAGGTTTGGAAACAGGGAGTAAAGGGGCTTTTACAATTTGTATAATCATGCATATTCACAGATCACATTTTTGATGAATGTTGAGGTTTATGGATGCTCCTATTCCAGTTTTTGGTAGTTTCCTGGGCATTGCAATAATACATAAAAATATAAATATTATTTACTTTAAGCTACGCCACACATCAGCAGCATTATGTCACACTGTGACACAAAATAATCACCGGACATTGGTGTCATGTCAAAGTTGACACAAGCAGCCTTCAAGACAGACACCACCTCGCAGAAAGCCTTTATTAATTTTTGTGTACATTTATGTCAGTTGTCATGATGAAGTGTCATGTAGCATTATGAACACTGTCCTCTAGTGTTACCCAAGAATTTTTTGACCTAACATTTGCTTCCATTTACTTACCTCTGCTCTCTTGCACTGTTCCAGACCCGTGCATCAAGATGAACTGCCGCTTAAAAGAGGACTGTGTGGAGAAGGACCGTAAGGCGGTGTGCGTGCCCAAGTCTATGGCCTCATGCCGAGCTATTGGAGACCCTCACTATGAGACATTCGATGGCAGCCTGTTTTCTTTCCAGGGCACCTGCTCCTATGTATTGGTTAAGACATCAGGTGAAGACAAAACCCTCACACCTTTTTCCATCATCAACAAGAACCAACTTGCCCTTGGAGCACGGGGTTCTTACATGAAGTCAGCCATCATAAAGCTCCCAGGTCATGAAATTGTCATCACTCATGGTGAACGTAACAAACTGATAGTGAGTATTATGTTGGCTCATGGTCACAAAATCTTACTTGTTGGACTAAGTGGAGTTAACGCATACATAGGCATTGAATAAAAGTAATACTTCAATATTTATGAACTGTTGATTCCAGTGATCGCAAGATAGCATAAGATTACATTGTACTGACATAAGGACCCTTAAAGTGACAGATATCTGTTGCATTTACAACAATGTTATGAAGCATCATTCCAAGGCCTTGTTAAGAACACCATATTTCAGTTCTCTACATTTCTACAAAAGAATAGTGATCACAAACCTTGGTCCTGCAGCTCGACATTACTTGTAGAGAAGATCCAACCACTGCACACCTACTCCAGCCAATTAACATCTTCATATGTTCTTGACTGGCTGGATCAAATGCATTAGTTTCAGATAAGGGGATCATTCAGCACGTTAGACGCAGAGTTAGTGACCACAGCTTTATGTTAACATATCAGCATAGTGGTCAAATAAAGTGTTACTGAGTTTACACATTAGCATGGTAATGAATTACAATAATACAATAATGATATTCTAAACCTTATGGCCTGAATGGGCTAAAATGCTTTCAGAGTTTGGCAACAAATGCTACATATAGGCCATTAAGGGCTTGTGGTAAGTGTGGAACCTAACAAACCATATTTCCTCTTTCTCTGCTCTCCAGATTGATGGTAAAATATCGTTTCTCCCTGTGAATCTGAACTCTGGCAACATCACGATAACTCAGTCAGGTATCACTGGAACCCTGAAGACAGACTTTGGCTTGGAGGTCACCTTTAACTGGGGTGAGTTCTTCAAGGTCACAGTGCCCAGCAGCTACTACAAAAACCTGGTGGGCATGTGCGGAACCTATAACAACGACCGAAGTGATGACTTTGTCACACCAGCTGGAGATCTTGTGCCGGACATTGTAGAGTGGGCTGCATCCTGGAGTGTTCCTGACAACGACCGTGCATGCTGGCACTTCCCAGCCTGCACTGAACAAGAGAAGCAGCGCTACCGTGGCCCCGAGTACTGCGGCGTGCTTGTAGACAAAACAGGACCCTTCGCTAAGTGCAATGAGACAGTCACGCTGGCCCAGTTTCCAAATGACTGTCTCTTCTATGCATGTCTCACTCATGGAAGCCGTGAGACTCACTGCAAAGCCCTTAACAGTTATGTTAACTCCTGCATGCTGGCTAAAACACCAGTCTCACCGCAGTGGAAGCAGATTACTAAATGTCGTAAGTAACATCTGCATTCTGAATTTCTGTTCACTCCCTTAAGCCATACACACACATTTTCTGAACAATTTCTCCATCTGGGTCATGCGGGGTGCTGGAACCCACCCCAGTGGTCATTGAATGGAAGACAGGAAACATCCTGGACAGGTCGGCAGTCCATCACAGGGCCGACATACAGACATTCGCACACACACCTTGGGGCAATTTAGCATGTCCAATTGGCCTGGCCGTGTGTCTTTGGACTGTGGGATGAAACTCACCCAAACACGGGGAGAACATGCAAACTCCACACAGAAAAAATCTTGGTCACCAAGATGAGAATCGAAGTCAGGCCTTTCTTGCTCTGGAGCAACAGCGCTACCCACTGCGCCACAGTACCGCTCTTAAGCCATACACTTCAAAGAAAAAAGATTTTACATCTTTTTGCCCAAAACGAATGAGGTGGTTCAAGGTTGCATGCTGCTGTGTGCCCTAGCCGCTAAACAGAACTCCTAGAGAACAACCTTCCTACCAAGTATTTGAAAACTATGGAATATTAACATCATATTGCAATCATGTTAAACCAAATCACAGCTGTGAAGTTATTTGTGATAACATAGTACACAGTAATAGAACAAGTGTTCTATTGCTTTTATGCAACAGTCAAATAAACAAAGTAAGCAATAAACTGGGCTGTGAACGTGGCATTTAATTTAAGTGTTACCAATTTCCTTTGCAATTTCTAATAGTTGCTTAACAAGCAGCTTGTTGTTACGTCAGAGTAACAAACTCTACTCACTCACTGCAGACTTCTGTAACCCTCGCCTTCGAAATACAGACTGAGCCATAAAACTGCCGCAATATCAAGTTTAGCTCACTTTTGTCAATTTTTGCCAGATCAATATTAATGTTGTTTTGTTCCAGCCAGTCTGTAAAGCATCTTACAGCCTATTTTGTTTGGCGAATGGTGTTGGGTTCATTTCTGGCTGATTTCAAATGGTTTAGCTGTTCTTCTGTCACAGCTGCCGACTGAAAAGCTGCTCAGTGGGGATGATAGTTTGGGAATTTAGTGTAGTCTCATCTTCAGAGTCTGACCAAATCGGCTGTTGGTCAAATGGGATCATAAAGTATCTTTTTTCTGTTTGTGAGCAAAGTAAGAAGCGAAAATGTTTAAATGGCTGGAGTGTCTCCTACAGCTGTCGAAGTTGTTGCTTAGAAACAGCGTCTCAGTGAAGAGATACAGGGTTTTCAGAAAAACGATGCTGTTAATGCAAAATAACATCACAGTTACAACGCTTCTCGACCAATCAGCTTGCGTGGCTGGAACTAATATATAGATATATATTGCTGTTGTCAGAACAAAACCTTGTATCTCCGTTTTTGTCGTTTTTCAGTTTTTGACATAATTTGAAAATGCCTGCTGCTCTTTACATTTGGTGTAAATTTCAAGATGAGTGAACCAAAAGAAACATCCCAAAAGACTAGGAAAAAATTCTGGTTCCATTGACTTAAAAAGCATAAAAGTATAAAAAGTAAAGTAGGTTTTTTCCTTCTCCTGTAAAGTTATCATTTTGGAGATTTTGTTCCAGCGATATATACATGTTTACTGAATGTCATACATAACCATAGCATGCTAAGCCTGCATTTACTGATCACATCTTACTTAGACGTTCCATCATACCTCTGTTTAATATTAATACTTTAATTCTCTTCTTTCTTCTTCACTCCCACAGCTTGAATAAGACGAGCCTTTCTCCAGCAGAAATGGTATGAAGCGGTTTCATAGGCTGAATAGCAAATCAACGATTATTGCGAGATGTCTAATCTCTAATGAATAATATTGCTGTGTTTACTGTTTTGCAGATCTGATCAAACGAATTGGAGAGGGAGTCCGAGTCCTACAGTCAGTCAACTCTGATTATCTGAACTTATCTTTTATCTGATTGAACAGCTAATGCAATTAATCTGTTTATCTGTTTGTTAGATTATGATTTATCTGTTTTTGTTTTTCTTGTTATTAAAAGCTTGCATCAGCAGTACATTTTACTGTGTAATTCATCTTCTTCTTAAGTCTTCCTGTTTGTGAGTCAATAGTCAATATAAATTTCAGTAGGAATTTGATACAAAATCAGACAAACTCTCAAATATATCAGTAAAATTACTGTAACTGCTGCACAGCTCTGAAGGAACTTTCACACTAATACAATAGACCATTATTGACCGTCCCCAAATGGCACAATGACTTCCTATTTCTTCATTTTGCAAAAAAGACCTTGTTTAATGGCCTTGTTTGTGTAAATATGTTCAGACCGTCATAAGAAGAGACACTAACAGTAACTTAGAGGAGACAACAGTGTTAAAATGCTTGTAAAACAGATCCATTTGTTAAATTTATGCATCCTGATGCAGTTCACTCGAACAGGTGAGGACTTTTAGTACTTTAATAGTCCAGTGCTGTCCATGTATATACTTATTCAGACTATTTCAAATGTTTGTTTAGATTCAACATTACATACATTACATACTTACTGGAGGAAACAGTCATTATGGTACATGCAATGATTGAATTTGAATCTCTAATACAGTCTTGTAAAAAAATGTGGGTGGTGCTGCTCAATTCTCCACATTTTAATGCACAATTTATCATGCTGAAAGAAAACAAAACATAAAATGGGGCCTGTACAAAAGTTATGGCACATTTTATGTTTATTCATTTACGCATTTTAGTTCTTTTTCCAGCCTGTCAAACTCAAATAATTAGAAATTGTGAACTCAAATTTGCAGAAATACATGCCATATTTGAGTTTGTTCCCTGTAGAACATGTGCTAACTTATTTTCATTTAGAAAGTCAGCAAAACATGTTGAAAGACAGAAAACTTTTGGTTCACTATTTTCCAGATCTGATCAAATAGAAGAGGAACCTGAGTATATACATATAACTCTAAACCTGAAAAAGAACTCTAAAAGGGTTCTTCTGTAAAGGCAATAGCATTAAATGGCATAGAGAAACATTCTTCTCTATGATGGAGAATTCATTCACTCTATTCATTAGCAAAGCTTTTACAATTTGTTCTCTATAGTGGAAAAAAGGGTTCTGCTGATGAAAAAGAGGGTTCTTCAAACCTTTTTTCAGCATCACAATCTTAAAATAAAAGCTGCCTAGTGGAGGAGCCACTAAAGCAGTGGTTCTCAAACTAGTCCTCAGAGACCCCCCAGATGGTCCACTTTGTGTTCAAAGTATGCTGGAGTGAAAATTTGCACCATCTGGGGGTCCCTGAGGACTGGTTTGAGAACATCTGCTCTAAAGACTCTTTCAAATTTGTTTTTGCATCCATTGAAAGGTTTTAGGAAGCTAAAAATGTCTCTGTACCCTTAAAGGAGAAGTCCACCAATTTTTTGCATAATTCATAGGTTGGGATGTAAACCGTCATATAGAGTGGTTTGATGTGAAGTGGTTCATCTGTAGAGAAGCTTAGTGACTACTATATCACAGTGGCGATGAAAGGAACCAGGAGTCATGATGTCTACACCACAAATGTGATTTTTATTTACTAACCAAAACTACCAGTGATCCTACATGTGTCTTCTATTTATGTAATGTTAATGATGGTAAAATAATAAATGTATTTATAACCATTTCATACAGTAACTTTCACGAGGGAGCTTTTAGAGGCATTAAACTACTCCAACGTCAGGTTCCTATCAGCACCACTGTGAACAGTTTTGACTGTGAGTTTCTCTAGAACAGAGTATTTCACCCCAAACCGCTCTGAATGAGTTTGTTGACTTGTCAACCATTTAATTATGCAGATTTTTTTTTTTTAATCAGTGGAGTTTTTTTCTTTTTTCTGCAAGGCTTATTTAATAAAGGCATCAGTTACACACACACACACACACACCACACACACACACACACACACACACACACACACACACACACACACACACACATATATATATATATATATATATATATATATATATATAAAGAATGGCAAAAACATCCTTCTCTACAATGTAAAACGTTGTGCAGCAAAAAAAAATCTTACAGAATTTCCACATTTTTTTCCCTAGTTCACTCAACTTTAGTAAACTCTTTGTTATACTGACGTATAACAAAATGTACTAAAAAGCAACAAGCCCAGACATGCAGAACCTTCTCCATCACTCCAAAACCAGTCACTCGACGAGTTTATTCGTCGTGGTTTAGCGTGAATTAGCCATAACTGAGCGGGTCTTGCCCTGCGATGGACTGGCGACCTGTCCAGGGTGTATCCTGCCTTCCGCCCGATGACCGCTGGGTTAGGCTCCAGCACCAGCCCCGTGACTCTGAGGAAGAAGCGGCTTTAAAAAATGTGTGTGTGTGTGTGTGTGTGTGTATGAGTGGGTCTTGTAGCAGAGCTATTAACTTACCTGCTAACATTAGCTGAGCTTGTGCTAACAGGTTAGCTGGTCTAATAAACCAGGCATTTACTTACCGGCCGCGTTTTGACGCCTTCCGAAGTTTCCAGAAGCTGCTCCAAGCGCGAGCTTCCCGCCTCTGCGGTGGAGCGTTGGTGACGGCCCGTACCTCAATACGGGTAGAATATGCCTCAATACGGGTGGGATTTGCCTCAGTACGGGTAGAATCTCCCGAGCTCGCGCAGACTCCTCATGTTAGCAGGGTTAGCATAAATGATACTTTTTTTTTTTAGCTTGCATGTTAGCTAGCTAGCGTTATCTAGCTAATGGCCAGCCTACTATATGAAAAACACTTTTATTTATATAACTTTTTAGTGTTTATAATGTATCACACATGATGTAATTTAAGCTGTGGCCTCCAGGGAGTGGGCAGTTTGGTACAAATCCAAACTATACTGCGTATTTAAAGGTTCTTCTGTGGATTTTGGCTGCACATACGACTACCCAGCTGGCTACGGGGTCAAAATCCTCAAGTGGATCAAAAAAGAACCAAAGCACAAAAAACCTGTTTACCGCTCGATCCGCCGCGGCTCGTATCTCAATACGGGTAGAATCTGCCTCAATACAGATGGGATTTTCCTCAATACAGGTGGAATTTGCCTCAGTACGGGTAGAATCTCCCGAGCTCACTCAGACTCCTCATGTTAGCAGGGTTAGCTAGCGTTATCTAGCTAATGGCCAACCTACTATAAGAAAATCAACTTAGTTCAGCTACAGATAATGTAACCTTAGAATATAAACCAAATAGACTGTGTAGATTTGTACATTGGCTTTGATATGCACTTTTATGTAGTTCAGTGCTTATAGAAAGTTTTAAATTGTCAATTGGCGCAGCGTGACTGCTCTGAGACTCTTAAACTCAGTGTAGGTTGTTGAGTCAGTTAAACCGCCAGGAAAGTTGGGCCAGCTGTATTTTCTCCATTTGCCTAACCTTCAGCGAGTTGGATTTTTTTGCAGTCATTGATTGTGTGTAGCTCTTCAAGGAAAATGAGATTGTAAACCTTCACATGTTAAAAAAATCTAGAAATGTTGAGGAACCCATTGTTTTTTAAGAGTGTGCATGGAACCCATTAAGTATATTAAGCGTTTCCATGTAAATACGTAAAAACTGTTTGGTGCCAAATAGATCCTTTTTTGAAAATAGTTATAATCATGAAAAATTTCCGCCAATGTTCCCAACATAAAGACCTGTCAGCAAATGCTTCATGCGCTAAAGTAGTTCTTTTAGTGTTCATTGTTCTTTGAGTAACCATTGTTTTAAAAAGGGTGTTCTTCAGGGGTTCTTTAGTAAAAGCAATGGTTTAAATGTTTAAGTTGTTCTTTTTAGGGTTATATGATGGAAAACCTGTTGTATACTGCTTTATGCCAAAGTTTGGGTGCCACACACAATTGACATATTTTATATTTTGTTTTTCTTCCCAATATGTTAAACTCAGCAAATAGCCAGAACGTGTGCACTAATATTTGCAGGATAATGGCACATTTAACTACCCTGTAAAGGATGTGTTATTTTCACTTAAAAACATAAACAAAGCATATAATTTGACTGTGGTGTTCAAACTTTTGTATACTGTATTGTCTTTAAAGAATGGTTCTATATAGCATCAAGAAGGGTTCTGCTGCTGTTACAGAACCTTTTTTGGTAACTATACAGAACCCTTTTTGTTAAGACTGTATGGCATCACTTTAAACAATCCTTACTTTTATAATGTAATTTTTAGTGTTTGTAATGTAACACACATGATGTACTTTCAGCTGTGGCCTCCAGGGAGTGGGCAGTTTGGTACAAATCCGAACAATACTGCGTATTTAAAGGTTCTTCTGTGGATTTTGGCTGCACATACAACTACCCAGCTGACTACAGGGTCAAAATCCTCAAGTGGATCAAACAAGAACCAAAGCACATAAAACCTGTTTACCACTCGGACCCTGAGCAGGTAGATTTATCATACAGAAGAAGAACGGAGTTGGCTAATGAAGACAACAACTGCACCCTTAGACTGCACAATGTTTCCGAGAGCGACGTGGGGAAATACTACTTCTGCTTTTATACAGGACAGGCAGGCTCAGAAGGAACATACTTAAATGTAGCAGGTAAACACAGCACGTATTATTTATTTTGCTATGTAACATGTATGGTGCATTCTAAGTGGAGCCACAATGCATATTCATGCTGCAAAAGTCCCTTTGAACCACAGCAGGAAACTCCTTTATTCAGAACCTTCTACTAATTACATTTACATTAGTTCTACCCTTTAGAGTGAGACTGATTTCCAACAGGATGGACGGCTTCATCCAGGAAGGGGACAGGGTGAATTTGACCTGTGAGACTGAAAACTGCACCCCCTCAGGAGAACAAATCACCTGGTTTAAGGATGGGGTCCCACTTCCTCTGATCAAATTGTGGGAACTCAGATTCAACCCAGTCTCTCCCAGTGACTTTGGCAACTATGCCTGTGGCCTAAATTACAGCGCCATCTCAACAGCACCTCATTTTCTGCTCGACGTGAGATGTATGACCTTACTATCTATACAGTGTATCAGCAGCTAAAGGAGTAGTTCAGCTAAAAATGCAAATGTGGCTAGCACTGAGACTACGTACCAGTTAGCACGTGTGCTGACTAGAGGTGTGGGAAGGTGGGGGTGCTGAAATTTGTACGCAGAACACAGACTTCTTTTAATATATGTATGCCAATATTCAGTTTGTATAGATCAAATACACATTATCAAATATGTCATACATAAAACTAAGTCAAATTTAGGAATATTGTCTGAGCGCTAATATTTTTTTACTTAAAAAATTAAGCTTATCTATTGTCCCAAATATGTAAATAAATATTGCATGTAAATATTATATACACACACCCACACCCACACCGATCAGGCATTGTTTCTATGCTCATTGTCCATTTTATCAGCTCCACTTACTGTATAGCTGCACTTTGTAGTTCTACAGTTACAGACTGTAGTCCATCTGTTTCTCTGATACCCTGTTAGCCCCTTTTACCCTGTTCTTCAGTGGTCAGGACCCCCATGGACCCTCACAGAGCAGGGATCCTGACCACTGAAGAACAGGGTAAAAGGTGGCTAACAAAGTACGCAGAGAAACAGATGGACTACAGTCTGTAACTGTAGAACTACAAAGTGCAGCTATACAGTAAGTGGAGCTGATAAAATGGACAATGAGCGTAGAAACAAGGAGGTGGTCATAATGTTATAGGTGTGTATGTATATATATATTACAGTTATTATATTTCAAGAAAGTATGTATTTTGAAATAATAAGTCATTTTGAAAAAAACACAATGACTTACTTTGACATAAATAATCATCTTTAAATACCTCATCATTATTTTAAGACAAAATGTCAACATCTTGGGAAACTAAGTCACTATCTCAACATAGTGTGTCGAAAGACATACTAAGTCAAAATTCTGACATACTACTGCCAGAAACAGAGAAACAGAAACCGTAGTTGATTTTTTTCTCCTCTGCCTGAATAAAGTAACTACAAGTTCCATCAACTTCAGCATGTCTAATTGTCATTTGCATTTAAGCATAGGCCTTTAGATCAAAATGTATTTAGGATTATGAAAAATACATATTCAGTTAGGCGTGTCTTGGCTTTTGACTGATGCGCTTCTGTGAACATTCAGCAGGCAGAGTTGTAAGAATATGATGTTTATATGAATAGCATGTTTCTCTCCACAGACAGTCCCAGGAATGTTTCTCTCACTGCACATTCGGCAAGACTTATTCATAATGGAAATACATTGACGCTGATCTGCGAGAGCAGCGCTAAACCGCCGGCCAGAACATACTCCTTGTTTAAAATGAATGGAACAGATGTGTTTCAGATAGGATGGGGTCATAATTACACTGTCCCAGTTGTCGGTCCTGGGGACAGTGGACAGTACTTCTGCCTGGCTCAAAATGCTCTGGGATCGCAAAACTCTACAGTGATCACTATAAGAGTACAAGGTAAGACTCTAAGGCTAAGGTTTAGCAAGAAAATAAACAAACCATGACTTGCTTCTGAATAGATGGGTACTATATTTTCTAGACTGGTATTTGGGCCAGCACTTCAATATTTCAATCTCATAATCTTGTATATCATAATCTTGTATAATCTTACATATTATGAGTACTTCATAGTATTTTATGTACGTATAAATGAATAATGAGTCACGAGATTCTTCACTCTCTCAGATTCCAAAGATCCTGATCACTTGCTGTTTGTGCGAGCAGCACTGGGAGCACTGTTATTTGCAGGCATTGTAACAGTCGCCCTCTTGTACCTTATAAAGAGGTAAGTGATTCGAACTGAAAGTTGAAATATAGTACTGTGAAAAAGTCAGAGACCTTCATTTATTTAGTTATTCTTTAGTTATTCATTTTTGGCCCCAAGGAAAATCAAGAAACATAATCAAAAAGTACACAGAAGCCTCAATAACTCAATATCATATCAGTATTACTCAGTATTTAGTGTGTTCACTATTTACCTTTATTACAGCTTCCAGTTTTTTGGAAGGGTTGCTGTCAGTTTTTCAAAGAAATCTGCAGGGATATTTTTCCACACCTCCAAAGTTCAGTCTTAGAAGTTGGTTGCATTTTCTGATTCTGATTCTTAGAAATCCCAAACACATTAAATGATGCTGAGGTCTGGATTCTGGGGTGATCAGTCCATGGTTTTGAAAACACCAGCAGCTTCTTTGATTTGCAAATATTTTTTGTCCACTCCTTTTGTCATTATGGGCTTCTTGGCAGCAACATATCCTTTCAGACCCATGCTGTTGAGTCATCTTCTCACAGTGGAAGGATGGACAGAATCACCTGTGGATGTTTTCAGATCTGAAGCAGCTTGGTTTTCTCCTCTATCTCAAAGAGGAAAGCTTTAATTTTGACAGTTAAACCACCAACAACCACAGCAAGATAAGACCCTTATGAGACAAATTAATGCACACAGACAGAGGGGAGTCCTGAAGGAATGCCTAAGTACCAGGAACCAAAAATACATGTTTAAACTCTGTTTTCCAGTGCTGCTCATGCTTCATTGTTAAGTTCTTGAAATATCCAGTGAAAAATGATCCAATTGAGAATTGTTTTCTCTGTGGGATCTAGGTAGATATAGTTAAGCCAGCTCTTGCATTGGTTAGAACTTCAAAAGCTGAAGAGAAGTTCTAACATGCTGACATCTAGTAGACAGTCCTGAGCCAATTTTGGCTTTCATTTACAAGTGTTAGATCAGAACTGGGCCAGAGGTTGGACAGCTGTGTATGGCTTGCAAAGAAGTTACAGCAGATCTGTGCTGGCTTGATTTACACCTCAGTACTTTTGGCCTAAGTCTGTCATAAGTGGCCCATTACTGAAGTTAAAAAAAGCAGCCAATGCTCGCCTCATTTGATTAGTTTTCCCAGACAAATTCATTATTTTTAAATGGACAATCCAGCAGTTAATATTTAAATATAAGATAAGTGGAAAAGAGCATTAAGGGAAGTAATTCACTTGAAAAAGCACTCTCAGATAACAAAAATCATCGAATGCTGCACATCAAGCCTGAATCTCATCAGCCTGGACTCGGCTCGGCTCACATCCGGGTCAAGTGTTGCATGCCACATGCCAATTTTTATTAGATCACCCCATATCCGGCCCGAACGATTATGCACAATGACCGAACATAGCTATGTGCCATATAGGAAACAAATCTAGGCCACATCCATTAGATGTTCTCATTTTACAGTGGTTGGCCACATCCTTTAATTCTTCTTGCTTTAAAGTATATGGGCCGGATATGGGCTGAGGACAAGGTTCCAGCATACATGACTGAGCTCTACCATCCTCTTCATAGTGCGAGAGCTTTAAGGTCTTCAAATCAGGGGTTATTAACTATTCCATGTACTAACTTAAAATCAAAGGGGGACCGGGCTTTTGCAGTTTATACACCAAAATTGTGGAATAATCTTCCTACTGATGTCAGACTCTCTGAATCGACGGAGGTTTTTAAAAAACGTTTAAAGACTTATTTTTATTCTCTTGCTTTTAACAACTTTTGATCAATGTGCTTTATAAGTCGGTGTGCACTTGAGTATTTAAACTGTGTGTATTACTTATTTGAGTATATGATCATAATGATCTTAATTAACTTGTATTTTATTTGTAAGTATTTTGTAAAGCACTTTGTGAGTCACTCTGGAAAAGTGCTATATAAATAAAGTTTTACATACTTACTTACTTACCCAGCCACAATTGGGCCAGAGGAAAGCCAATAATGTGACACACTTTGCTAACTGGGTACAATCTGTTACATTCTGGTGCTAAAACAAATTTTCTGTTTTTCCACTGCAGCAGTTACATTCTGGTACCTAAATGCTTCAAACTATTACTGTATAAGATGAAACATCAACTTTGAACAAGCAGCCAATTTTAGCATTGTCAGAAATTGTTCATGCAAATTGCCATTAGCTTAGTGATAGCAAACTACTAGTCCTAAAGGGACACCAGCAGAAATGTCCCAAGTAAATTATCGCTGAAGTGGGTTTTTTCCTAATGTTTTTGGTTTTTCCTGATGATTTGTTTTTTCCTGATGTTTGATTTGAACTTTTAAGGCCCAAACTGAGGGCCTAGCTCTAATAGCCATGGTTTGCTCAAAGTTTTTGTTTCTTATCAGGAGGAAACAGCCTTCATCTTCCATCAGTGACATTACTGAAAACTTGTCAAATACTGTCCTCACTTCAGGGCTGGAGTCTAGCCAAAGCACTGGATCTCTACACAACTTACAAGTAAAGCTGTTTTTCATCTACCATTTTTGCTTATCAGTCTTTGACAACATCCTGCCACATAGTGCAATACATTTCCTAGCAGATTGCAACATAAGCTGAATTTGCCTAAAGCCATGGTTCCTGACTGTGATTGTGGAGAACCCTGTGCATTATAATGGAAGAATGGGAAACACTGACAGCTAGTGGACAGTGGAGGTGCTGCAGACTTATTTGGAAATGTGACTTTCTTTCACTTAATATTCACTCAAAATACAGTGCACAGTAAATTACATTTCATATATTTTTAAAGAGGTATCCAAGTTAAATATGCTTCCTTGCTGTTAATGCAATTTCAATATTATAATGAGTTTCTCTGATAATGTTTGAAAATAAATAAGGAAGTTCTCAGATACATTAATAATACAGCTTCTTCAAACTGTCAACACACATGGCCATCACTATCAACAGTAGGGTTGCTGTACAGAAACTCTTAGAGGGGTTTCAGAATCAAAATAAGAGGTGCATGGATCAAGATTTTACATGGCATAACCTGTTAAAATGCTTAAAAATGGAGACAATTCTATTTTATGGTGCACGCAATTTTACAATTTCTTACACAGTCATTTATGGATGGGTGAAAAATGATGCGAGCAACCGGTGTCATCCACAAGCTGCACCATGCCAGAAAGGAGACTAAAATGCCCACCAGAAGATAATGTGACCAAGTACAAGCTTTCTGATGGTTTATTTACACTGCTCTATTCACTACTAACCATTTCATTGTAATTAAATATGCATCATGTCTTTGTAAATCGAGGACAATTGTTTTGTTGCCCTGAGGCAACATTGTGAAATAGAGGGTTAATATTTAATTTGTTTCCCAGAAAAAGTGTTTACTTTTGATCAGTTAATGTTCATTTTCATCCCAGGTAAAACATCAGTTTTGGTGACGAGGAAAGGTTTAAAGGAGAAGTAGACAGTAAGAACGTGTTAGAACAGGACTATTCATTTCAGTGATGGTAATCTAGTACAACAGTGATGTCACTGCTTAAAGACAAAACCTGGCAAAAAAACAGACATTATTTCAACAAATGGATGAAACAGGAATGAAAAGGCCCATGACCTGGTCCTGCTGCTCTACTAGGCCTTAGCTGGATTAGCTATCTTGCGTCATCTAGTTAATAAAGTGACTGCAAAGTTAAAATGGTAGAAATAAAATGTTAATCAGCATTTCATGTAGATAAAGAGTTGATGATTAAGCAACGACTGACTTTTATCATACCATCTGAAGTCACGCTTGGATTTTTAACACTGCTAAAAACACATGCATCATTTCAATACACTGTTTTTGAATTTTTTTCTGATGTATTGAAATCGTTTGACTTTCTATTAGATGCCAGAAGCCACTGCCTCTGAGAGGATTTCTGACAACTTTGCTGTTATTCACAGTTCAGACACTGGAATTAGCCTCAGCTGAGCTTCGCGGAGCTACGATTCCAACCAGCCATGACAAACAGGTTAGTCTGCAGTACTATGAAAAACATCCTTTGGCAAAATGAATAAACTCCTCAACATTTTAAGAAGAAGTCAGAGTAATTTCTTCCAGATCAATTGTTAATTTTTTAAATGCATTTTTATACATTTAATTCAATTTCATAAGTTATGTTTCAAAGCGTAAAACTGTTTAAAGTCTTGAATGTCCCTGCTTGCAGATCAACCTGGACTAGGAAAGAGGTGTACATAACTGTCGGAACACATACCATAGCAACATGAGAGGCTGAATAACTTTGTCACTCTCAAATTTATACAAAAAAGGTTTGTTTTAATGTCAAATGGACAACTTGACTGTAAATACATAAATTTCAGTTTTTGTAAAGTATGTTACAGTGTAAAAAAGAATGACAAAATATGTATGTGCAAAAATATACAGTACAGTCTGAAGCCTGAATTATGCAAATTTGTTTGTGTCCTGATGGTGCAGTGGTTATGTCCTGAACATGCTTGGGGACACCCTACTCTGGGGGCAGTCGTGGGCTGGAGGTTAGGGAACTAGCCCTGTGACCGGAAGGTTGCTGGTTCGATCCCCTCAGCTGACAGTCCATGACTGAAGTGCCCTTGAGCAAGGCACCTAATCCCCAGTTGCTCCCCAAGTTTTGTGGATAGGGCTGCCCACTGCTCTGGGCAAGTGTGCCACTGTCCCCTAGTGTGCATGTATGTGGGTGTTTCACTGCATAAATGCAGAGGTCTAGTTTCACAGTGTGCAAACACAGTGACACATGGTTCTTAATTCATTCATACATCCAGTTGTAAGTTGCTATTAACAATCTGCCCTCAGCCAGAGATGAATAATAAAAAAACTGTTTCAGCAGTTTCAAATACAGACATGTATTCATAGCTAAATGATTAATCTTCAAATAAATAATAAAACTTTGTTATTGTTAAATATTAAGCCTGTTTTACATTTACAATGGAGTGATTGAGTTAGAGTTAGGATGGGACGGAAGGCTTATTACTGTCACAGGATCACTATAGTTTCTCTTGAGTTACTACTGTAAGTTCAAATACAACAAATAAAAACAAAGTAAAAAGAAAATAAGTTAGTAGAGTGCCATTTTTTGTGGATGGCAGTTCTTGCCTGCATCCACCCCTCTGAAAAGAGCACCTTCTCTGTCCGTTGCCCCCTTTTGTGCCTGTAGTTTTGGGATGCTACCCCTCGGTTTCTCTAGCCCATTCATGTCTCTGGCTCAAAGAATACAAAGACACAGTGATTCAGCCAAGGTAGGCCATCTCACAGTACAGGGCACTTTTATATCATAACAGTGCCCTTGTTCATAAACACTTTCAGTTGTATGTGTTCTGTCTTTTCCAGATAAACTAATAGGCCTTTCACTGAGTATTTTTATTTAATTTTTTTGCATTGTTTTGCTATTTTCTAGTTTACCAAAATTTGGGGGGAAATTTGGAGTTGGGCACAAGTAGCTTTTTGGTCTAAACCTCCACAACAGGCAGAAACTTGGCTATTGTAATCTAATGAGCTTTAGGGGTTGCAGCTCAGGGTCCTGTCCACCACTGGAAACTGCTGTAGGCTTACATTGATGGAGGTTTGTGTAGGTCTAGATTATGTGTAGTTTTGTAGGAAATTTCATTGCTTCTACTGTTAATTTACAACCAGCATGGGATCGCTGATGTAGCTAGATAGCTCTCGTTAATTACTACAGTTCTTTTTACTTAGCCTAACTTGACATCTGGATGGTGTTTAGACTTTGTCATTCAAATTAACACCGTACAGTGTGCATTAGAACGCAATTTTGTTGCCTTGGCTCAGAGCAGATCAGTAATACAAGTAATACAATGTAGTACAAAGTACAATGTAGTACAAAGTGTAGTGCAATGTAAACATATGTATGTCAGCAGACAAATAATTTTTAAATAAGTATATGTACAAGAGTATATTGCACTGGAGGTCCCATGTATGAGGTAATCAGAAAAAAAGAAAGAATTGGAGCAGCATGTTATTTAGAGATGAAGCTTTGAGGCTTTTCTCTGATTGTGCTGGAAAATGCATTGAAGCCTCAGAGTATTGAAATAGTGACATCTTGTGGTCTGTGTATATTACAGCAAGCACAAGATCATTAGTCAAGCTACTTCAGATAAAGCACCAGCACACATAATTCTCAGAAAAATCTCAGAAATAGGTTTTCAGTTCATTTCATTCAGTTACCAAAGAGTGCAAATAAATGTATGAGTCAATCCTCTTATCAAGGTGATATAACAGCATAACTGTTTTGGCTCCACAGTACCAGCCACAACTGAAGATACGGATGTCAACCAAGTGATTAATATACAGGCAGAAGATTGGATGAATAAGAATGTGTGTTGGCAAACAGTTAAAATTTCACAACATCATATGTATATAAAAAAATACACATATAACAGTGTACATATTTATTTTACATTTATGGCATTTGGCTGGCGCGCTTATCGAGAGCGACTTACAATTTGATCATTTTACATAGGTAGGCCAAAGCGGTGCTAGGAGTCTTGCCCAAGGACTCTTATTGGTATAGTGTAGGGTGTTTGCCCAGGTGGGGATTGAACCCCAGTCTACAGTGTAAAAGGCAGAGCTGGTAACCACTACACTACCCAACCACCTACACATGCATGTGTACACATGCATGACTACATTAGCTAGGGGGATGTACATAACAGTACTAAAATCTTAAAGTACATGCATGCTTTGACAGTTCTAATAGCTCTTTTTGTTAAAGAGGGCCTTAATTTTTTACATAATGTTCCATCTCCTTTTCAAAAGCAACAAAAAATGGGCCTTTTGCCTGAGAATGTATTTTAATGAATATAAAACTTTATATCCTTTTTAAGATTTATCATATATACATGTGTGTATTTAGCTCTACGATTCACCAAAAGACCAAATCATAAACAATACTTCACATCATTATTATGAAAAATGAAAGTACTGAGGTTTTGGCATTTTTTACATATTGTCAAGTGACAGTTACTACAGAATGAACAAGTTATTTCAACGTTATGTTTAAATTTTCTAAAGTACATTTTTAAGAAGTAAAGTAAGGTTTTATGTATAAGTTAAGCTGTTATTTCTTTAACATTATTAATAATTAGATATCTTTTATGAATTATCCAGATGTCACCACATTGGCAGACGGTGGAAACAGTATAAAGTCAAGAGAAGATGGAGGCAATTTCAATCATAAGGAGACAACCACATTCAAAATGTATTTTCATGCAAAAACAACTGTACTTTTTACCTAACTGAGATGTGTTTGAAAACATTTGCAGAAGGGCCCTTTATTCACATGCACACATGTCCACCTACCTTGTACCTACTGTATAGGTGCACTAGGTTTATTTACAGACTGAAGCCCAGCTCTTAAAAGACCTCCATTTATCAATAGAAAGGGACCAGTACAAGACCACCACTGGCCAGATATTATGTGGGTCCATTCACAGCACACCAGTAGTGTGTGTGTGTGTGTGTGTGTGTGTGTGTGTGTGTGTGTGTGTGTCAGGGAAGGTGGTGTTGCTGAAGCTTTTACACAGAGTAAAATCAAAAACCCAAATAATATCTGGTCAGTGGTAGTCCTTTGGGGGTCACTTTCCAATGATGGATAGTTAAAGGGGGGCTGATGAAATTTTCCTCAGCAGATGAGCTACAGCCTGTAACTGCTGATATAACTACAAAGTGTCTCTAATCCACTTTCTTTGCTCATATCGTGAATGGTTCTGGTTAGATAACGCTAGCCAACATGCCAATGGGCTAAAAATCCAGCTAACATAAAGGAACTGCCTGAACTCGGCTGCTGTGCGGCATTCTTGGCGTTTTGGCACACATTTGGGACAGAGACAGATGATGCTTGGCGATTGATGTTGAGGTAGATTCCACCCGTATTGAGGCAGATCCCGCAGAGGCGGGAAGAGCGTGCTTAGAGCCGCTTCTGTAAACTTCGAAAGGCTTCAAAACACGTCTGGTAAGTAAACAATTGGATTATTTGATGTACCAACAGTTTTTCAGTCAGTTTTACATTCACTCAAACCTAAACCTATGATTTGTAAGTGTTGTACTTTATATGTTAAAATGAAAATGAGCATCACTTGCTAACAGTCAGTTAAGTTAGCTCGCTGTTATGTGTTGTAGCTAACCTATCTAGACTAGCGAGTCACCACTTTTAGATAACTTAAGCTAACCTAAATGTTTGCTCTGACAAAATAATAAGACAAAGCTTTAAAAAATACCATTTTAAGCATGGAATGGGCTCAAATGTATATCCCATTTTAATAAGATAGGTTATGTATGTACATATGTTAGAGTTAGCTAACTAGCTAATCACATACCAAGTATAATTTGGGTGGTGTTACTGGACACAGCAGTGATGTTGACAGTCTAAACACTGTGGCCACTCACTGTCTACTCTATTAGAAACTCCTACCTTGTTGGTCCACCTTGTAAATGGAAAGGTAGGTTAAAGATGATAGGTTAGCTCATCTGTTGCTGCAAAGTTTGTGTTGATCATCCAGTAATCCCTTATCAGTGAAAGCCAGTATTGGCTTTTTTTGGCATTCACACCTGGTCCTGTTTGAGGTCCTGATCATTGATGAAGGAGGTGAAAGGGTTAACGCATTATGCAGAGAAGCAGATAACCTGCAATCTGCAATTGCAGAACTAAAAAGTGCACTTATATATTAAATGGACCTGATTTAGTGGACAGTTAGCATAGATATAAGGTAACTGTACATAATTAAGTGGGCAGTGAGTGTATACATATAATCAAGTACGATGGGGAACTACACTCACCAATTTAGTTTGTAAGTTTGGTAAACACCACTGCCGTGTTCACCTGCGTTGTACTGTAGAGCTCTTCTTTACATATTTACCGTTTTACTGTAGAGCTGGACACTAACTGTGTCCTTAAGTTTAATGACACAACTTAATTTCCTAATACTGATTTCAGATTTTTATAAAATTAATAAAATTAATATTTTATTTTATTTTATTTTCAACCCTAACTTCAGTTTAGTGTTTAGTGTTTAGTGAGTGAGAATGTAATGGTTACATTAATTCCTTTTTTTAATGTTAAACAAAGAAATAAAAGTTAGTGCAACTCAAAGAGATTTGTTCAAGACTAGCTGTGCAACACATGCTGTGCAACACTAGCTGTGCAACACATGCTGTGCAACACTAGCTGTGCAACACATCTCAGTGCAACACATTCTCATGTCAGACCAACTACATAATTTTAGTGTTGACAAAAAAAAATCAGTCAGTGTAACTAACCATTTGTAAAAGTTGAGTGAACAAGAAAAACTTTTTTTTTCTTTTTCTTTTCTTTTTTTTTACAGTGTGTAAAAACAGCCATTAAATAAAATTTTCCATTTTGTATTGGACTACTGCTCAGGGGATTACGTGAGTAGCAGTGGACTGATCCAGGCAAAAAAGTGAGACTTTTTAGAACTTTTTTTTTTCATTAGGCATATTAACAGAATAATTACATGAAGTGCCAACCAGTAACAGCAAGGACCCAATAAAGGTTTGAGTTTAAGCAGTGAGATTTTATTACAATGGTAACCATTGACAGACTTAGATTGACCAGTGATTACTGGTAACATAAGTATTTCATTAACCAATGAGAAGTATTACATGAACCAATGATACTCAATGACAAAATAAAACAATTAAACTAAACAAAGTTAACCAAAGACGGTAAGTTTTAATTAAACAATGATAACCAATAACATAAATATTTAGATCAAGCAGTGATAACCAGTGACAGAAGTATTAAATTAACTGGCAATAACTGATGACATAGGTGTTAAACAATGGTTAACTGATCGTAATTTTGTTTACATATTGTCAATTTAATTATGTGAGTCTGGTCTTTTCATTTTCAGGAATGAAATAACAAATAATAAAAAAGAAATAAAAATCACATACACTGGTATTATGAATTAAAACTATTAGGCCCATAAAATTGGTATGAGCAATATTTTCATATCAGTTGGGCTGTGTGTTTGAAAAAAGTAGCTGAGCAGTCACTGCTTCCGACAAAGCAACTACATTTTGCTATGTAAATACTGTAACACACCACACAAAGTATTTTCATTTACACTCCTGCTTATCCTGAGCTTACAATTGCTTGTAAATTGCCAAACATAACTGGTTGAGGTTCAGTCACCTGAAATATGGGTTTTCAAGGTTGTCAGTAGGCAAATGTGTTAGAACAACATTTGCAGATGCTAATAGGAAAATGAGTCCTTAAACATCTACCACCTCCTCATGTACACTATGGGAACAAGATCCAACAAGACTTCAAAAATTATTGAGTGTCCTTTTTAGATGAAACTAGAACTGAATAGACTCTCTGTGCCATATCAACACCATATCATTGATGTAGCAGCAGCAAATACATTCAGTAGATTATTAAGACACTTTTAATTAATTGGGTAATTGAAAGGTTTTATAATCTGCTGAGTTCAGCTGTTTGTTTGCTTTATTTGGAGTATCCAAATGTATATATGTACATCCCCACTTCCAATGAAGTTGGGACGTTGTGTAAAACATAAATAAAATCAGAATACGATGATTTGCAAATCCTTTTCCACCTATATTCAATTGAATACACTACAAAGACAAGATATTTAATGTTAAAATGGGTAAACTTTGTTTTTTGCAAATATTCACTCATTTTGAATTTGATGCCTGCAACACGTTCAAAAGAAGTTGGGACAGGGGCAACAAAAGACTGGGAAAGTTGAGGAATGCTCAAAAAACACCTGTTTGGAACATTCCACAGGTGAACAGGTTAATTGGAAACAGGTGAGTGTCATGATTGGGTATAAAGGGAGCATCCCTGAAAGGCTCAGTCGTTCACAAGCAAGGATGGGGCAAGGTTCACCACTTTGTGAACAACTGCATGAGCAATAGTCCAACAGTTTAAGAACAATGTTTCTCAGTGTGCAACTGTAAGGAATTTAGAGATTTCATCATCTACAGTCCATAATAGTCCATTACAGTCCAAGGTTAGGTTAATGGAAATACCAAATCAAGTCTGTTTAACATACACTGTTAGAAATAAAAGGTACCATACAAGTACATGATTCGTTCATCAAGGTACACGCTGTGTAAACATTCCCTCAAAGGTGCAAAAGCAGTTTTAAGGTCCAATTGTGTTCCTTAAATAAGTTTTTCCTAGTGGAAAAGTAGATACTTATGTCTTTTTATAAACTAATGTTTTATAACGGAACCATATAATAAAAGCCTGGAGATGAGACAGGATGTGTGGAGTCAGTACAACTTAGAAAATATAATTTCAGTGGATTCTGGTTATTATGATTAACAGTTATGTTCCCTGACTAAAGGTACAGAGATGTACCCCTGAGGGTCACACCACAGTGACAAGAAGGGTACTGCCCCAGTGATAGTGTCGTACCTTTTTTTGAGAGTGTAAAATATCAACTATACACTCACCGGCCACTTTATATTTTTATGCTAGTGAAAGGTTGGGCCCCTTTTGCCTTCAGAACTGCCTTAATTCTTCATGGCATACTTTCATCAAGGTGTTGGAAACGTTCCTCAGAGATTTTGGTTGGTTATTTGAGTTCCTGTTGCCTTTCTATCATCTGGAACCAGTCTGCAAATTCTCCTCTGACCTCTCACATCAACAAGGCATTTTCATCCACACAGCTGACCGCTCACTGGATATTTCCTCTTTTTCGGACCGTTCTCTGTAAACCCTTGAGATGGTTGTGTGTGAAAATCCCAGTAGATCAGCAGTTTCTGAAATACTCAGACCAGCCCGTCTGGCACCAACAACCACACCACGTTCAAAGTCCCTTAAATCTCCTTTCTTCCACGTTCTGATGCTCGGTCTGCACTTCAGCAAGTTGTTTTGACCACGTCTACATGCCTAAATGCGCTGAGTTGCAGCCATGTGATTGGCTATTTGTGTTAACGAGCAACAGAATGTACCTAATAAAGTGGCCTGTGAGTGTACATCTACTTAATGTAAGTAATGTACATAAATAGTACATCTTCATGATATTTACCTTAGTGCATCCATTTGTTGTTGATGTGTTACTGACGATCGGTTAAGAGTTTATTCATCATCTACAAAGGACCACTCAAAATAAAATGTTACACAAATCCTGACGTGTCTAAGCTGTCAAACAGGTTGCACAATGAAAAATGAGTGAAGAAATATGAGGCTGACCAATTTGCATGTTTTTCTTTTCAGAATGCTGTTCAACACCCATGCTTCACGGAACAGGACCCCCATGGCAGCAGTGGTTACATAAAAAAAGTAACAGTGACTGGACAATACCTTCTTCTACTTTTTCCCATTTATTATTTTGCTGCCATATTTTTGTCCACATGTTTGACTTGTAAATGACCCCTGGGTGTGAGTGACTGTCTGTGTCTGTCTGTCTGCCCTGCGATGGACTGGCGACCTGTCCAGGGTGTATCCTGCCTTCCGCCCAAAGAGTGCTGGGATAGGCTCCAGCACCCCCCCGCGACCCTGACGGAGAAGCGGCTTAGAAAATGGATGGATGGATGGATGTTTGACTTGTTTGATTTGATCAGAAATGGTGTGATTTTTTCCCCCACATGAATGAATAGAGTGCAAAAGTTTATGCACTCAGCTTATATTATGATGATAGAAATCCATTAGTAATACCCTATTAATCATGTCATTTACCATCGCAAACACCAGCAGTCCCCTAACAATCACCAGAGATACTAAAGGAGCTGACTAGAAACCCCTTAGGAACCCTCTATGGTACAATAGCAGCCACTTAGTGTTATAGCAGTGCTCTTTTCTATGAGTATCACAAGACTTTTTTTGTCTAAGTCTGCCTCATACCCAGCCCCTTTGTCAGTTTTAATGAAAACATTTTGTGTAACCATTTTAATGAGTCTGTCTGCTTTTATTCTCATAATTTCTATGTGAAGGTCTTTATAAAACATATATAAATGCTTTACTTGAGGCTCTCTCAAAATCTATTAAGGTATGTTATTGTTCCTGCAAACTGCTGGTGGTTGTTATTGTCTTTTAAACAAACATAAAAAACTGAAAATGATTAATTATGCAATTGCTGAAGTTGTCTTCATCAAAATTAGGCTATGTAACCTTTGTGCTCTGCTTCTTTACAATTTAATAATAACATAATGGCACACGCTACTAATATAGTCCTGAGCTTGTCAGCTCACAAATTGTTTAAGCAATAGATCACAAGAGGGAGTTTGTTGATTTGTTATTTGTGACAACACACAACCTTGAGTGTTCTATTGCTTTTATACAACAGTTGAACAAATAAAGTAAGAAATAAATAAATTGGGCCGCGAACAAGGCGTTTAATGTTTTAATGTTAGCAATTCCTTCTGTCAAATTATGGTTCCTTAACAAGCAAACAATTCCCAAATTGTCATTACCACTGAGCGAGCTTTTCAGTCTGCAGCTGTGACAGAGGAAGAGCTAAACAACCTGAAGTTAGACAGAAATTAACCAAATACCATTCGCCAAACATGTAGTCTCAATCAGTTTGAGCCATAAAACTGACGCAATATCAAGTTCAGCTCAGTTTCGTCAATTTTTGCTAAATCAATATTAATGTTATTTTGTTCTAGCCAGTTTGTAAAGCATTTTACAGCCCATTTTGTTTGCCGAAGGGTATTCGGACCAATCTAATGAACATAAAGCTGTTTTACAATCAAAAAAAGCTGGTAAACCAACCATTTAATAGTAACATAAGTCTGAAAAACATCATTTTTGATGAGGACTATTCAAAACTGATAAAACTGATAAAACAATGTTGCAGGCTTCAAACAATTAATTCATAACAGTTTAGTGTAAAAAACATTTTAAAGGATTTTTCAGAAGCCTGGTTCCTATCACCACTGATGTGAACAATTGTGGCCTGGTAAGAATCTCTTAAGCACATCAAACAACTTTCACATCAATCTGCTCTCAGTGACGTTGTGTACATCCAAACAAATGAATACAGTAGAAATTTCAATTTAAGGGAAAGTGACAGCACTTAATTGTTAGAAATACCCATCCCAAAACAACTCCAGGACCATGAAAAGCTGCAGAACAGTACAGAGGAAGGCAGCCATAGAAAATACACAGAAATTACATTACAATGTAGGATGTTTAAAATATGCTATAAAGCTGTTGGGTATCACAGTGTACCTCTGACTGGACTATATTTGTGTATTAAACATGGTGACCCCTGGCTCCTATCACCACTACTGTAAAGATATCTGAATCTATACAACACACCATTTCACACCAAACCACACAGAATGACTGTGTTTACGTCTCAAACACTGAATTACACAGAAATTGGTGAGACTCCCCTGCAAGTTAAGCCTAGCACAGCAAGGAAGCACCTTTGACGTTCTAACTCTTTGTCTCCATCAATGTAATTAGGTCATTTTGGTGCTGGGTGTGAGGCAATTTGTTCCGTCATCACAGCCTTTAACGATTCGTTTATCACTGAAACTTAAATCGTGATAACGTTAACAATACAATTTAGCATGTAGGCCTAGATGACACTATTTTAGTTTGTAGGGACGCTCTGAGTTTGGTGTCTATGCAACACACATTTCAGGATGTAACTACATGCAAAGGATATGCAGCATGTATAAGATTTGATTCCATTCAAATGATTTGTCTGAATACATTTGGTGACAGGTACATGGGTGAAAAATCGAGTGGTGCTACAAATTCGAAACGAGCAATAAGAAATGAAGTACAGGCTTTTAAAGTAATGAGCACAGTCTATTTTTTAATCCATGTAGTTACTAAGTCCATATTCCTAGAGCGCAAGCCATAAACATCAAAAGAGCATGCAAAAATTGGAAGAAACTAGATGAATGAAGTCAAATTCTGATGTGCCTTTGCTGATGGACATGAGCCAGGTTTTATGTAAGAGTGTTCAAAAGGTCTTTGACTTATTCCCCGAGGCTAAAAGGAAAAAGGGAAAAGGGTAAATACTTGCATGTCAACATTTTGATACACAACTGAATACACACACCAAGTTATTCAAATTCTTCCCACCTTTATGTATATTTGCTGTGGTGGACTTTCGACATTACTCACTTAGCCATTTCACTCACGTGGAACCAAAAGCTGCCCGCAGTTGTACTGGTAATATGAAAATTTTCATTTGGGTATTTGTTTTATTTCTGCTTACTTTCTTCTCCCTGACACATGTACATAAGCATAATTATGTTTATATGAATAGGGATATGACACTCATTAGATCCTGTTTCTGATAAGTGCTTAAATAAACATGATAATATATGAAACACGATGATCAGAGCCATCACTCATTGAAGGTCACAGGTATGTACGCGCCTCACTTTGATTGTGAAAATATTGCTTGTGTAATTACGATTATGTTATATTTATTATAAATATAAATGTATCTATTCATTATGAACAGCTGAATCCATCATAAAATGTCATTAATAGATTAAAAAAGCTTTTCCTGTTTTTTTTGCAGTCATGGGGACTCAAATTCTGCTCTGTTTTGGCATTCTTGCAGTAACAGGTAAGCTGATCTTTCTGTTATTCTATTAACATTAATACAACATTTTTTTAGTCAAAATGATGTATTAGGAGAATACAACTGAAGAAATCATTTTTGTGAAGTTGACAGGGATGCAATATCTACTCTCACCATTAATTATTTCTATTACAATTCATTGGTTTGTTACAGACTGGCCTTCAGCCAGTTCATAACAAACAATTGAGGGAGACGAGTGCAAGTTGTAGCAAAGACTTGTCTTTATTTTCAAGTTAAGCTATTTAAAACCAAAGCACAAAGATAGCACTACTGACATGAGCAAGCCATTAATGGTTAAGGCTCATCCCAGATAGCCCACTTGCTGAATCCCCGAATGCATTAGCAAGAGCGGCAAAGAAAAAAAAAGCTCTAGCACTCCACACTGGAAAGCCTTTTAAACACCTGTGTGTCAAGCTCTGGCTCCCCATTTCACTTGCAGCACATTCAGGGCAGAACAAACCAGATGGCCCAGAGGGTCGTCACAGGTTCAAATGGTTCAAATGTAAAATTTCATGACAAATTAAGTAAATTGTTAAATCACTTAAGTGTAATTAATATTTTTAGTACATACATAGCCATAACAGTTTCAAAAATAGACAAACAAGCAAGCATGTAGTGTATTTGAGAGCTAGAAAACAAGCAAATTCTTTGCTAAATATGATTATAACTAATTTGAGTTCATTCTAACATCTCAAAATTGATGGAGATGAATCACCACATTTAGAATGATACTCCATGATGCACTGCTTTGTTTTTATGAGCTAAAATTTAAACCTGTTCAGTATCCAGGAGCATTTGAGAAGATATTGAGCTCCAGTGTATTTATTGGGATCTGTGGTTTGCTATGTTGAATCTTGTACTTTAGCATTGTGGTTAAGGCTGTGGTATACAAGTCTATACAAGTGCGCTATATTATCTTCAGGATCTGGTGTGGGTCCAAGCTTTTTACTACTAAGACACTGTGTGGTCCCTGTTTAAATTTTCAAGTTATAAATTATCAAGGCTAATTATCAAGCAAACACTAAAAGGCTTAATAAAAAAACACCTTTGTCTTGTCCTACGTCTATTCAAATCAACCAGCAACATCAGAAATAGATGCCCATATAAAAAAAAAGCGAATGGTTCTTACATGACTAGCAAGTGTATTTCTTACTTATCACATACATTAATATTACATGATATTTTCTTATTACAGAGACACAGAAATAAAAAGCTTTAACTTGATATCCACTAAACTGATTTCTTAAATGCCACCAGCACACCATTTACCTTGGCACAGATTTGAATCGTCAAACAAATAGCTTCATGCGTACTACAAATCCTGGTGTACCTACAGTGTGTCAGTAGAAACACTTACTGTCTTGGGACTGTCAAAGGACTGTTAGCTTTGGGAAGTAGTAGCTCAGCTTAGACATCAATTGAAACACTATGACTGATATAAAGGGCTTAAACTAATTCAAGTAGTCAGACTAGCTTATCTCACATAAAAGCAAAAAAATGAGTATAGTAAACATCTGTTAGCACTAAATCTGAAATTTGAGTTTAATTATAAAGTGAATGGGAGACATGTGTTGTACAGTGTTTCAAAGATGCACTGGTTAGAGGATGGGATCCACATTCAGGTTCTGTATCTGGGGAAGAGGAAAAGTATTACAACTTCTCTCCTTACAGTACCTGAGGACATGGTTCGAGTAGAGTTAAATCACAGTACTTTTACATGAGTTTGTTATAGGATAAAATGCTGTGTTTGATACCTGAGCCAGCTATTTTAGCTAATATAAGGCAATATTCACAGTAAGGTAATAGTTCATCACTCACTTTGGGTGATATGGTAAAAACTGTGAAAAACAAAATGCACCAGTAGTGCCACATCAAAAAAAATAAAATACTGTCAAACTAATTAGAATGATGTTTATTTAACATTTCACCAAATTTCCTTTGGGATCAGTAAAGTATCTATCTATCTATCTATCTATCTATCTATCTATCTATCTATCTATCTATCTATCTATCTATCTACATAGTTTTTATGTAACGCTGATGATGGTAAAATAGTGATAAATCTAAAAATTCTTTGGGGACCACTTTGCCTTAGAACACCCCTAATGTGTCCCTCCACCATAAATGGAGTAAAATTAATTGATTTGAAATATGTTTAACCCTAAACTTCATCTCAAAGTTTTAAAACAATGTCTCAGACATCAGGCAGAGTATTCATAGCCATTTCACATAATACCTTTCTGTGAGGAAGGTTTTGGAGACATTTAACTCCTCAGATGTCTGGTTCCTATCATCATCACTGTGAACATTTCTGACTCTGACATGTTAACCATACAATTATGCAGAAATAAAAAAAAATTGGTGAAGTCCCCCCTTAAATCACATAGCTGACCTGAGGTGTGTTAATAATCTTTATGTTTTTACATATTATTATTTGGCACTTTAAAAAAGGTTTTGGCACCTGATTTTTTTTCTTTCAGGAGCCAGTGACTCCTTAAGATGGAGCCTTAGTTAAATTAGAGAAATTATGCTCTCTTTGCAATGATAAATGCAGCTCAGTGTCTCAGTGTTCTTTGCATATTAAAGATACCCACAATATACTCAGAAAAACATATTGTGATGTAAAATATTACAATAAATGATGAAATATTTTATCGCCCAGGCCTATGTGTCACAATTATATTAGCATTCAAATAATCCACCCATTATTTTACAATTAATCAAGCAATTTGACTTTTTTAAGGGCAAAAAAAAAAAAAGAATTTAACTGAACAGTAACAGACTTTGCATCACTTTACAGGTATCATAATACACCAGAAAAGAGAAAACTGGGATGCTTTAAAATATAATTATAATATCTAGAAAATGCATCACCAGTGAATATTATTGTGTAGCCGTGTTTAATAAAGAAACTTTCTTTTTAAAAGTAGTCTTTGTTTATCTAATTACCACACCTAAAAAAAACTTACTTTTGTTCCCTGCTGTCAATGATACAGACAAAAGCGACTTGTGTGCTAATAGCTCCCCCTTGTGGACAATCTTCAGTCTGCAATTTGAACAATAATCAGAATTGTCCTATTATTACCATCAACGAATCATGGACTAATCATTCATTCTGAAGGTAGAATTTTAATTAAAAATGCTTATTTTTCATAATTTTTTAACCCACCATTAATGGGCAGCTTTGTGAAATCTGATGCCTTAAACAGAAACATTTCAGGAAGGGTGTGATGCCAGGGAGCGAGGAGGTGGATGGATGTGCTGAGATAAGCAACTTTTATTATGGGCAAATCCAGGATCGTGGTCAAGCCAGTCCAGGTTCCAATAATCTATACCGAGCTTGGGGTGGACAGACATAACTAAGAACACCAAAATCCAAAATTGAACAGAACAGAACAAGCCAAACAAATAACAGCTAAACATCAAACATGTAACAAAAAAGATCTCAACCAAAGACCTGCAACCACACAGGGGAAAACACAGGGCTTAAATACATGAGGGGAAATGAGGGACAGGTGGAAACACAGGTGGAGACAATCAGGGGCGGAGTCACGAAACAAGGGGCTGGACTAGGATCAAAACAAAAAGCACGTGGACTAGACCCAAACAAATGCACATGGAAGATCAAAAAAGCACATGGACCGGACTGGGAGGGGCCAATCGTGACAAGGGGTTTGGTGACTAATCATATGTACATGATGTTCGCCCTACTTTTGGAGCCAGTCAGTTGTTGACTTTAATGTTGCTTACAAAAACTAGAACTCCGTAGTCACCCCAATATTTTCTATAAATACATGCTCAAAATCTCAAAGTCAAACCACACATAGGTTTACAATGAGGGCTCATAGACTTGTTGGTTTAGGACACAGTATGATTTACTGCAAACTGATGGCGTAACAACACATTTTGACACTGTGGTGCTGCAATGTAGAATATGATCATGTGCATCATGGAGATGAGATCTGATTTTTTTTTTACAGAACTCTCTCTTTAACAGTAATATCAAGTTTTGCTTTAGTTATGCTGCTGCAAGTTATTTGCAAGCATATAGCCTACTCAAATAAGGAATATTTTCAGACTGGAAATACAGAAAAAAGCAAGACAATTCAAGTAATTTTCAGTAAGCAACTTATTAATCTTATGTATCTCTTATGTAGTTCTTTGTTTTATTTGTACTCTTTCAAATTATCATTATAACAGTACTTTGTATTTATTGCTCTTTGCCCCTGAACGTCGGTTAGCTCACCAAAATAGCAACAGGAATGGTAAATTACTATCTACACTTTTCAAGCGTAATTATGTTAGTGTTTTTCTAAGATTATCCAATGAGCTGCATGACAGACTGTATGTTTAGTCTATTTCCATAAATGTTTGTCAAATTGCCACTATTTCTGTAAATTTGAGGGAAGAATATTCAACTGTGTCATCATCAACAAATCCTTACTAGGATTATCCAGAACAACACAGGACATTTAAATCTGAACATGTAGGCTTGTTTTCCTAAATTACTCTATTATTATTATTATCATCTTTTATTACTAGTATGTAACTAGATAAAGTCTTGCATACATGCAGGACATACAACCATACCATGGCCACTAGCACACCCCAACACCATCAGAGATGCTGGCTTTTGAACTTTGCGCTGATAACAATCCGGACAGTCCTTCCTCTTTGGCCCGGAGGACATGACGTACATGATTTAAAAAAAAAACATTTGAAATGTGGACTCGTCAGACCACAGGACTCTTTTCCACTTTGTGTCAGTCCATCTCAGATGAGCTCGGGCCCAGAGAAGCCGGCGGCGTTTCTGGGTGTTGTTGATTTATGGCTTTCGCTTTGCATGGCAGAGTTTTAACTTGCACTTGTAGATGGAACGACGAACTGTGTTCACTGACAGTGGTTTTCTGAAGTGTTCCTGAGCCCATGTGGGAATATCCATTGCAGAATGATGTCGGTTTTTAATGCAGTGACACCTGAGGGATCGAAGGTCACAGGCATTCAATGTTGGTTTTCTGCCTTGCTGCTTACTTGCAGAGATTTCTCCTGATTCTCTGAATCTTCTGATGATATTATGGACTGTAGATGATGAAATCCCTAAATTCCTTGCAATTGCATGTTGAGAAAAATTGTTCTTAACAATGTTGCTCACAAAGTAGTGAACCTCGCTGCATCCTTGCTTGTGAATGACTGAGCCTTTCAGGGATGCTCCCTTTATACCCAATCATGACACTCACCTGTTTCCAATTAAACTATTCACCTGTGGAATGTTCCAAACATTCTTTTTTGAGCATTCCTCAACTTTCCCAGTCTTTTGTTGCCCACATCCCAATTTCTTTGGAACGTGTTACAGGCATCAAATTCAAAATGAGTGAATATTTGCAAAAAACTATAAAGTTTATCCATTTGAACATTAAATATCTTGTCTTAGTAGTGTATTCAATTGAACATAGATTGAAAAGTATTTGCAAATCATCGTATTCTGTTTTTATTTATGTTTTACACAACGTCCCAACTTCATTGGAATTGGGGTTGTATATGTTTCACTATATATTAATCATATTTGCATTGTAAATGTTTCAGTGCCATATACTGGGTGTCATTTGTCAAACTGACATGACAGAGGTAAAACAGATAAAAATCTAAAGAATATAAGAATATAAGTTAAAAAAAAAACTTTTAAACATAGGTGGTTACAGAATTCTAATTATGCCTACATTCAAATTTCAGCTTTCTACCATCTGTTCAAGGGAACAACAAACAGACGGATGTTCTGTTGTTCACTGTTGTTTTGCCAATCAGGTTTTGAAAAATGAGTAGGTGGATAATGCACTGTACATTAATATTATTGTTCAGTCACTGTTTAATTACTATTTTTCCCAATTGGTGATAATAATTGATTAATAATTTGGCTCAGTTGTATTATTATTTGATATGTACACAATTTTGATAATCATTGTGCTATGCTTATTTGGAAAATAAAGCTAATATGCTTCCTTTCTCCAGCAGTCAGTGGATGTCCCAATGGCCGGGAGTTCATCACTGCTTTCATGCCCAATTACGTACCTATGCCTAACACCAAACCCACACTCTCTATCACAGCCCAGGAGTCTGAAGCTACTGTAGTAGTTGAGGTAAAGGGGCTAAACTTCAAACACACAGTGAAGATCCAAAAAGGGGCCACCACATGGATCGTCCTCCCACCAAGTACTGAGATTCACCAAGATGGAGTCTCGGCCAAAACAGTGCTAATTACAGCTGATGCAGACATCACGGTGGTGAGCTCTAACATCAAGCCATATACTGGGGACAGCAGTGTGATCTTCCCCGTTAACCAACTTGGCAGAAGCCATGTGGTCTTCACCCCAGATGGAGGACCAATGCAAAAGATTGTGGCCATCGTCAATGGCAGGGAGGCCAACACAGTTGACATCCTTCCATATTCAGACCTGATACTTAACAACATGAAACTCTTGCAGCGAGGGGTCAAAACAACCATTAGCCTGGCCCCCTATCAAGTTTATCTGCTGCGGAGTAAGAAGACGTTGACAGGAACTAGAATTGAGTCAAAGCTTCCCCTGGCTGTCCTTTCAGGACATGAATGTCTCAGCATTGAAGTTGCCTGTGAGCATGTCTATGAGCAGCTGGTGCCAGTAGAGGCCCTCTCTAATGAGTACCTGATTCCTGCCATGCACTTTCTCATTGGCAGGGATACAGCCAATGTGGTCGCAGTTGAAGACAACACAGATGTGACTGTCTTCCAGGGGCTCCTTTCCCAGAGCTACAAGCTCCGCGCTGGAGAGCTTCTTAACGTTGCGATTCAAAGACCGACCATAGTCCGAAGTAACAAAAAGATCATGGTTATGTTCACCAGCAGCAACCATCCTTATGATGAGTTCCTGACTAACATCATTCCCACATCCAGGATGTCCAAATCGTGGACAATTCACTCTCAAGATGATTACGAGAACTTTGCTGTGATT
Organism: Pygocentrus nattereri; assembly: GCF_015220715.1. NCBI lineage: Eukaryota > Metazoa > Chordata > Actinopteri > Characiformes > Serrasalmidae > Pygocentrus > Pygocentrus nattereri. The sequence goes on along the minus strand of NC_051234.1, from coordinate 5,151,122 downwards.
GTCTCAGAGGGACAGAACAGCAAGTCAGTTCTGGGCGTATTGCAGTGGAATGCTTTTCCTGCAAACAGTAAATATTCATGGGCTATTAAACAAATCGGATCAACGAAAGGGCCTATAACCATATCTGGAGACACACTACAAGCTGTCTATATTTATGGTGGGAAGCAGGCATGTGGCTATGGCACAACAGGAGTCTGCAACACAGGTAGCAATCAAGATATTTTCTTTAAATTATTTAAATAACGTAAGAAATGCCAACCATTGTTTCATTGGGGTTTTCCAGCTCCTCGGTTGCCCACACCTTCACCAGACCCATGTGCAGTCATTAAATGCCGTGAAAGAGAGCAGTGCCGGAAGGGAGTGTGCGTCCCCATTGAGTCAGCAACGTGTTGGGCTGTTGGAGACCCACATTACAGAACTTTCGATGGGAAGCTGTTTGATTTCCAGGGCACCTGCACCTACACCATGGCCACCACTACAAAGATTGAGCATGGCCTTGTCCCGTTCACTATTCTAGCGAAGAATAACCACAGAGGGAGCAACCAGGTGGCCTATGTGAGGACAGTATCTGTCAGCGTGTACAACCAAACAGTGGTCGCCAGCCAGCAAAGGGGTGTGGTTGAGGTAAGGGTAATGAACCATTGATTTGGGTATGAAGAGATTTTTAATTTTTTAACTTTAATACAGGGCTAAGAAGTGTCTATTTCTGCTTTTTAATCTATTTTTCTCATTGAATAAAATTACTTATAAAGAATATCTTTTAACTAAGCCAGAAATGTGTCATTTTTTAATTCTGTTTATGTCACAAACTAAATCTTGCAAAAATTTAAAAGTAGGTAAATGAAATAATGTTTTATTTTACCAAAATCATGTGTTTTGGTTTTGATTTAATCCTGTGAGTAATTGTCTTAATTTTTAATGTAACTATATTCTCATTACTCTTTTCTCTGTAACTATATCAGACTAGAGTTAAATTTTTTGCATACTAATTACACAACAACATTATATGTATTCTGTTACTACCTACGTCTGAACATATTAGAATACCTTACATTCCAGTACTCTTTACTACTCTGATGAAAATCATCCATGGCCCAAATAAGGCCATGCACATGTTAAAGGGGACAATACATTGCCAAAAAAACTTTAGATACTTTAGAGCAGTGGTTTCCAACCCTGTGTTTAGCGGTCCACTTTTTTTTTTTACCCATGTGAGTTGCAAGTTGGGTTGAAGCAAAAATGCAAAACTATCTGGGGGGCTCTGAGAATGAGGTTGGGAGCACTTACTTAAGAGTTAAGGAAAAGACAAAAGAATCGGTGACTGCAAATGCTTTGCTTCTATGCCTTTTCCAGGTGAATGGTGAAATCACATACTTGCCTATAACTCTAGCTGAAGGAAAGCTACAAGTGGTGCAGAGGGGCTGGAACGTGCATATAATAACAAACTTTGGCCTGGAGGTGAAGTATGACTGGAACATGATGTTCTACATCACGGTGCCCAGCACCTATTTCAGGTCCTTAGGTGGACTTTGTGGAAACTACAATGGTGACCAAAGGGACGAGTTTTCAAATCCCAAGGGAACAGTACTCACCACTGCACTGGATTTTGCCAAGAGCTGGAAAGTGTCTGACAAAGATGTGTTCTGTCATGATGACTGTGTGGGAAAGTGCCTGCTTTGCCCTGCTGAACTTCAAGTAAAGTACATGGAAGAGAAGCACTGTGGTCTTATGACAAAAGCAAATGGGCCATTTGCCACATGCCATAAAATTGTAAGTCCAAATATATATGTTAGTAATTGTGTATATGACGTGTGCATTAATAAAGGCATCAGAACCTTCCTTTGTGACAACATACGGAGCTATGTTGATGCTTGTATGGCAGCCGGGGTGAAGATCGATGCAAACTGGAGGGTGCTGTCAGATTGCCGTAAGTGATTCTCTGAACCAGTTTGATGATGCAAATGGTTATATGTTTACATTTCTTGAGATATAAGCAAATAAGTGCTAAATGGTGCTAAAGTAGTATGCACCATCTTTTTAACATTTATTCATGTCTTTCCTGATGTTAATAGCAATGCAGTGCCCAGGAAACAGTCATTATGAAGCATGTGGAACAGCCTGTGCTGCTTCCTGTGGGGATCGAGATGCACCAGCCAAATGTAAACAGCCTTGTGTGGAGGGCTGCCAGTGCAATACTGGCTTTGTCCTCAGTGGAGACAAATGTGTGCCGCTGAAGGAGTGTGGCTGTACCTATGAGGGCCGTTATTACCCACCCGCTAATACATTCTGGGGCGACAAGGCGTGCACCAAGAAATGTTCCTGCAATTCACAAACTGGACAGGTCACATGCACACCCACAAAGTGCAAGGCATCACAAGTCTGTGCCCTACGGAATGGTGTGAGAGATTGCTACCCTTTGTCCTACGGCCATTGCCAGGGCAGTGGGGACCCCCACTATCGAACCTTTGATGGGAAGACCTTTGATTTCCAGGGCACTTGCACCTATTACCTCTCCAAACTGGTTACCACAACTGATGCCTCACTGGTGCCCTATGAGGTTCTTGTCAAGAATGAAAACAGGGGCATGAACAAGGCTGTTTCCTTCACCAAGACAGTAGAGATTAAAATTTATGGATACACCATTATCCTAAGTAAACAGAACTATGGTAAAGTGATGGTAGGTGGCTTATCCTGTTAAATAAATAGCCAACAACATAAACTCATTTATCAGCTGAACACTGTTAAATCCTGCAAACAGAACCTATATCAGTAAAATTTGTCAATGTCTTTTTTCAAAGGTTAATGGCCTGTTTGTGAATCTGCCATTTGAAAAAAAGGAAGGGCGGCTGTCTGTTTTCCGCAGCGGCTACTTTGCCACAGTTAAGACAGATTTTGGCATGACTGTGATATTCAACTGGGACAGCTACGTATCAATCACTCTCCCCAGCACCTACAGCAACATGGTAGGAGGGCTCTGTGGAAACTGGAATGGCAATCAAAATGACGATATGACCATGCCCAATAAAATTATCACAACGAACCCAACTGTATTTGGAACCAGCTGGAAAGCCAGAAATTACTCTGGTTGCACGGAGGAGTGCCAGGGCAAGAAGTGCCCCAAATGTGATGCTGCTGAGCGGAAGAAGGACATATATACAAAGGGCTGCAGCCTTATTACAGATAAAAGCGGTCCATTTAAAGGATGCCATGCCAAAGTTAATCCTACCCAGTTCTATGAAGATTGTGTATATGACATGTGCATGTATGGTGGTCATACTACAGCCCTCTGCAATTCTCTTTCGGCCTACACAGCTGCATGCCAAACGGCACTCACCGTTGTGGAGAAATGGAGGAATAATAACTTGTGCCGTAAGTGCTTACTTCAAAGTATCCTAGCCAGCTGATCATATATAAACCACCATTTAAAAGTTTGGAATCATTGGCAATATTAATAATTATTTCATATACAATAACAATTTTGTACATTGTACAATTAAGCATTAGAAACTAGAAGTTATTTTCAGATGTTTTATTCGATATCTTGCATCAATTTTCTGTCAAGGTACTCTCCTCACAGTTTGATCAACATTTCTGAAATCCTTCCCTTGATATCCTTTTAACTGTGTTCAATCTTAATCCTAATCAGCTTTCTGCAATACATCTTTCTATTCAGCTTTGTGAAATTTTACAATCATCTATAGTTCCACTTACAGTTCTGAATATATCTGCGACTTTGAGCTTTCTGCTTTTTATGTTTTTGGAGGATGAGGGGGGTTTTACCTGTTTTTCTCCCCAATTTAGTCAGGCAGATTCTCCCTGATAGGTAGGACTCCAGATGAGGTACAAGCTGGGAGGGTAAACACATGCTTTTCCCTTTCCTTTCTCTGCTAATGCAGTGTTATTAAACAGGTTAACACGCAGGTGAATATGCTGCCCTGCACTCCCAGCCACAGGTGGCTGTCTAAAACTCAGATGACGACGCCATCTGCCAGGAGGCACTGCTAATTGCTAAGTTGCATAGCACTAGCATAATAGAATCATCTTGCACATCTCTTTGCAGCCAAATTGATTTATATTATTTATATTACAGAAAACATTGATTCCATACATTTGAATGGTGCTTCCAAATTTTTGAAACATGGTGAGACCTCCTGTCTTAATTCTGGGTCTGTGATACTGTCTCTCCACAGCTCCCAGTTGTCAACCAAACAGCCACTATGATGTGTGTGCTGCTGGATGTCCCCAGACTTGCAGCGGCCTCTCCAAGCCCAGAGCCTGTCAGGGTGCTCCTTGCGTGGAGGGCTGCGTATGTGACAATGGCTTTGTCTTAAGCAATGGCAAGTGTGTGGCAATGGAGCGATGTGGTTGCACGTATGAAGGCCAGTACTACCACCTGGGGCAGATGTTTTACCCCAAAAAACAATGCAATTACAGCTGCATCTGTGGTAACCAGGGACGAGTCGCGTGCAATGGGAGATTCTCTTGTAGTCCAAACAGTCACTGCAGGATCCGTAATGGGGTTCAGGCCTGCCATCCTGTGGGCAAAGGATCTTGTTCTGTATCTGGTTCTGGTACCTACCAATCATATGATGGCAAACAAATCAATGTGCCTGGGAACTGTATGTACAGAATGGTGGAAGTTATCCGGACTAAAGACCAGAAACAGATACATTTCAGTGTGTCAGTGCAACAAACATCTTCTCATGGAAAAGTAATAATCACAAGGAAAGTCAACATTGTAGTAGCTGCATATAACATCACACTGATTCCTGGTCTTCCATGGGAAATCAGGGTAATTTTTCCAGTTGATTTTTAATTAGTTTAGCAAGAAACCTTACCAAGGTATATGGTGCCAACTGCAGGGACAGTATCCTTAGAGACACTTGGGTTTTGAGTCTTTTCAAGGAAATAATGGAAGCAGCAACAGGCTATCTGCAAGGATTGCACCTATGGCATCTTCATAGATAGGTTCTTTGATTGCTCAGGCACCATGAATTCAATGTTCATAGCTGAGTAACATATGAAGAAATGGAAATTGTAAACCTTTTCTTTCTTGGCAGGTGGACCAGATCAGAGCAGTCCTGCCTCTTGTACTTCAAAACGGCCTGGTGAAAGTCTACCAAAGTGGCTCTTTCATTATTTTGGAAACCAGCTTTGGACTGAGGGTGACCTATGACACTGTCTCCACGGCCACCGTTGAAATCCCATCCACTTACAAAAAAGCTGTCCGAGGTCTCTGTGGCAATTATAACGACAAAAAGGAAGATGACTTCCTCTTGCCAAATGGTAAGCAGGCTCTCTCGGCTACGCAATTTGTGAAAGGATGGACATTGGTTCAAGAAAAAGTAATCTGTAAAACAGGATGTGGCTCCAAATGCCCACAGCCTGACAAAGGGAGTCAAACAAAGGTTGAAAATGATTGTAAGATCTTAATTTGGGAGAAAGGCCCATTCGCTAAATGCCATTCCAAAGTTTCACCCAAAACATTTTATGATGCTTGTGCAAAGGATGTTGCATCACAACTTAAAGATAAGACCCTTCTTTGCCGCTACATCCAGAAGTATGTTGTTAGCTGCCAGCAAGCTGGAGTCTCCATCAACATCTGGAGGAATACAACGTTTTGTCGTAAGTAACTGTGTGCTTTTGCCTATCCACAGTATTACTTTTTAATTAGGAGATTCTTTAACAGGGATTCAGTGATTTCTACATGTATAAAAAAAATTTGCTTAATCCGTATATGTATGGGGCTTTATTTTGTTACAGAGTAGCACAACAGGCATGGAAAAAGTTCAGAGAACTTTTATTTACTGGGTCAAACCAGTCTTTATCGAATGTAATCAGACCTTTTTCATAACATTTTTTAGTACATTTTAAAGATAGGAAATATCGAAAAATCACATTGAATCTTGACCTCTGAAATGAAAATTGCACCAAACCTGACCATATGTGCATCATTATGTCTCTGTGCCAAATATTTAGGCTTTTTATTTTTGCTGTATCAAGAAATTTATCACATTGAGACACCACATTTCGTACTGAATCATGTTTTGACTATGTGCATTGTTATATCCTGATTCTTCAACACATTTGATGTATTATAGGAAATTGATTTTATAATTTAATATTATATATGGTATATAGATAGTTAATTTAAATTAATATAAATATCATTCTCTTTTTCCCCCTTATTCCTATTCTAGCCATGACATGTCCTGCCAATAGTCACTATGAGCTATGTGCGGACACCTGCTCGTCCACTTGTGCCAGCCTTATGATGTCACACACCTGCCCAGTGTGTCTGGAGGGATGCCAGTGTGACGAAGGCTATGTGTTTGATGGAGGCAAGTGTAAGCCTTTAAGTGACTGTGGTTGTCTGGTGCGTGGCAGATACTACAAGGTAAATTGGCTTTCAGTTTGTTTGTGTTCTGTTGATGATGGCCAGTCTGACTAGAGAAATCTCACTTGATTTTAGCAGAGAAAAAGTTAAAGATGTCTTTTTTGTGTAGTCTGGAGAGACGTCAGTCTTGGGGAACTGCATAGAGGCATGTACCTGCAAATCTGGACAGTTTTCATGCAAGCCCATGCGATGTAAAGAAGATCAGGTCTGCCGCAAGAAGGATGGCATTCCTTCATGTGTGAATGGTAGGTGCAGTCCTGTTCTTATCCATGACTGCTCTGGCCATAACAAAAATTAATACCACCTTCTGGTATGTGATCCCTACATTAGCCCATTCTGATTACTAACACAGACCGGCTTCTCCGCACCACAGCACAGGTTCATTCTGACTTACTGAGACTTCATTGACACTGTAATCTGTATTTAATTGATACCCTTCTAAGCACAAGAGGATAATGTTAGCTTAGCAAAAAGGCTAAAACACCAGCAATTCTTGCTCACTGACACTGCAATGAGGCAAGTTTAGAGGATTAAGACTCAAATCTGAGCGAAAGAAATAAAAATACTGGTCCCAGAAGGACTGAATCTTTTTGATTATTAAAGTTACAGTTTGCAGGGTAGTGTGGGAAAAGGGAAGAGTGTTTTAGAAACAGGGAGTCAAGTTTTTACAGCTTGCATAACTGTGCATATTCATTGATCTTTGCATTAATGAGTACTGAGGTTTACTGAAGCTTCTTAGGCATTAAAATAATACATAAAATATTTGACAATTTATTATTCAACATAGATCATTTTTGCATTTTAAACTATTTACTTTAAGCAATGTTACATGATCAAGGTCACCTGACATAACTGTCATGTAAGAGTTGACAAAAGCAGTCTTTTTTGGGGGGGCTTTATCCAGTTTTCTCTCCAATTTAGTCTTATCCAGTTACGTCCACTAGTTAGGACTCCCCCTATCCCATGATACTACCAGTACTAGGAGAGCGAAAGCTAGCACAGGCTTCCTCTGAGACCTGTGAGACGACCCGTCGCATCTTTTCAAACTGCTGCTAACAAAACGTCATTGGACAGCTAAATGAGCTCAGAGGAAAGCGCCAAACACCAGTTCTGGTACATCAGCTAACAGACACCTGCGCTGAATCACATTGTGCTGGGGGGTGAAGGATGGCACCATCCTGCCCATTCAGAGAGAGCGAGGACATTTGTGTTCTCTTGGACTTTCAGCCACGGATGGCTGTAACATCACCAGAACCCGTGATCACTCAATGGTAGGGCCAACGCTTAAGTGCTTATGCAACTAAGGAGCCTCAAAAGCAGCTTTTCTGACATACAGCACCTACTGCAATAAGCCTTTATTGAAGTTTTTGTAGGTTTGTCAGTTGTCATGATGAGGTGACATGTAGCATTTTGAACACTGTTTTAATGTTACTGTTACCCAAGATGTTTTCTAAACTGATGTCTTACACTATTTCAGACCCTTGCTTCAAGAAAACCTGTCGTGAGAGAGAGAGGTGTGTGGAGAAGGGCAATAAGCCGGTGTGCACGCCCGTGTCTAAGGCGTCATGCCGAGCTTTTGGAGACCCTCACTATGAGACATTCGATGGCAGCCAGTTTTCTTTCCAGGGCACCTGCTCCTATGTATTGGTTAAGACATCAGGTAACGACAAAACCCTCACACCTTTCTCCATCATCAACAAGAACCGGCTTGCCTCTGGAGCACGGGGTTCTTACATGAAGTCAGCCATCATAAAGCTCCCAGGTCATGAGATTGTCATCACTCATGGTGAACGTAACAAAGTAACAGTGAGTATACCTAATGCTTCCTTAAAGCTTACAGAAATGGACTTTTTGGACTGAGTGTACAGTAACTGTACTGTAAACTGTACTTAAAGACTACCTACATAGAGATTTAACACATGTATAGGCATTGAATAAAAGCAATACTTCAGTATTTATGAATTGTAATCGCAAGATAACACTTGATTACAGTATATTGACATAAGGATCCACAAACTGAAGTGACAGACATTTATTAGCATTGTTAAGAATGCCATATTTTAGTTCTGTGCTACACAAAAGCAAAAATTTATACAAAGATATAAACTTTCTACGACTAACTTTGCATTAACTAAGTTAATTCAGCATGCTATAGTGACTGTAATACCATAGTTCATTTACTTTTGATCTTTATTTTAATATGTATGTTCATATGTAAGGTAAAATATGTATGACAACTATCACAAAATCATAGAACAGATAAACGAGTCTCCTAACTAAACTGTGCCTTGTGAGTTCCATAAGAGTGTAATAAATGGAACAAATGTAAATACATTACCATTTAATTAATAAAACATCATGTCATTGTGCGATTAATGGTTTAAGCTATGCGTAAATACTTAGGTATTGCCTTATAACAGTGGCCACAAACCCTGGTCTTGCAGATCTATGTTCCTGTGTAATGTAGTTCCAGCCATCTGTCACCTGCTCTAGCCAATTAACTTCTTCAGAAGTTCTTGATTGGCTGGATAAAATGCATTTAGGTAATGGGGATGATTCAGCATATTAGATACTGGTTTGAACTAATTTCTTTAGAGAAGAGAAGGAGAGTTTGTGACCACTGCTTAATAATTATATATCAGCCACAGTCTTTATCAACACAGACTTCAAGATTATAAAGATGTGCTAGATATAGGCCATTAAGGGCTTGTGGTAAGTATGTAACCTAACAAACCATATTTCCTCTTTCTCTGCTCTCCAGATTGATGGTAAAATATCGTCACTCCCTGTAAAACTGAACTCCGGCAACATCACGATAACTAAGTCAGGTATCACTGGAACCCTGAAGACAGACTTTGGCTTGGAGGTCACCTTTGACTGGGGTGAGTTCTTCAAGGTCACAGTGCCCAGCAGCTACTACAAAAACGTGGTGGGCATGTGCGGAACCTATAACAACGACCGAAGCGATGACTTTGTCACGCCAGCTGGTGTTCGTGTGCCGGACGTTGTACAGTGGGCTGCATCCTGGAGTGTTCCTGACAACGACCGCACCTGCTGGCACTTCCCAGCCTGCACTGAACAAGAGAAGCAGCGCTACCGTGGCCCCGAGTACTGTGGCGTGCTTGTAGACAAAACAGGACCCTTCGCTAACTGCAGTAAGACAGTCACGCTGGCCCAGTTTCCAAACGACTGTCTCTTCTATGCATGTCTTACTCGTGGAAGCCGAACGGCCTACTGCAAAGCCCTTAACAGTTATGTTAACTCCTGCATGCTGGCTAAAACACCAGTCTCACTGCAGTGGAAGCAGATTACTAAATGTCGTAAGTAACATCCGCATTCTGAATTTCTACTCACAGACTTAAGGCATACAATTCAAAGGAAAAGGATGGTTTGAAACAAACAAAAATTTTTGGCTGCATTGACATCTGAAGGGGCGGCAACTTAGTACAGCAGCACTGAAAAGCCACTATGGAAAAACTTATAATTTCAGCAAGATTTATTTACACTAGCTTTCAAAAGTCTGGAATCACTTGAAATATGAATAAGATTTCATTCAATAATAATGGCCTAATCTAATAATAGCTATCCTAAAAAAAATATACTATACTAAGCTATGCTAAAAAAAAGTTGTGGTACAGTCTGGTAGCAGGTGTGGCAGCAAAAAATAACAGTAAGTGTGTTTTCTCAATGACAGTAAAAAATCTGAAAAATTACTGTAATTTATTTTGTCAGAAATATTGCCTTTGTAAAGTGTAAAATACAGTTTTATTTACATGCACTTCTCCTTTGTATCTCAAGGTAATAGGATGCATTTGTCAGTATAATAGCAAGAAATCTTGAGACAGACGTGGCTACTTTGTTAACCACAAATGTACAGTACATGGACAAAAATATTGAGACACCTACATGTTGCACCCACAGGAGCTTTTATGACATTCCATCCCAATCTATAGGCAATAATATGGAGGTGATCCCCCCTTTGCAGCTGCAACTCTAGTTCCCAGAGGTGTTTGATGGGGAAGGTCAGGGCTCTGTGTAGGCCAGTCAAGTTCTTCTCACCAAACTCACCCAGCCATGCCGTTATGGACCTTGCTTTGTGCTCTGGGGCTCAGTTCTGTTAGAACAGAAAAGGGCCTTTCCCAAACTGTTCTTGCAAAGTTAGAAGCATAAAACTGTCCAGAATGTCTTGGTCTGCTGAAAATGAAGATTTTCCATCACTGGAATTAAGGGGTCTAGGTCAGCCCCTAAAAAAAACAACTCCACAGCAGTGACAGAGGAGCATGATTCATCACTCCACAGATGTTTCCAATGACCCCCCCCCCCCACCCCCGCCAATTTTCCAATTCATGACAGGGGCTGATCCAGCAGGACAGAAATTTCTCAAAATGATTTGAGGTGAGAGGTGGTGTCCTATGACGCTGCCAAGTCACTGAGCTCATCAGTACGACCCATTCTTCTGCCAGTGTTTGTCTATCATGACTGCATGGCTGAATTTTATCCACCTGTTAGCATTGAGTGTGGCTGAAATTGGGAGGTGTGTCCCATTACTTTTGTAATAAAAAGATGGACCATAACAGTTAGCCAGGGTTTGATACTAATATTATTTCCACTAAGATTTGACTGCTCATATTTGGCTAGCCCGCTCATGAGAGAGTTTTTTGTTAGCCACTATTGGAGAGGCCTATTTCATAAGCGAACAAAACTTTTCTAGCATTTACATCTGTATTCAATGACTGTTTACTGAATGTCATAAATAACAGCAGCACGCTAATCCTGCATGCAGCATTCACAGTTTACTTTGATGTGCCATCATACCTGTTTAATGTTAATTTTATTCACTTTTCTTCCTTCTCTTTCACTCCCACAGCATGAATAAGACATTCCTCAAGGCCTTTCTTCAGCAAAAATGGTATGGAGAAGTTTCATCAATAGTGAACAAGTAATTGATATGTGAAGTATGATAGCTTACGAAAAAAAAAATGCTGTCTTTACTGTTTTGCAGATCTAATCAAAGAGGAGGGAGGCGGAGTCCTACTGTCAATTAACTTCCATGAAAAACATTAATCATTTTATTTGCATATTAATTGCTAAGGCAGCATCAAATCAGTGAACAGCTTGACAAGTTATCCCAGCTAATGGAATTAATCTGTTTGTTTCTTTGCATGATTCATCTGTAACCTTTCTTTTTCTTGTTATTAAAAGCTTGCATCACCAATAATTTCATTGTGTAATTTTCTACTACTCTTCATTTGAGTAATTTCCTCTGCCTCTGCCATCTTCCTGAGTCATAGATGTGTTCCTGTTTGTAAGTCAGTATTAAACATAAATGTCAATAGTGCACAACTTGAATCAAATATAGAAAATTTGACAAAAATATATCTATAAATTACTGTAACTGCTACACAGTTAAACTTTCACACTAGTGCAATAAATGATTGCCGAAATTATGACTGTGCCTACTTTAATGGCTCAGTGCTATCCATGAAAATACAACCTCAATTCCAAAAAAGTTGGGATGCTGTGTAATGTAAATAAATATGAAATGTAATTTAAATAAATGTAATTATTCACAACAGAGCATAGAACACATATCAGATGTTGAAAGTGAGACATTTTACCATTTCCTAAAAAAACATTGTCATAAACCTTAAGGGCCTGTATGTGGGCCAACACTTCTAACAATTCCTCACTCTCATAGCTATAGAACTTACAGAGATACTATTTTTTTTATAATAGTTACTGGAAAATGTTATGAGATTCTTCACTCTCTCAGATTGCAAAGATCCTGATCACTTGCTGTTTGTGCAAGCTGCACTGGGTGCACTGTTATTTGCAGCCATTGTAACAGTGATTTTCTATATGTGGCTTTAATTGAAGTGTCGTGCCTGGTTGGAATTTCTGCCAGTGGGGCTGCCCAGGACTCCCAATTCCCAGAATTTGGGGACTGCAGACTCTCACAGATGCTCTCCTGTTCCATATTTACTTTGTCATTTAGTTTAGTATATAAGGCCGGGCTTTAGGTTAGGTATTTTGTCTCCTGTGCGTGTACTCAGAATCAGCTCTAGCCCAGAAAAAACAAGAAACAGAGCACACTCACTGTACACATTCCTCCTTAATATGACTTACTCAGTCTTCAGCAAAAAAATTGCTACCACGTTTCCCCCTCACCGTTTTTATTGACTGCTTGATAGATACCACAGATGGAACCACATTGCCCAAATCACGCACCTGTCCCTTAACCCAAGAGGAAGAGAACACCATGCTAGAGTACAGTGACAAGGTGTTAGCTCAGGGCTTCATCCATCTGTCCACATTCCCAGCTGCTTCTGGGTTCTTATTTGTTAAAAGGTAGGATGGGGGTCTTGGACCCTGTTTAGACTATCAAGCTCTTAAAACATCGCAAAAAATACATAAATAAAAATCACCTATCCCTTACAATTTATTACAGAAGCCATTGAGCAACTTTGTGGAGCTCGTTTTTTCACTAAATTGGATCTTCGCAGTGCCTACAATTTAATCCGTTTTAAGGAGGGTGATGAGTGGAAAATGGTATTCATCACCACTAAGGGGCACTATAAGGACTTGGTCATGCCTTTTGGGCTCTCTAACATCCTCTTTATATACCATAGAGAAGACAAGCCTGACTGGATAATGTTTCATTGTGCATGGCAAGAATTTCAAAATTTAATTTCACTTGCCTCAGTTAAGGTCTATGTACATGATTGCACATTACAAAAGACACTGGGCAAAAATGGCATCCATGGGAGAGCTGCAAGACACAAACCACTGCTGACCCTTAAGAGCACAAAGGCTCAAGTCGCATTTGCCAAAAACATCTAGATGACCTCCAAGACTTTGGAGATAACATTCTGCAGACTGATGAATCAAATTCAAACTTTTTGGAAGGCATGGGTCCCATTACATCTGGCATGAAGCTAACACTATATTCTACCATAAGAACATTATACCAACAGTCAAACATGATGGTGGTAGAGTAATGGTCTGGAGCTGCTGTGCTTCTGCAGGACCTGGATGACTTGTCATTATTGATAGAAGCATGAATTCTGTTCTCTATCAAAACATGCTGAAGGAGAATGTCCACCCTTCCGTTCATGAAGCTCAAGCACAGTTGGGTTATGCAGCAGGAGAATGATCTGAGGCACACAAGCAAGTCCACCTCTGAATGGTGCAAAAGAAGCAAAAATAAATGTTTTGGAGTGGCCAAGTCAAAGTCCTTATTTAAATTCAATTGACATGCTGATGGAAGACCTTAAATGGGCAGATCATGCTTGAAAACCCTCCAAGGTAGCTGAATTAAAACAACGCAGCAAAGAAGAGTGGGCTAAAATTTCTCTACAGCAATGTAAAGGATTCATCACAAGTTATCACAAACGATTGCAGATGTTACTGCCAAAGGCATCTTCAATAAATGGAATGATCATTAAAAAAGCTGCATTTGTGTCACCTCACAGCAAAAACAGCCTGGGTTCTATTCCTGGCTGGCAACCAGTGCCCTTTCTCCCAAAGAGATGCAGTCAGGCCAACTGGACATGCTAAATTGTCCCTAGGTATGTGTGAATGGATGTGTCTGTCTGTGCTACGATGGACTGGTTACCAGTCCAGTGTGTATCCTGCCCAGTAACCACTGGGATAGGCTCCAGCTCCCCCCATGCAACCAAGAAGGATAAGCAGTTTAGAAAATGTCAAATGTGACAAATTAGCAAAGACAGATCAAATCAGGTGAGGAGCAAATAAGTTTTCACGGCCCTATATTTACAAAAAACAATGAAGTTGATCAAATAAAATATTACATATCAAGTGTTTGGACTGTTTTTGTTTAAGTACATAACTCCAGGATCAGGGTTAACAGCCATTACTCTGTAATGAAATTGTTTGTTCTACTCAATACAAAGTAGCATACCATTATCCATGAGCAAATATATCCATAAGTATATACACACACACACACACACACACACACACACACACACACACACACACACAATGTTTGCATAAGCATATATAAACAGACAAGCCATTTTATCCTTATATCTGTATTCTTTTTTCCAGTTTATCTGCTCCACTTACCATATTAATATCATAATAAATGAAGATTGAAAACTGCATTTTCCAAGCAAAATGGTGTAGGCAAAATGGTTTCAGTGTAAGCAGAGGCATATTTAGTGATTCTGAGGCTCTAGGGTACTCTATTAAGTACCTTTACTGCAAAAAATAGACATTTTCTGTATAATGAATGGGCTGATGAGATAGACAAGGAGGTGGGGCACAAGTGTGAGAGCATTTTATTTTGGTCCTTACGTGGACAATCCAGATGTCACGATTGGCCCCTCCACTCCTCCATGTGCTTCTGTTTACATGTCCATGTGCTTCTTTGTTTGGTTTCCTACCAGTTCTGCCCCCCCTTGTTTCTTGTCTCTGCCCTTGATTATTCCCACCTGTTTTCCACTGTCCTGTTGTCCCTTGTTAGACCTCTTGTATTTAAGCCCTGTGTTTTCTCATGTTTGGTTGCTGGTCTTTGTTTGATTTGTTCGACGTGTATGTATTGTATGCAATTGTGTTGTATTCTCGTGCTGTTTGTTTATTCCAGCTCCCGTTGTGGTGTCCCTGTGTTTCTTTTGTTATGTCTGTCCCTTCTGTTCTCCGTGTTGGCTCTCTGACCCTGGACTGTTTCAACCCTGATTATGGATTTGCCCTTAATATATCTTGCTTGTCTTCACATATGTGTGTGCCAGATCATCGCTCCACACTGTTACACCAAACAACATGCAGGCAGAAAATCAGTACTAGGATCCACAAAGGAAACACCAAAACAAGGTAACAAAGGGAACTACAAAGAATATGAACTGACTAGATAAACTATAAAACAAAGTCTAGACTAACACAAAGAAAAACAGGGAAACAAGAATCACAAACCTAAACCAGGAACACGCACTAATGCTGACAATGGAACAAAGGAAACACATGGGTATATATACTAACACAGAAGACAAGGAGCACCTGGAAATCATGAGAGGGCAGGGCTAAGAAACAAAGAACATGTGTAGGCGGAAGTCAGGGCAGGACAGGGGAAGAGCTAACACATCAAGGCAAAAAAGAAAGACAGGAACAGAGAGTGACAGGATGTTACCATTTGTCAACAGAGGGAAATAATATGGTAACATGGAGTAACGTAGAAATTAAAAAGTGAGTATTTTGTTCCAGGAAGCAGTACATAATGTAAACCCAGAATAAAGAAGAAATAAGTAACTTCTAATTCATTACATTTTTTGAGTAACAACCCCAACACGAGAGCTGTCTATGCTAACATTAACACTAGCATTATTATTAGCGACAACGACAAAATCCAAACACTCACATTATAACTAATGAATCTGTCTACTTCAGCTGTAAGCAGCAGAGTGTGACATGATGGGACACGCAGTTTTTGATGGGGGGGGGGGGGATTTTTTATGCCTATGATGGCTTCTGCTGTCCTCACCACTCCTCTAAGGGCCTTGTGGTCGCAGGCTGTGCAGCTGCTGTACCAGACAGTGATGCAGCCTGTGAGGATGCTTTCTATGCTGCACCTGTAGAAGTGGAGGCAGACCAAACTTCCTAAGCCTATGCAGGAAGAAGAGATGCTGACGGGCATCTCATAATAGTGTTGGTGTGGTGGGTCCAGGTGAGGTCATCAGTGAGGTGTACGCCAAGAAACTTCACACTGCTGACTCTCTCCACTTCGGCTCCATTGATGAATAGGGGAGAGTGACCACCCCTCTGTTGTTTCCTGTAGTCCACAATCATCTCCTCATCTCCTTGGTACAGCATGCATTTATGATGTCAGAACATCGCCCTCAGTGGCTGGGACCCCAAAGACGTGTGTGTCACATATGTTATGTCTTTATTCTTGACCAAAGGGGATGCTAGTTTATTTGATTTCCTCTTCCTGGCAGCTCATCTTTTTCATACGGCCACCATCCACTATAGTTTCTTTTGCTAGAAAATTTTTAATACATTGATTTCATCTGCAAAATTGGCAAATGCCACAAGATCATCTGTCATTGTGAGCTCAGTAGGGCAAGAGGAACATCTGATCTGACAGCAGTGTTTTACACCCCTCTGCAGTCATCAACATTTCATGTTGGCCATCAAGTCAGGCCAAGTCGAAAACGAATGCACCCAGTGAAACTCTCCCATTTTAGCTGAAGTTTAGCTGTTCTCAGAAAGGCCTGTGGTTTGTTTACAGTTTCACTTAGACCCATGCATTTGCTGTTTCCATTATAGACCACCTGAAGGCTTTGCCATACTACATTTGAAAACAAATGTATTTGTTGTATAGGCTTGCCTAGTCTTGTTTTCCCAGAACCATAAATCTAAGCCAAAAACCATTCAGGAACTTTTACTGAATCATCTCTATAGGCAGATCCACATGTATATGCTAATGTGACTTGTGATGTGCATTAGGGTCAATCTACAGTTGTGGGGGCAAATGCTGTAACTAAAACAACCTTAAAGCCATGAAAATTAGCTAAAAGTAAGAATAAACTGCAGAAAGTTGTTTATTTCTAAAGTAACTAAAAAACATGATATTTTTTATTTCTGATAAATCTGATAATCTCTTATTTCTGATAAATCTGTTTAAAGTTCTGTGCCACAGAGAAATTCTGTTGGTGGTCTAATTAGTGAAACAAAGTGATTTTAAAATTGGAATAAGATAACAGGTGATAAATCCTTGCGCCATCTGCTGGTCCTCTCTGTGTCTTGCCTCAGTGCAGAGTTGTGAGTTGTAGGTGAGGCTTTTTTCCTTTCCATATGCATTTGGAGATTAATGAGTAAAGTTTTTCCCAGTAGCTCCTTGGAGGAGCAACAGGGATCATGGAAGAGTTCAAATTAACATGAGGGAGCACATCCATTTTAGTACATGATATATGAGTTTGTAGTGAATTTTGGAGGTTGGACCACCACTCCAGATCATTCTTGATATGGCTATAATTAAGCTCACTGGATAAAAAATTTGTCTGTGTGCATGAAACATACCTGTAACATACACATACGTGTAATACCTCTGAGCACGAATAAAAGCTGTGGTTCAATTTGGCATGGACTGGACATGTTCAGCAGCCAGCGTTTTGTGGTTGGCTTCCCTGGCGTCTTACTTGCTGTTCCAGGTATTCCCACAGATTTTGAAGACAATTTAAATCACTCTAGATTTGTGAATACTCCGGAAAGTTCATCAGTTGCCCATGAGAATTTTCATCTTAGAATATAGGGATAGGAATGTTATGTTCTTCGGTAAGATGGGCAAAAGGCAAAACTTGGTTGTCCAGCAGCTTAATGTAGGCATTGTCTCTTCATCTGGGGAACTTTGTGAGCAGAACTGAGCAAAGGCCTCTGACGTGCTACTCTGCTCCATATGTTCATGGTATGCAGATCCCTGCGGAGTGTTCTTTCATAAATAGGTTATAAAGGATGTGCGTTGACTTCTAGAAGTCTTGCCTAGAAGCAAAGCGATTTTTATTCACAAGCCGTGAATCATATCTGTGGTCCCTGTCCATCAGTTTCATCTTTCAGCCACAAATCTGACAATTTCCTTTTTGTCACAGCTCATAGCCCCGTATGTCCATACGCTTCTGTACTGAACAAGGCAACAGACTGTACTTCAGACTTTATGAAAAGCTGAAGTAACATTAAAAACACATTATTACGCTATAGAATGGCGTGGACGTGCTAATTCGATAGGTAGGACAAACTGTTCGAACACCTGTCAAATTCTTTCGGATTCAGCCATTGGTGGTAATGTTCCTAGGCTAGGCTTGTTAATGCTAACAATAGCAGTGTGCCCTTACGCTGTCTGTTTACGATGGAGTGGAGGAGTCTAGTGGCTAAAGATAGATTCCAACACTTCCATCTAGCAGTCATGGGTTTAAACACGACACAAAATGAACAACTGTCTGCTGTGAATCTTTGCATGTAAACTATTAATTAGAAATCGATACTTTGTTTTTAGAACTGATACAGTAGCACAAAAGTTGAGTAATTTGTCCCTGAGAAAGCAGTCCAGAAAGCAATCAAAAACCTTCTAAAAAACCTCGCTTACACAGACCCTTTATCCTGTTCAAATCAGCCAGTCAAATTATGCACAAATTACATTTTCTCATCTCCTAATCCACCTCAAATAGGGCTATAATTGTGGTGCAAAAATACAATATGATATAATAAGATACGGTACAGTGTGATACTTTGTACTCTTAGACACCTACGATGTTTTGGAGCAAGAGGAAAAAGGAGTTTGTCAGTAAACTGTTCTTTTAAAAGCAATTTGCACTTAGGAGTTTGAGTATGGCATATGATTAACTACATTATTCAGAATACAAACATGTTTCAGACAAACAGCTCTTCATTAGCTGGAAAAAGTTGAACTTCAGTTCAATTAAATAGAAGACGTGTGTTGTCATAGTAAATAGACTCAACTCCACAGGAAAAGGAAAAGCACACCCACACCTTCTAAGCTGTTTCTCCCTCAGGGTTGGGTGTGGGGGGGGTTGTTGAGTGCTGGAGCCTATCCCAGCTGTCATCAGGCAGAAGGCAGGATACCATCTGGACAGGTTGCCAGTCCATCACAAGGCAGACAGACAGACATACACATTAACTCGCACCTAGGGGCAAATTAGCTTGTCTAGTTGGCCTGACTGTATGTCTTTAGACTGGGCTGAAACTGGAGAACCCGGAGGAAACCCACGCAGACACGAGGAGAACATGCAAACTCTACACAGAAAGGCTCCTGGTCGCCCGGCTGGGGAATCAAACCTAGGCCCTTCTTGCTGCAAGGTGACAGTGCTACCCACTGCGTCACAATGCGTGATAAAAAAAGCATTTCTATATATTTAATCAAGTAATTAAACTGTAAATACAAAATATGGTATAAACAGTCCAGTATAGTAAAATGTGTGCATCAGACATGAAGACAGAAACATAGCAAAAATAAACACCATAACACCAAAACAACACACATATATGCTGTAGTTGGACAAACTACAGCTAGTTACAATTTCCCTGAAGCAGCTACATATAACTTGTTTCACAATACGTCATAATTGGTTTCCCTTTTTTCAACATGCTATTTCAAACAGGCTATCCTAAATTATACAGGAAATTTGTTTTAAATAGTGCAACCTAGCTTTTTTCTTATTTCTCCAATTGGTTTTCTTCAGTATGGCCATAACCTGGGCCTGATGCTAGCAAGCTGGAAAGGTGAGGGCTAAAAAGGCTGATTTTTACTTCAGTACCTGCGCATTTGTGAATGTGAGCGTCTACACTAGTTGTCAGTGTCAGAATGTTCAGAAATTGAACAGGAAAGTCTTACATTTTCACTCTGGCCCTCCAAGAAGGAATACTCGATATACAGGAATACTTTTTTGTAATACTTTGAAGATGGGACTGATTTTGGACCACCTCACTATTTTTTTTGTGATCAGGTCACTGCTCTATTTGATTTCATACTAACCTATGAGCATTCACTTGATGTGCAACTTCACAGATAAGTAGGGCTCGCAAAATATAGCTGTATAGTTTCAGAAGTAAAGTGATTTCGCTCAATGACCTCATGAACATATATAAGGCAGCATTGAAGACCTATAGAGAGGAGTTCAAAAGCATTTAAGCATTTAAAAGCTATTATTGAGTGATGGTTCTCTTGCTGTGTTGCCAGATTAGGATCTTGATTGCATGGCATTATGGGTCCTAGCTTATAGAACATTAAAAAAAAATAATATGAATGCTCAGAAACTATTTGAGTCCAAGCTCTGCAAGTTATAAAAATAAGATACACATACAGATCAAACTATTTAATTATATCATTAAAATCATTTACAGTTTCTTCGTACAAGTGTTTATTAAATGTTTGATAGGGATACTAAAAAATGTAAAAAAGCTTACTTCTCATTTGTTTACAAACACATTTGTTTAAAAAACAGTGCCATTTAGTGACAAACAGCTATCTGCAAATTTGCAAAGGCAAGACATCAGCAGTTAATGCACCCAGATGCTTATTTCTTATATAATGTTGGCAAAATGATGTGTTATTTTGTATTACAGTTATAATGACCTTATTATGCATTTTATATATATATATATATATGTATATATATATATATATATATATATATATATATATATATATATATATATATATATATATATATATATATAAATGACCTATTATGCATTTTTATGTGTTTTCAGCTTTTTTGGCTGGAAAAAAGACAAGCTGATCTGGTTTATTGTAGAAAAATTTTCCAACTCCATATCCTTACAGTGGTGGCGATAGGAACCAGGGGTCACAATGTCGAATATAGGTAAATATACACATTTTATTTACTATACAACAATATTTTGTATTTGTTGTTAATGATGGTAAAATAGTGATTTGCATCAGGCAACATATATGTAAATATTTTGTGTAATAACTTTTTGTGAACGACCTTTTAGAGGTGTTATACTGTCAAGATGTCTGGTTCCTATCACAACCACCGTGAAAAATTCTCTAGATCATTTCATTTCAAAATTTCATCTGAATGATTTCTTCTTTTTCTGTGCTTTTTCCCCCAGTCATATTTGATGAGCCCCTCCTGTCTTAGCAGCCCACATGTGACAGCATCAGTATCGCTACTACAATGTCCAGTTCCCCAGCCTGAACTCAGACGGTCAAGACATACATCAGACATTGTCAGTTTAGTTTGACACCAACGGGTGCTCTAAGGTGTCTAGCACTGATCGACTTCTTGCACCGTCCTCCAGACCCTTGCCAAGGTCAATTGGTGACCAGATGCATGTAGGATATGACTGATATATCAGTCTATTAAGGTTGGCCAATATTAAGGTTTCACATGCCATTTTCTTACAAGATATTACAATGAACACTTGTATATTATGCACTTTTTTTTTACTTCAGAATAGCTTGGGTAGTTTGCACTGTAGTACATGTACACAAGCCATAAGCCTGGGATTTTAGGGAGTTTAAATAAACAAAACATTGAAAATACACCTTTCTCTGGTTGGTACTGGATAGCCAAACAAATACATACATAAAGAATAAAGGATAAGGGAATACATGTACAGGGAATATGCGCTCAGAATACAGAAATTAAGTATCTGTATTCAGTCCATGTTACATTTTTTAAAGGTTGTGTTCAGTATAGTTACTTCTTGTATTTTTAGGGGAGTACTTTTGAAATATTTTCCCACTAACAAAACAAAACTGTCAAAAAACCCACCATAATTTATTAACCTGTTTATTAACTATTTTATAATCAGTAGCAACCCTGTTTGTTAGATAAATACGTTCTGAAGACTACCTTAATTAACAGTTTCTTTGCAAACACTAAAGCTCTTACTAAAGCCTGAGTAGACTGATAAACCAGTTTGATGGTCAGTTATTAATCTCAGTGTTACTAAACTCTGCTAAAGCCTGAGTAGACTGATAAACCAGTGTGATGGTCAGTTATTAATCTCAGTGTTACTAAACTCTGCTAAAGCCTAAGTAAACTGATGAATCAAGGCGATGAGCTGGTTATTTAACTTAGCATTACTGAGCTCTTTTGATGGATGATCAAACTAATAATCTCTTTGGTAGTGGACATGTTTTCCAGTGATAAGCTTAGCATCAGTGTTGTATTGGAATCCTGCTCAGGGGATTATGGGAGTAGTAGTGGATTGAAGCAGGCAAAAAATTTTCATAACTTCAGTTACATTAAATAAGCACATTTTTCACAAAACATATTAACTGAATAATTACATGAAAGAAACTACCAACCAGCAAGAAACATTGTGAATTAAGTTTTTAAAAAATGAGTTTTTATATTAAGCAGTGAGATTCCATTAAAGTAGTATTATAATAACCAATTATAACCATTGACAGGTTTAGATTGATTAGTTAGTACTGAAAACAAAAGTATTAGATTAACCGGTGATAACTGATTACAGAAGTATAACCAGTGACAGAAGTATTTAATTACCTATTGTTAACCAGTAACAGAATATTTAAGTTAAATAATGATAACCAATGACATTAAGTATTTAGATTAACCAGTGATAACTAATTTGAACTTTGATGTAAAATGTTTGCAGATGTGTTTTTTTTTTTTACTTACAACGGTGATAGTAGGATGATTTGGGTTATATAGATTTACTATCCAAAACTATTAGTAAACCTAGTGCATTTTTAGGCAGTGTTGATGATGGTAAAACCTTTCCGCCATGAAAGTATTTAAAAAATATGTTTTATGCCAAAAGCAGTGTCTCAAGCATCATTGAGTTCATTTGTAACCATCATGTGTAATAACTTTGTTTGAGGGAGCTTTTAGAGGCATTTAACTTTTCAGACATCTGGTTCCTATCAGTACCACTGTAAACAATTCTGAGTTTTTCAAGCATTTATCGTCAAACTACTCTGACTTCATTTGCATCTTGTCTGTTTACTTATGTGAGTGTGGTCTTTTCAGTGTCCGGAAAGAAAAGAACAACAACAAAAAATCTTTGCTAATTAACAGAATATTTAGGCTCCTAAAACTGGTGTCAGCATTAGTGACAACATTTTCATATCAATCAGGCAGTAGATGAGTACAGCACATAAAGCTCCATCTTTAACATGACTTAGCAGTCTACCATGATGGTACATTTGATTAAGGTAGCTGAGCAAACACTACAAAGCAATTACTCTTTGGTATGTACACACAGTAACACACCACACAAAGTCTTTTCTCACTGTCACTCTTGCCTATCTTGAACTTGCATTTGTTTATAAATTGCCGAACACAATTCTTTGAGGTCCACCGTCACCTGACTTGCGGCCTTATTGTCAGTAGGAAAATGTGTTAGAACAACATTTGCAGAAGCTAACAGGAAAATGTGTCCTTAAACTTGTTCCACCTTCACACATACAACCAGAAGCCAAACGGCAATATTTTTGCATAAACAGGGTGCAAAGCTTTGTTTTATTTAAGTCATATTGACATTTTATTTTTTCTTTGGAGGGGAACCATCTCAAACCATCTCAACCTGGCCTCTCTGGCTTTATCTCCAAACTGCTCCACCTTCACTGTCCCTCTGATCTGCTAATTTCTAATCTTGTCCATACTCGTCACTCCCAACGAAAATCTCAGCATCTTCATCTCCGCCACCTCCAGCTCAGCCTCCTGTCTTTTAGACAGAGCCACAGTCTCCAAACCAGACATCATAGCAGGACGCACTACTGTCTTGTAAACCTTCCCTTTCACTCTTGCTGCTATCCTTCTGTCACACATCAGCCCTGACACCCGTCTCCACCCACACCATCCTGCCTGCACCCTCTTCCTCACTTCTTTTTTGCACTGTCTATTGCTCTGGATGGTTGACCCAAGATATTTGAAGTCATTCACCTATATGACCTCTACTCCTTGCATCTTCAGATCACGCAAAACTACATACACTATATTTCCAAAAGTATTCGGTCGTCTGCCTTCACACGCATATGAAGTTGAGTGACATCCCATTCTTAATCCATGGGGTTTAATATGATGTTGGCTCACCCTTTGCAGCTACAACAGCTTCAACTCATCTAGGAAGGCTTTCCACAAGGGCTAGGAGTGTGTTTATGGGAATTTTTGAACATTCTTCCAGAAGCGCATTTGTGAGGTCAGACACCGATGTTGGACGACAAGGTCTAGCTCGCAGTCTCCGCTCTAATTCATCCCACACAAAGGTGTTTTTGAGTTTTTTAAGTTGCAAACAGAAGTTAAATGTGACGGCTGTCTGGCGCCTACCCCATAATGAGGAGACATTGCACATTGTTTCGTTCAGATTGCTTCATCGTAGCGAGAGTTATTACAGAACATTTGGGCCTCTTTCGAGCGAATCTACTTGTACATATAGATGTAATTCCATTCAAATGATTTGTTTGTACAAATAAGTTTGGTGGTGATACATTTTCTGAACAAGCAATATGAAATGAAATGCAAGCTTTTAAAACAGTGTAGATATTATATATAATATATAGTATATATTATAGCAAATCCATATTTCTAGAGCATAGGCCCAAAATTATCACATGAATAAAACTTTTGTTCCATTTAAAGAACAGAGTATTCATGTGGCCAAGCTATCTTTGTCTTATGGCTATGTCAACATTTTGATACACAGCTGAATACACACACCAAGTCCTTCCCACCTTTATGTATATTTGCTATGTTGTCATTACCCAGAGTTAGCCATTTCACTCACACAGAACCAAAATCTGCCTGCTGTCAGAGAACCTATTTTTTATTGTTGATATGAAATGTTTGCTGTTGGATATTTGTTTATTTGTGGATTGCTTTCCTCTCCCTGGCACATGTACATAGTCATAGTTGTGCCTTGATGAATAATGATATGACACTCATTACATCCTGTTTCTGACAAGTGCTTAAGCAAACATATGATAATAGGCTCACCTGAAGTACTATTTAAACCTCTATTAATCAGAGGTATCACCCATTGAAGGTCGCAGGTATGTACACAACTTTGTCAGTAAAAATATTACTATTATGTTATATTCATAATATATATGTATTCATTTATAGATGAGGAGTGGCTGCATCAATCATAAAATGTCATTAATAGGTTAAAAAAGCTATTCTTATTTTTTTGCAGACATGGGGACTCAAGTTATACTCTGTTTTGTCATTTTTGCAGTACCAGGTAAGATGATTTTTTTGTTCTCAGACATTAACACTAATTATAACAACATTTTAAAGTAAATATAAGATATTAGGACAATACAACAGAACCAATAATTTTTCAAGAGTTTACAGGGATGCACATGTCTGATCTCACAATTAATCATTTTTATTACAGTCTTTAGTAAATGGTTATAGTCATTCTATTACAAATTCAGTAAATTTTTTAATTACTTAGGCATGATTAATATTTTGAGTACATTCAAAAACCATGACTTTTTCAAAAATAAACAAGTGTATGAATAAAAAGTTCATAAATTAATTCATTATTTAATTGAAAAATACACCAAGCTTTTTTTTTATTCCATTTGAGGTCTTTAAATATAATCATTAAATATGATTATAACTAATTCAAGTTAATTCTAACATTTCAAAGCCATTGCAGATTCATCACCACCTTTTATGATGCATTTTTATGAACAGTATCCAGAAGCATTTAAAAACATATTCAACTCCAATGTATTTATTGGGTTCGGTAGTTTGCTGTGTTGTATCTTGTATTTCAGTATTATGGTTAACATTGTGCTGTAAAAGTAGCACTACATTATCTGGTGTGGGTCCAAGCTTTTTACTCCCAACGCTGTGTGATCCCACTGTTTAGATGGTAATTCTGAAATACTATAAGCTTAATTAAAAAAAAAACAACAACCATGTTATTCAAATCAACAAGCAACATCAGAAAAAGATGCCCATGTGATGCCCAAAGCAGTATGGTTCTTATATGACTATCAAGTGTATTTCTTCCTTAACTCATATTAACATCATATATATTTAAATTTTTTATGTTTCTCATAAATCAGTCGTTTTTCTTGTATGGTTATGGTCACATTAGTACAAAAAAAAGAACACGACATATAAAGGCACTTAAGCAAATTGCATATGAATATTTTAAAAGAATTAGTTTTATATCTTGGCAATATTTGATTGCATAGAAATTTAATGAGATGTATTTTTTAGAATGTTTTTTCATATGTTGAACGATATAGAATTCGTCAGGAAAAAGACCAATAAAAGGAGAAAATAGTATATATAAACAGTATATAAGAATAATATTAAATTAGTATTTACTAAGCTACCATGCTTATTATGTTCATGCATAATTATAGTGTTTTATCTAAGAAAATCCAATGAGTTGCATGACAGACTGTAGTTTATTTCCATAAAAGTGGTCAAATTTCTACTATTTTTGTAAGGTTGAGGTTTTCAAGAAAATGTTTTATTAAAGTTTAATAACATC
Source organism: Pygocentrus nattereri (assembly GCF_015220715.1). Lineage (NCBI taxonomy): Eukaryota > Metazoa > Chordata > Actinopteri > Characiformes > Serrasalmidae > Pygocentrus > Pygocentrus nattereri. The sequence continues at coordinate 5,124,739 of NC_051234.1, read as the reverse complement.
ATCATGAGATTTTTCAGAACTGCATAGGTCATTCAAATCTTAACATGTAGGCTTGTTTTGTTATATTACACATTTATGTAACTATATAAAGTCTCATGATTGTAGAACATATATGTTTGACAGTATATTCATTTAATATGCATTGTATATGTTTTGTTGCCATATACTGGGTGTCTACATGTCTACATACGTGTTGCCTTATACATGATTGCTGTAAAATACAGAAAAATCATACAAGATTTGTAAAAGAAAGAAAAGATGGTTACAGAGTTATGGTAACACCTACATTCACATTTTAGCCTTTTACCATCTGTTCAAAGAAACAACAGACAGATGGATCATCTGTTGTTTTCTTGAACCAATCAGCTTTTGACTGTTGAGTAGGTGGATAATGCACACGGAAATTACTGTTTAATCGCTGTTTATTTACTTTTTGCTGCTACTGTATGTTTTTGAATGTATCTTTTGTAAATTTTGTATGCCATATATATTTTTTGATTGGCACTGAAGTTTTCTTTGCACAGTTAAAATAACTCAGTTGTTTTATTCTTTGATATGTACACAATTTTGATAACAACTGTGCTACACTCATTTGCAAATAAGGCTAACATACTTCCTTTCTCCAGCAGTCAGTGGATGTCCCATTGGCCGGGAGTTCATCACAGCTTTTATGCCTAATTACGTACCTGATGAAGCTAGCACCAAACCCACACTCTCTATCACAGCCCAGGAGTCTGTAGCTACTGTAGCAGTTGAGGTAAAGGGGCTAAACTTCAAACAGTCAGTGAAGATCGAGAAAGGGGCCACCAAATGGATCATCCTCCCACCAAGTACTGAGATTCACCAAGATGGAGTCTCGGCCAAAACAGTGCTAATTACAGCTGATGCAGACATCACGGTGGTGAGCTCTAACATCAAGCCATTTACTGGGGACAGCAGTGTGATCTTCCCCGTTAACCAACTTGGTAGAAGGCATGTGGTCTTCACCCCAGATGGAGGACCAATGAAAAAGATTGTGGCTATCGTCAATGGCAAGGAGGCCAACACAGTTGACATCCTTCCATATTCAGACCTGATGCTTAACAGCATGAAACACTTGCAGCGAAGCGTCAAAACAACCATTAGCCTGTCCCCCTATCAAGTTTATCTGCTGCGGAGTGAGAAGACGTTGACAGGAACTAGAATTGAGTCAAAGCTCCCACTGGCTGTCCTTTCAGGACATGAATGTCTCAGCATTATAGGCACCTGCGAGCATGTCTATGAGCAGCTAGTGGCAGTAGAGGCCCTCTCTAATGAGTACATGATCCCTGCTATGCACTTTCTCATTGGCAAGGATACAGCCAATGTGGTTGCAGTTGAGGACAACACAGATGTGACTGTCTTCCAGGGGTCCCTAGCCCAGCACAAGAAGCTCCGCGCTGGAGAGCTTCTGGACATTGCAGCTCAAATGCCAACCATAGTCCGAAGTAACAAAAAGATCATGGTTATGTTGACCAGCAGCAACCATCCTTATGATGAGTTCCTGACTAACATCATTCCCACATCAGGGATGTCCAAATCGTGGACAATTCACTCTCAAGATGATTACGAAAACTTTGCAATGATTGTCTCAGAGAAACAGACATCTCTTTTTAGCTTGTTGAAGTGGAATGTTTTTCCTGCAAACAGTAAATATTCATGGGCTTTTAAACCAATCGGATCAACGAAAGGGCCTATCACCATATCTGGAGACACACTACAAGCTGTCTATGTTTATGGTGGGAAGATAAGGCATGGCTATGGCACAACAGGAGTCTGCAACACAGGTAGCAATCAATATTTTATCTTTAATTTATGTAAATAGCTTAAAAAATACCAACCACTGTTTCATTGGGGTTTTTCCAGCTCCTCGACCGCCCACACCTCCACCAGACCCATGTGCAGTCATTAAATGCCGTGAAAGAGAACAATGCCGGAAGGGAGTGTGTGTCCCCATTGAATCAGCAACGTGTTGGGCTGTTGGAGACCCACATTACAGAACATTTGATGGAAAGCTATTTGATTTCCAAGGCTCCTGCACCTACACCATGGCCACCACTACAAAGATTGGGCATGGCCTTGTCCTGTTCACTATTCTAGCGAAGAATAACCACAGAGGGAGCAACAAGGTGGCCTATGTGAGGACAGTATCTGTCAGCGTGTACAACCAAACAGTGGTCGCCAGCCAGCAAAGGGGCATGGTTGAGGTAAGGGTAATAAATATATGTTTGTGTGTGTTGTCTTTGAAGATTTTCCTTTCTTTTTAAAACTTTAATATTGAGATACAAAAGTGGCTATTGCTACTCTTCTGATTGAATAACATGACTTCTCAATGCAGTTGTTGGTTTTGGAAATGTATCATTTTTATTTTGTTCATGTCCCAAACTAACATTTTGAACATGTGCAGAGGTGCAATGGTTAGTTACAAATTTTATATATATAAACTCAGCATATGATTAGAAATTGTGCTGTGCTATTTGCAAAAAAGGTATATTTAAGTATTCTCTCTGTAGAGCATATGTGAACTTCAACAACTAATGTAATTTGACATTTCACAGTAGACTGTAATTTAGATTGTAAGCCATTGGGTAGACTACTTTTCATTTTGTGAAAGTGAAAGCAGCACAGAGTTTCATGCTCTTGTTCAGGAGCTGAAATTTAACTTATGGTTCAAGTGTCTGTAGCCCAGCTATAGTTGCTTTTGTAAATCCGCACCATACATGGTGATGGAGAGGACATACTTTTTTGATTGTTACAAGTTGGTGGAACACAATTATCCATACAGTTTGGCTGTTGCTATGACAACCACAGAGACAGTACTAACTGGTGGAGTGAGTTCATGTTGCCTGAAAAAGTTTACCAAAATTGGACAGGGTAAATAGAATGATTTATTTAACCAAGATCAATCCTGTTAATTAAGATTGCCTTTGTTTATAATGGAACTGTATTCGGATTAATGTCTTTTTTCTGTAACTGTATAGGAATACAGTTACCTTATTGCTACCATGATTACGCAACAATGTTACAGGTATAGTCTATGTGTGGAATATACCAATAATCTTTACTACCAAAAAAAAAAAAAAACAAGATTACTATTGTGTTCCAAACAACATTCACATGTTATAAGTACGCTGCAAATTTAAAAGAATTAAAGTGGACACTGTAGAGCAATGTAAAAAAAACAAAAAGGCCAATGTATACCCAATCTAATGCTCAGCACCCCCAAGTGTTCCACATTTTTCCTTCACTTCTGGGAGTTATTAGTTGGGTTGGATCAAAAATGTTGACTGTCTGGGTGGCTCTGACGACAAGGTTGGGAACACTTACTTTAGAGCTAAGGAAAAAGACACAAGGAACAGTCACTGATCGGAGACTACATTGCTTCTGTGCCTTTTCCAGGTGAATGGTGAAATCACATACTTGCCTATAACTCTAGCTGGAGGAAAGCTACAAGTGGTGCAGAGGGGCTGGAACGTGCTCATAACAACAGACTTTGGCCTGGAGGTGAAGTATGACTGGAACATGATGTTCTACATCATGGTGCCCAGCACCTATTTCAGGTCCTTAGGTGGACTTTGTGGAAACTACAATGGTGACCAAAGGGATGAGTTTTCAAATCCCAAGGGAACAGTACTCACCACTGTGCTGGATTTCGCCAAGAGCTGGAAAGTGTCTGACAATGATTTGTTCTGCCGTGATGACTGTGAGGGAAAGTGCCTGCTTTGCCCTGCTGGACTTCAAGAAAAGTACATGGAAGAGAAGCACTGTGGTCTTATGGCAAAAGCAAATGGGCCATTTGCCACGTGCCATAAAGTTGTAAATCCAAATATATATGTAAGTAATTGTGTATATGACGTGTGCATTAATAAAGGCATCAGAACCTTCCTTTGTGACAACATATGGAGCTATGTTGATGCTTGTATGGCTGCCAGAGTGAAGATAAATGCAACCTGGAGGGTGCTGTCAGATTGCCGTAAGTGATTCTCTGAACCAGTTTGATGATGCAAATGGTTGTATTACGTGGTTGTTTTACATCTTTGGAGATATAAGCAAATACAACAGAGTGCTAAAGCAGTATGCACCATCTTTTTAACATTTATTCATGTCTTTCCTGATGTTAATAGCAATTCAGTGCCCAAAAAACAGTCATTATGAAGCATGTGGAACAGCCTGTGCTGCTTCCTGTGGGGATCGAGATGCACCAGCCAAATGTAAACAGCCTTGTGTGGAGGGCTGCCAGTGCAATACTGGCTTTGTCCTCAGTGGAGACAAATGTGTGCCGCTGAAGGAGTGTGGCTGTACCTATGAGGGCCGTTATTACCCACCCGCTAATACATTCTGGGGTGACAAGGCGTGCACCAAGAAATGTTCCTGCAATTCACAAACTGGACAGGTCACATGCACACCCACAAAGTGCAAGGCATCACAAGTCTGTGCCTTACGGAATGGTGTGAGAGATTGCTACCCTTTGTCCTACGGCCATTGCCAGGGCAGTGGGGACCCCCACTATCGAACCTTTGATGGGAAGACCTTTGATTTCCAGGGCACTTGCACCTATTACCTCTCCAAACTGGTTACCACAACTGATGCCTCACTGGTGCCCTATGAGGTTCTTGTCAAGAATGAAAACAGGGGCATGAACAAGGCTGTTTCCTTCACCAAGACAGTAGAGATTAAAATTTATGGATACACCATTATCCTAAGTAAAGACAACTATGGTAAAGTGATGGTAGGTGGCTTATCCTGTTAAATAAATAGCCAATAACATAAACTCATTTATCAGCTGAACACTGTTAAATCCACTGTTAAACAGAACCTATATCAGTAAAATTTGTCAATGTCTTTTTTCAAAGGTTAATGGCCTGTTTGTGAAACTGCCATTTGAAAAAAACGAAGGGCGGCTGTCTGTTTTCCGCAGCGGCTACTTTGCCACAGTTAAGACAGATTTTGGCATGACTGTGATATTCAACTGGGACAGCCACGTTTCAATCACTCTCCCCAGCACCTACAGCAACATGGTAGGAGGGCTCTGTGGAAATTGGAATGGCAATCAAAATGACGATATGGCCATGCCCAACAAAATTATCACAACAAACCCAACTGTATTTGGAACCAGCTGGAAAGCCAGAAATTACCCTGGTTGCACGGAGGAGTGCCAGGGCAAGAAGTGCCCCAAATGTGATGCTGCTGAGCGGATGAAGGACATTTATACAAAGGGCTGCAGCCTTATTACCAATAAAAGCGGTCCATTTAAAGGATGCCATGCCAAAGTTAATCCTACCCAGTTCTATGAAGATTGTGTATATGACATGTGCATGTATGGTGGTCATACTACAGCCCTCTGCAATTCTCTTTCGGCCTACACAGCTGCATGCCAAACGGCACTCACCGTTGTGGAGAAATGGAGGAATAATAACTTGTGCCGTAAGTGCTTACTTCAAAGTATCCTAGCCAGCTGATCATATATAAACCACCATTTAAAAGTTTGGAATCATTGGCAATATTAATAATTATTTCATATACAATAACAATTTTGTACATTGTACAATTAAGCATTAGAAACTAGAAGTTATTTCCGGATGTTTTATTCAATATGTTGCATCAATTTTCTGTCAAGGTATTCTCCTCACTGTTTGATCAACATTTCTGAAATCGTTCCCTTGATATCCTTTTAATTATTTTCCATCTTAATCCTAATCAGCTTTCTGCAATACATTTTTCGATACAGCTTTGTGAAATTTTGCAATCATCTATAGTTCCACTTACAGTTCTGAATATATCTGCGACTTTGAGCTTTCTGCGTTTTATGTTTTTGGAGGATGAGGGGGGGTTTTACCTGTTTTTCTCCCCAATTTAGTCAGGCATATTCTCCCTGATAGGTAGGACTCCAGATGAGCTACCAGCTGGGAGGGTAAACACATGCTTTTCCCTTTCCTTTCTCTGCTAATACAGTGTTATTAAACAGGTAAACACACAGGTGAATATGCTGCCCTGCACTCCCAGCCACAGGTGGCTGACTAAAAGATAGATTACGGCACCACTAAAGAGGCACTGCTATTTGCTAAGTTGCATAGCACTAGCGTATTAGAATCATCTTGCACATCTCTTTGCAAACTGATTAATGTTACAGAAAACATTGATTCCATACTTTTGAATGGTGCTTCCAAATTTCTGAACTGCAGTTAGACCTCCTGTATAACTTAATACTGGGTCTGTGATACTGTCTCTCCACAGCTGCCACTTGCCAACCAAATAGCCACTATGATGTGTGTGCTGCTGGATGCCCCCAGACTTGCAGCGGCCTCTCCAAGCCCAGAGCCTGTCAGGGTGCTCCTTGTGTAGAGGGCTGCGTATGTGATGACGGCTTTGTCTTAAGCAATGGCGAGTGTGTGGCAATGGAGCGATGTGGTTGCACATATGAAGGCCAGTACTACCATCTGGGCCAGATGTTTTACCCTAAAAACCAATGCAATTACAGCTGCATCTGTGGTAACCAGGGACGAGTCAAGTGCAATGAGAGATTCTCTTGTAGTCCAAACAGTCACTGCAGGATCCGTAATGGGGTTCAGGCCTGCCATCCTGTGGGCAAAGGATCTTGTTCTGTATCTGGTTCTGGTACCTACCAATCATATGATGGCCAACAAATCAATGTGCCTGGGAACTGTATGTACAGAATGGTGGAAGTTATCCGGACTAAAGACCAGAAACAGATACCTTTCAGTGTGTCAGTGCAACAAACATCTTCTCATGGAAAAATAATAATCACAAGGAAAGTCAACATTGTAGTAGCTGTATATAACATCACACTCATTCCTGGTCTTCCATGGGAAATAAGGGTAATTTTTCCAGTTGATTTTTAATTAGTTTAGCAAGAAACCTTACCAAGGTAAATGGTGCCAACTGCAGGGACAGTATCCTTAGAGACACTTGGGTTTTGAGTCTTTTTAAGGACATAGTGGAAGCAGCAACAGGGTATCTGCAAGGATTGTACCTATGGCATCTTCATAGATAGGTTCTTTGATTGCTCAGACACCATGAATTCAATGTTCAGAGCTGAGTAACATGAAGAAATGGAAATTGTAAACCTTTTCTTTCGTGGCAGGTGGACCAGGTCAGAGCAGTCCTGCCTCTGGTACTTGAACAAGGCCTGGTGAAAGTCTACCAAAGTGGCTCTTTCATTATTTTGGAAACCAGCTTTGGACTGAGGGTGACCTATGACACCGTGTCCATGGCCATCATTGAAATCCCATCCACTTACAAAAAAGCTGTCCGAGGTCTCTGTGGCAATTATAACGACAAAAAGGAAGATGACTTCCTTTTGCCAAATGGTAAGCAGGCTCTCTCGGCTACGCAATTTGTGAAAGGATGGACATTGGTTCAAGAAAAAGTAATCTGTAAAACAGGATGTGGCTCCAGATGCCCACAGCCTGACAAAGGGAGTCAAACAAAGGCTGAAAATGATTGTAAGATCTTAATTTGGGAGAAAGGCCCATTCGCTAAATGCCATTCCAAAGTTTCACCCGCAAAATTTTATGATGCTTGTGCAAAGGATGTTGCATCACAACTTAAAGATAAGACCCTTGTTTGCCGCTACATCCAGAAGTATGTTGTTAGCTGCCAGCAAGCTGGAGTCTCCATAAACATCTGGAGGAATACCACGTTTTGTCGTAAGTAACTGTGTACTTTTGCCTATCCGCAGTATTATTTTTTAATTAGGAGATTCTTTAACAGGGATGCAATGATTTCTACATGTATAAAAAAAAATGCTTAATCCGTATATGTATGGGGCTTTATTTTGTTACAGAGTAGCACAACAGTCATGGAAAAAGTTCTGTCAGAGAACTTTTATTTACTGGGTCAAACCAGTCTTTATCGAATGTAATCAGACCTTTTTCATAACATTTTTTAGTACATTTTAAAGATGGGAAATATCGAAAAATCACATTGAATCTTGACCTCTGAACTGAAAATTGCACCAAACCTGACAATATGTGCATCATTATTATGTATCAAGAATTTTATCACATTGAGACACCACATTTCGTACTGAATCATGTTTTGACTATGTGCATTGTTATATCCTGATTTTTCAAGAGATTTGATGTATTATAGGAAGTTGATTTTATAATTTAATATTATATATGGCATATAAATAGTGAATTTAAATTAATATAAATTTCATTCTCTTTTTCCCCCTTTATCCTATTCTAGCCATGACATGTCCTGCCAAAAGTCACTATGAGCTATGTGCGGACACCTGCTCGTCCACTTGTGCCAGCCTCATGATGTCACACACCTGCCCAGTGTGTCTGGAGGGATGCCAGTGTGACGAAGGCTATGTGTTTGATGGAGGCGAGTGTAAGCCTTTAAGTGACTGTGGTTGTCTGGTGCGTGGCAGATACTACAAGGTAAATTGGCTTTCAGTTTGTTGATGATGGCCAGTCTGGCTAGAGAAATCTCACTTGATTTTAGCAGAGAAAATGTTAAAGATGTCTTTTTTGTGTAGTCTGGAGAGACAACAGTCTTGGGGAACTGCATAGAGGCGTGTACCTGCAAATCTGGACAGTTTTCATGCAAGCCCATGCGATGTAAAGAAGATCAGGTCTGCCGCAAGAAGGATGGCATTCCTTCATGTGTGAATGGTAGGTGCAGTCCTGTTCTTATCCATGGCTGCTCTGGCCATAACAAAAATTTATAACACCTTCTGGTATGTGATCCCTACATTAGCCCATTCTGATAACTAACATAGACCTGCATAGACACTTTTGAACACTTGATTCAATAGGCACTGTATGCCAAAAAAGGTGCATTTGCCAAGTTTACATCTATTTCAAAATAGATGCACGTAAAATGTTTTTTAAGAAGATGCTATAATGTGAGTTATTACGATTATGTAGACTGATATTTGTGTCAGATGAGTTATCATACCTCTCCATGGATCACCACCTTATCGTGGTGGAGGGATTTGTGTGCTTGAATGATCCTAGGAGCTATGTCTGGAGCAAAAGCTCCTGGTAGGGTCTCCCATGGCAAACTGGTCCTAGGTGACAGGCCAGACAAGTGTGATCCATAATCACCCCTATGAAAACAAGAAAGCAGGACTTGTGTACCCTGCCCGGATCAGGGTTACCGGGGCCCCACCCTGGAGCCAGGCCTGGGGGAGGGGCTCGCCAGCGAGCGTCTGGCCGGGCCCAGCCCGAAGGAGCTACATGAGTCCCCCCTCCCATCGACCCACCATCGATGGGAGGGGCAGTAGTATGGGTTCGGTGCATTGTGGATGGGGCAGTGTCCGAAGGTGTGGGCCTTGGGGTTCTGATCCTCGGTTGGTGAAACTGGCTTTTGGAACTTGGAATGTTACCTCACTGATGGGGAAGGAGCCTGAGTTGGTGCGCGAGGTTGAGAGATACTGGCTAGATATAGTTGGGCTCACCTCAACACACAGCTTGGGCTCTGGGTCCAATCTCCTTGAGAGGGGCTGGACTTTATTATTTTCTGGAGTTGCCCAAGGTGAGAGGCGGCGGGCAGGTGTGGGCTTTCTCATAGCCCCTCGACTTGACGCCTGTATGTTGGGGTTTTCCCCGGTGGGCGAGAGGGTAGCTTCCCTACGCCTTCGGGTTGGGGAACGGTCCTGACTGTTGTCTGTGCTTATGCACCGAACAGCAGTTCAGAGTACCCAGCCTTCTTACAGTCCTTGGGAAGGGTGCTTGAAAGTGCTCCTCCAGGAGACTCGATTGTCCTACTGGGGGACTTCAACGCTCACGTGGGCAATGACAGTAAGACCTGGAGGGGTGTGATTGGGAGGAATGGCCTCTCTGATCTGAACCCGAGTGGTGTTCAGTTTTTGGACTTCTGTGCAAACCACATTTTGTCCATAACGAACACCACGTTTGAACACAAGGATGTCCATAAGTGCACATGGCACCAGGACACCCTAGGCCGCAGTTCAATGATTGACTTTGTAGTCGTGTCATCGGACTTGCGGCCATGTGTTTTGGACACTCGGGTAAAGAGAGGAGCTGAGCTGTCAACTGATCACCACCTGGTGGTGAGTTGGATCAGTAAGTCAGACTCGTTCCCAGTGAGAGTTGGAACTCCGTCAGGGCTGCCCTTTGTCACCGATTCTATTCATAATTTTTATGGATAGATTTTCGAGGTGCAGTCAAGGGATGGAGGGTGTCCGGGTTGGTGACCTCAAGGTCACATCACTGCTGTTTGCATCAGGCCGTGAACTTCAGCTTTCGCTGGATCGGTTTGCAGCCAAGTGTGAAGCGGCCGGGATGAGGATCAGTACCTCCAAATCCGAGGCCATGGTTCTCAGGCGGGAAAGGGTGGAGAGCCCTCTCTGGGTCGGGGATGAGCTCTTGCCTCAAGTGGAGGAGTTTAAGTATCTCGGGGTCTTGTTCACGAGTGATGGTACAAGGGAGTGGGAGATTGACAGGCGGATTGGTGCTGGGTCAGCAGTGATGCGGGCTCTTTACCGGTCTGTTGTGGTAAAGAAAGAGCTGAGCCTTAAGGCAAGGCTCTCGATTTACTGGTCGATGTACATTCCCACCATCGCCTATGGTCATGAGCTTTGGGTAATGACCAAAAGAACGAGATTGCGAATACAAGCGGCCGAAATGAGTTACCTCCGCAGGGTGTCTGGACTCTCCCTTAGAGATAGGGTGAGAAGTTCGGTCATCCGGGAGGGACTCGGAGTAGAGCCGTTGCTTCTCCATGTCGAGAAGAACCAGCTGAGGTGGTTCGGGCATCTGGTTAGGATGCCTCCTGGACGCCTCCCTTGGGAGGTGTCACAGGCAAGTCCACCCGGGAGGAGACCCCGGGGAAGTCCCAGGACACGCTGACGTGACTATATCGCCCAGCTGGCCTGGGAGCGCCTCGGAATCCCCCCCAGGGAGCTAGTGGAAGTGACTGGGGAAAGGGAGGTTGCTTAGGATGCTGCCCCCGCGACCCAAACCCCGGCGAAGCGGAAGATGATGAATGGATGGATGGATGGAGTTACCATAGGTAACAATTCAAATTTTCCATTAAAACACAAGCTTCTTTATTTTAAGCATCGTCAACACTACTGTGGGGCACTGCATAGCAGCTTAGTTTAGTATGTTACAAAAAAGCTTGAACCTATTAGAGTCAAATATACTAAAATAAGCTAATGGGACAATAACAATGTTGTGACAGGAAATTTGCTCACAGCTACAGAAAATGCCTGCACTATTATAACTTACTTGTTTGAAAGGTTTACATTGTCAAGCACAGTGTTAGCTAAAAATCTGTCTAATAAACTCTCAGATTTACAACTGTCTAAATAACAGATAGCATGTTATGGCTTCTCCGCACCACAGCACAGGTTCATTCGGACTTACTGAGACTTCATTGACACAAGTTTTGAGGACTAAATGACTCAAATGTGTATTTGTGTGTTAAGCTGTTAGTTTATGCTACTTTTAACTCATATTCTCATAGCACCAGAGGCTAATGTTAGCTTCACAAGAAGGCTAAAAATGCCTTACTAAAGACCATGGAGCTTTAATCCAGTTCATTATTGGACACAAATTTAGAAAATAAAGACTTAAATTATAAATCTTTTTTGTGTGAGACGCTGTTAGCTTAATCTGTTTTTAATTGATATCCTTCTAAGGATAACCTTCTTCTGGCAAAAAGACCTCAACACCAGCGGTTCTGGCTCACTGACACTGCAGTGAGGCAAGTTTAGAGGATAAAGACTCAAATCAGAGCGAGAGAAATCAAGATACTGGTCCCAGAAGGACTGAATCTTTCTGGTAGTGTGGGTAGTGAAGGGTTTAGAAACAGGGAGTCGAATGGGCGTTTACAATTTGCATAACTGTGCATATTTATAGTTATTTGCACTCGTAAGTATTGAGGATCCATCACAGCTTTTCAAACTTGCTAAATGCAATATCACAGCTGAATGAGCTCAAAGGAAAGCACCAAACACCAGTTTTGTTCCATCACCTAACAGACGCTTGCTCTAGAAAGCATTGTGCTGATTGATGGGGAGAAGGAGGGGCCATCATATCCACCCAGACAGAGCGACATTTGTGTTCTCTTGGACTCCCAGCCATAGTGACTCAACATCAAGAGGGATTGAGCTTGCAGTTTCCTGACGATAGGGCAAACACTTAGACCGTTGCGCCATACGATGCCTCAAAAGCAGCCTTTCTGACAGACAGCACCTACTGCAATAAGCCTTTATAGCTGTATGTAGGTTTATGTCAGTTGTCATAGCAAGGTGTTATGTACCCTTTCAAATACTGTTCTAATGTTAGTGTTATCCAACAATTCTAAACTGATGTCTTACACTATTTCAGACCCTTGCTTCAAGAAAACCTGTCGTGAGAGAGAGAGGTGTGTGGAGAAGGGCAATAAGGCGGTGTGCACACCCGAGTCTAAGGCCTCATGCCGAGCTTTTGGAGACCCTCACTATGAGACATTCGATGGCAGCCAGTTTTCTTTCCAGGGCACCTGCTCCTATGTATTGGTTAAGACATCGGGTAACGACAAAACCCTCACACCTTTCTCCATCATCAACAAGAACCGACTTGCCTCTGGAGCACGGGGTTCTTACATGAAGTCAGCCATCATAAAGCTCCCAGGTCATGAGATTGTCATCACTCATGGCGAACGTAACAGAGTAACAGTGAGTATAGCTAATGCTTCCTTATAGCTTACAGAAATGTATGTGTTGGAATAAACTGAGTTTACAGTAACACTATACTTAAAGACTACTTGCATAGAGATTTGGCACATCGAATAAAAGCAATATTTCAGTTTTTGTGAACTGTACTCACAAGATAACAAGATTACATTGTATTGACATAAGAACCCTTAAACTAAAGTGACATTTATTTAATTTATTACGGTATCATTCCATTTATTACGGTATCATTCCATTGTTACAGTGGCCTTTTTGACAACACCATATTTAAGTTCTATGTATTTCTACACAAAACGAAAAGCACAATATCTACAAAGAAAATTTCTACAAATGCATTAACTAAGTTAATTCAGAATGCTGTAGTTACTGTAATATGTCTCATTTACTTTTGATCTTTAAGTACATATTTTAATATGTATGTTCATATGTAAGGTAAAATATGTATGACTATCAAAAAATCATAGAACAGATAAATGGGTCTCTTAACTAAACTGTGCCTTTTGAGTTCCATTACTTGAGAACAGTTCTTCATAAGTGTGGAATAAATGGAACAAATGTCAATACATTGTCATTTAATTCATAAAACATGTCATCTCGTGATTAATGGTTTAAATACTGAAGTATTGCTTTATAACAGTGGTCAGAAACCCTGGTCCTGCAGAATAATGTTCCTGGGTAATGTAGTTCCAGCCACAATCTTCCACATCTGGTCTAGCCAAATAACTTCTTCAGAAGTTCTTGATTGACTGGATCAAATGCATGAATGATAGGTAAGGGGATGATTCAGCATATTAGATGCTGGTTAGTTTGAACTAAATTCTGCAGGAAAGTAGATATCGAGGAGGAGAGTTTGTGACCACTGCTTAAAAATTATATATCAGCCATAGTCTCTATCAACACAGACTTCAAATAAGGTGTTACAGAGTTTACACATTAGCACATTAATGAAAAGTGATAATAATACAGTACTAATATTCTAAACATTATAGCCTGAATGCTCAAAATTGCCAGAATGTGCTGGACATAGGTCACTAGGGGTTTGTGGTCAGTGTGGAGCATAACAGAAATCTATTTCTCCTTTCTGTACTCCCCAGATTGATGGTAAAATATCATTTCTCCCTGTAAAACTGAACTCCGGCAACATCAGGATAACTAAGTCAGGTATCACTGGAACCCTGAAGACAGACTTTGGCTTGGAGGTCACCTTTGACTGGGGCGAGTTATTCAAGGTCACAGTGCCCAGCAGCTACTACAAAAACCTGGTGGGCATGTGCGGAACCTATAACAACGACCGCAGAGATGACTTTGTCACACCAGCTGGCGTTCGTGTGCCGGACGTTGTACAGTGGGCTGCATCCTGGAGTGTTCCTGACAACGACCGCACATGCTGGCACTTCCCAGCCTGCACTGAACAAGAGAAGCAGCGCTACCGTGGCCCCGAGTACTGTGGCGTGCTTGTAGACAAAACAGGACCCTTCGCTAAGTGCAGTGAGACAGTCACACTGGCCCAGTTTCCAAACGACTGCCTCTTCTATGCATGTCTTACTCATGGAAGCCGAACGGCCTACTGCAAAGCCCTTAACAGTTATGTTAACTCCTGCATGCTGGCTAAAACACCAGTCTCACCGCAGTGGAAGCAGATTACTAAATGTCGTAAGTAACATCTGCATTCTGAATTTCTACTCACAGACTTATGGCATACATTTTAAAGGAAAAAGATATATTGAAATAAAAAAAATCTTTTGGACAAAAAAGCACAACTACTTGGGCTACACTGACCTCTGAAGGGGCGGCACTTCATACAGCAGCACCGAAGAGCCACCATGAAAGAAGTGCTAATTTAAGCAAGATTTATATACAGTACCTTTCAAAAGTTTGGAATCACTTGTAATATTAGTATTTTATTCAGTAATAATGCTGTAATCCAATAATTACCTAAAAAATAAGCTACAGTGAAACACTTTTCTAGAGTGCAGTTTACATCTGTATTCATTGACTGTGTACCTAGACATTCCATCATACCTCTGTTTAATGTTAATACTTCGATTCTCTTTTCTTCTTTCCCTCCCACAGCTTGAATAAGAATCCTCCTTTTTCCATCTGAAATGGTATGAAGTGGTTTCATAAACAGTAAATAAACAATTATCTTGTGGAGTATAATTAATTCATAAATATTCCTGCTGTCTTTACTGTTTTGCAGATCTAATCAAACAAATTGAAGAGGGAGTCGGAGTCCTACTGTCAATCAGCTCAGATGAAAAAATGTAATCATTTTATTTGCATACTAATTGTTTAGGCAGCATCAAACCAGTTTGACCAGTAATCTCAGCTACTGCAATTAATCTGTGTTTCTTTGCATGATTTATCTGTAACTTTACTTTTTCTTGTTATTAAAAAATTGCATCAGCAATTTTCATGAGCCTATGTCATCTTCTTGAGTCATAAGTGTGTGTGTGTATGTGTGCGTAATGTATATATATATATATATATATATATATATATATATATATATATATATATATATATATATATGTTTGTGTGTTAAACTGCTTCACAGTTCTGAAGATACGTTCTCATTAATACAATTAGTTTAAAAACAATTTTTTTAAAAAAAGACCTTAAATAAATATGTTCAGATCGTCATAAGAAGGGACCCTAAAATTATCTTAGGAGACATTGTTAAAATGCTTGTAAACAGATTTGTTTATTTGTGCATCTTGATGCAGTTCACTGAAAGAGTTGAGGATTTTAGTACTTTAAATGTCCATCTCAAATGTTTGTTGAGTGTCAACATTTTATGTATATTCAATGAATACCTTCAGTATGAATCTTTAATGACAGCCTTTAATGATTACTATATATATATATATATAGTGAGTGTACAGCCTGTATAGCAGTGCAGATTTACTGTCCTCTGAAAAGAACAACACACAGCCATTAATGTCTAAATAGCTGTGAGAACACCTCACATGAACATGTCCAGATTGTGCCCAATAGTCTCGTTGTCCCTCCCTGGTGTCATGTGACTTATTAGAGTTACAAGATTCCAGTTGTGAATGGGGAGCAGGGCTGTTAAGTTTGTTTTTTTGGGTACAATTCACTCATACCAGCCACTGGATATTCAACATGGCACCTCAAACTCTCTGAGGATGTGAGAAACTGAATTGTTGCTCTCCACATAGACGGCCTAGGCTATAAGAAGGTTGCTAACACCCTGAAACTGAGCTATAGCATGGTGGCCAAAGTCATACAGTGGTTTTCCAGGACAGGTTCCACTCCGAACAGGCCTCGCCAGGGTCGAACAAAGAAGTTGAGTCCACAAGTTCAGGGTCAAGATGTCTAACAGCTCCGTGATGTCATCATGGAGGAGTGGAAGACGAGGAGGAAGAGGATTAGGCAGTGCTAGATAATAATGGTGGTCACATTAATATTGACACTTTGAGCACAATTTGGACATGTTCACTGTGAGGTGTTCTGACTCGTGTTGCCAGCTATTTAGACATTAATGTCTGTGTGTTGAGTTCTTTTCAGAGGACAGTAAATCAGAGTTTCATATCTATAGTGTTGTCCCAAAAAAAGATATATTTGCTGAAATGTTGTACTCATTTTTGTGAGATACTCTGTGGGTGTGTGTACAGTGTGTGTGTGTGTACAGTGTGTTCAATTGTACATATGTACAGATTTTTATTCATACTGGTCAAAAAAGGGCTGGTAGACTAGTTCAAACCTGAGTCTTGGTTTTCCAGTTTCTCAAACATGAAGCCTCTGTCTTACACATGGTGGATAAAGTTAAAGAGGCCCTTAGGACAGAGCATCCAGTTTTACTTACAGATACAAATGGAAATGAGATCTTGGATTCTCTGGAAGCCAGAGGTACAAAAATAAATTTAACACCTGATTAAAAAGATTTTGATTAATCTATTGTATAAGATAACATTTCAGTTAAGTCCATGTGTTTACACAGGGTATTTATACTGGTAACAGAATTTCAGGACGAGAGTTACTATTTTTCAAGATGAATTTTGTGGCCCGCTACAGAAAATGAAATATTGCCAAAAGGATTTGATCGTCTGCCTTCACACGCATATGAAGTTGAGTGACATCCCAAGTCAGTGCAATCAGATGTTTTTCCAAGTCATTTTAGATGATTTCTGTTGGTCCATTCATCATGAAATTTACACACAATATATAGGACCACAGGTACTATAAGCCATGTCAAAAACTACAAAAACGACAAAAAAAAAAAAAAAGGAGATATGAGGTTTTGTTCCGACAGCATATTTTCTAGGAACTAAGAAAAACATTTCTGTAACCTTTAAGCTAGTTCATTTTTATTCAAAACATGCCTGAATTTCAACTATTCAAGTATTACACAGTAGCACTGTTTGTTAAGTTTAGGATTAAAACAAGTTGGCCAGTGGAAATTTGTTTGTCTCCATGGTTTTAGGCAGATATAGCTAGGCTAGCTAAGCTGGCTCTAGCGTGGGTCTCTTCAAAAGCTGAAGAGAAGATCTGATTTCCACTGCACTTTGTGTTACTACCTGTTGCCTAATTATCTGTCCCACCTTAAACGCTTTCCTTTATGGTGTAACTGCCGCTGTGGTTAAGACGGAGCGAAAAACTCTGAATAAGAAGCTAACATTAGCCTCGTCAGAAGCTGTTCGTTAGCCGTTAGCTTAGCACTGACAAACAGCTAGGGACGCTAACATAAGCTACTATTATCGTTGAGGTGTTTTCCCCCTCATGTTTTGGCCGAATTTGAACATTTATGTCCCAAACCGAAGGCTTAACATTAATAGCCATGTTTTTTACTGCTCAGAGAAATTTTTCCTTTCAGGAACATACAGTCTTCACCTAGAAAGGAGTCCGGAAAACTGAAAATCTGTCAGACGCAGAACAACAGCCCAGGACTGAAGTCCAGCCAGTGCACTGGATCTCTACCAAGTTTATAAGTAAAGTTGTTCATTATCTTTGATTATCAGTTATTGACAACACCTGATCAGCTTACCCTATGAAGAATTTGCCTAAAGCAGTGGTTCCCGATTATGATTGCGGAGAACTCTGTGCATTACCATGGAAGAATGGGAAACACTGACAGCTAGTGGACAGCAGTGGTACTGCATGATTGGAAATATGACTTTTTCTCATTTTTAATTAAAATACAGAGCAAAGCAAATTAAAAATCATGTATTTTAAACAGATAGCCAGATAAAATATGCTTCCTTACCACTGACTGTAATTTTACAGTGAGCTTCCCTGGTAATATTTGAAAATGAATGTGGAATTTCTCAGATATATAAATATTACAGCTTCTTCAAATGATCAACATGTGTGTAAATTCCTGTTAATAGTATGATGCATGATGTGGAATGGCTGTACAGAGACGCTTAGAGGGCTCTCTAAGTTTAAACTTTGGATGAAGATTTTAAAACATAGCTTAACCTGTTTGCAATAAACATGATTAAAAAGGAGACAATACCATTTTATGTTATAAAGAACATATAAAGAATGTATAAAGAACACATAAAGAACACATAAAAATCATAAAAATTAGCTTTTTTCTGAGGAAAACTAGTGTGTTCCACAAACTGCACCTTGCCAGAAAATAGAATAAATGCCCACCAGGAGACAATGTGACCAAGTGCAAGCTTTCTGTTGGGTTATTTATAATCCTCTGTTCCTTATTAACCATTTTATTTAGTTAAATATGTCCCATGTCATTGTAACTCAAGAAAAAATGGTTTGTTGCTCTGAGACAACATTGTGAAATAGAGGGTTAATACCTCATTCGTTTCACATGAAATATGTATATTTTTGATTGGTCAATATTCGTTCCTATCGCAGGAACTAATGGCTTAAACAATCAAGAACACAATGTAAAAGATCAGTTTTGGTGACAAGGAGAGGTTTCAAGTAGAAATAGCAAGGCCTTCAGTGTGTATTAGAACAGGGGAGTTAATTCTGCTCATGGGGGCCAGTACAACAGTGATTTCCCTGCTTAAATATTAAACTCGGCAAATAACAGAGTTGAATCATCTGGTTGGAAATCACCAAGATGTGCCAGACATCTCTACAGGGTGGGTTTTACATAAATTGTCTTAAATTATTTCAACAAATTCATAAAAGCCACATAAGATGAATGGAAAGGTGCAAGCTTGCCGGTTGGTGGGCATTAAGGACTGTTTTATGAGCTGACGTCACCTTTTAAGGGAGGAAAGGGCTGAAATTCCAATGAGGCATTTCACGCAGCTGAGAAAAGGGGTTTCTTTAGGAGGGAGTTACTCTCTCTGGTGTATTTTGGGCTTTATGACTTTGCAGAAATTTTACACCCACAAAAGGCTATGTAATGCACTAAAAAAGGGAAAAAAAAACATAACAGGTCCTGCAGAAAAAAAATTGTCTGGTGCTGGTTTGGCTGCACAACCAGCATGGCCATACTGACCTGCATCCAAAATACAACATATCATCACTATCATACAAAATTTCTGTCTCCATTTCATATCTCTATGTTTTTTTTTAGCATGAATAGCTGTGACAGAGTTTGTCATGGATTCGTTTGGGACATAATGTGCATCATTTTAATAAACTGTTTTGATTGATTCTTTTTTTCTGATGTTGTATTGAAATTGTGTCACCATTGACTTTCAATTAGATGCCAGAAGCCACTGCCTCAGAGGACATTTATGACAACCTTGCTGGGCTTCACGATTCAGACATTGTTGAACTTCAGCTGACCTTCACAGAGCTACAATTCCCACCAGCCATTTCAGACAGGTTAGTATACAGGACTAATAAAACCTCTCTTAACAAAATTATCTAATAAATTTCTTAAAAATCCTTTTGTAGCAAGTTTTTAAATTAGCTTCTTTAATTTTTAGGCCTTTCGAGCTTCTTATTTTAGGGAAACATAGAGTAACATAACAAAACCGCTAAAAATCTTCTTGAAAGTCCGTTTGACCAACCTAGGAAGGAGGACATCTGGGTGGTCTACAGCATTGTAAGAACACATAACATAGTAACATGAGATACGGAATAACATTCTGTGACAAGCTCAAATTTATACACAAAAGATTTGATTTAATATCAAATTGACAACATAATTGTAAATTTATAAATTTCACACAGATCACAATGTTTTTGTAAAATATGTTACAGAGTGTAAAAACTGACAATATATGTATGTACAAAAATATACAGTGCAGTCTGAAGCATGAATTATACAAATACGTTTGTACATCCAATTGTAAGTTGCTATTAACAATCTGCCATCAGCCAGAAATGAACAATAAAAAGCAATGTCAGCAGTTTCAAATACAGACATGTTCTTCAACAGTTGAAGCTAAAAAAAAAACAATAAAACAGCAAAACATTCAAGACTTGTTGCTGTTAATAATATAAGGATATATTAAATTTACAATAAATTAGCAGTAATAATACATGTGAATTAGTATACTCCCATAATAACTGCTTTCACAATACAGCATGCTGAAATTCACAAAGCCTAATTGTAGTTCTTGTAAAACTACATGCAGTATGTACAGCATATCAGAGAAAAGCAGCGTAATGTACGGCCTCTGAGCGAGCATCAAACCCCTCCCCTTAATATCATCATCCAATCACAGCTTCGAAACGGTAACTAGGTGGTGTGGGCATCTCTGACAAGCTTTCAGAACTTTAACCTCTTATGCTCCAGGGTATATTTTGGTTCTTTTATCTGAATTTACAGAACCAAGTAACTGCATGAAATAAATGTAAATTTTTATTTTATTTACTTATTTATTCTTTTTTTTTTGTTTTTTTTTTGGAAAAGTTCAGCTTCTTTTATTATAAGGGTTTAAAATGACATCACCGTCTATTAGACTGGAGAGAAGAGTTACAGCCTCACACGACGCTCAGCTTCTGAATGTAGCTTATGAAATATGAAAGTTATGAAGAACATGACGAAGTGCGTTTTGGAACCACCGGAGGTCCCAAGGAGTTTAAGAGGCTACAATGGGTCCAAAAATGGTGCAAACAATGGTTAATTCAATATACACTTCAAATAATGAAAATAAATTAATATTTAGCAACAGCTCTGAGCACGTAGAGAGCGCCAGGGCAAACACAATACATTATCTTTAAAATACATGTTGTCGTCAATTGATCTGTCTTGTATGTAGGCGTAGATGATTCAAGTCATCTAAACTGATCTGCATCTATGTAGCCTTTCTATAGGAGACCTTTTTGTGTACTCCTCGCTAATATTTTGGATATATTTTCATCTAATTATTGTTGAAAAATTCAGAGGTTAATAGTCTATCCCTGCAAGGTTGGGATAGTGTAGTGGTTAACACCTCTGCCTTCTACACTGTTGACTGGGGTTCAATCCCCACCTGGGCAAACACCCTACACTATACCAATAAGAGTCCTTGGGCAAGACTCCTAACACTGCCTTGGCCTACCTATGTAAAAATAATCAAATTGTAAGTCGCTCTGGATAAGAGCGTCAATGTAAATGCTGTAAATGTAAGTTAACAAATTTGAAAGCTTGTCAGATGAAGCAAAGGGGTGGGGCTTAGTGAAGGGTCATTATGCATTATTGCTTTAACAGTGAACAATATTATTAATTAGGTACTGTAGAAACAGTTAGCTGCTTACTTAAATTCACTCTCCATTTTAATCCTATATTTGGATCTGACCTAACAGCGCCTTCCTTATCTGCACCAACTGTGTGTATTTCAACACCTGTGGTTAACCATCTCCGTCTCAAGATTATTTGCTATTATACAGACAAATCCCTCTTACATTCTTGAGCTACACCTTAGCATCGGTTTTCCAGAAACCTATGTTCCTTGGGCCATTATTTTGAGTTTTGAGTTGTGTTTCCTCTAAAAATACAATGAAGTAAAGCCTTCAAAGTCGCGCTTCGTTGGATGAGTCACCATTGGCAGGTGGTTTCCTGAAAGAAGGGAATAAATAATGATCATTTAGGCTGAAATGCTTATATATCTTGTTCTGAGTATGTTAAAAGCGCTACAGAAAACGTCAAAACCAATGTAAAGTTGCTGTCATAAGAAAACCTTGTATATCCAAAACAGCAAAGAAAAATCATTCTTAAATGTAATGGTCATTACTATAACATTTGTATAGTGTAAGATTGGACCATTTCCATTGGTCCATTCATCATGAAATGTCCACAAGGTAAACGGCCGCTACAGAGTTATGAGGTTTTGACATGACAGCAACATGTTTGTGACATGTTTCAGGTTCTGATCACAGTCACAACCACAATTTTGAACTACAATGATTGTAGATTGTAGATGGGGATCAAAAAATGGCTGAAAGAGCTTCTGAGACCCTGGCAGGGTCCAGGCTGTCACATCCTGAGTTCCAGAGTGCCATTTTTTGTGGATGGCAGTTCTAGTCTGCATCCACCCCTCTGAAAACATCACCTACTCGAATTTGGTGAGGGGAGCTTTGTCGCACGTGACCTCTGAATGTACCCCGTTCGTCTCCCCCTTTTGTGCCTGTAGTTTTGGGATGCTACCCCTCGGTTTCTCTAGCCCATTCATGTCTCTGGATCAAAGCATACACAGACACAGAGACTCAGCCAAGGTAGGCCAGCTCACAGTACAGGGCACTTTTATATCATAACAGTGCCCTCGTTCATAAACACTTTCTGTTGTCTGTATTATTTTCCCCATAAACCAACAGTCCTTTCATGTAGCACATCAAGAGAGCAGTTAATTCAGTAAACTTCAGAAAACAAATAATAAGATATGAATTAAAACTCAGTCATCATTCAGCTAAAAACACGTCATCCATCTGTTCATCACAAAAAAGATGTGAAGTTTTTATGATGTGCATAATTAAAAAAGAATAAAAGTACAAGATTGCTTACACAGCAGCATTGTTGATCACACCTTCCTCCAAGCTCTTAGCCTCAGACATCTTGTGGCCAAACAGTTTTCTGGCCAGGAAGTTGAGCAGGCCACAGTGGTTTGTATAGCAACAGAATGCATCCACCGCCACCAGCAACACCAGGAAGACAACTATGACAATTCCAGCCACTCCACCTTTACCCAAGCTAGGTTTACTCACAGCTGCAAGAGAGTTGAGTACATATATGCTTGTTAAAGAAATAGTTCATCCAAAAACACAGGTGCAATCCAGGTTTATCTGGTCCCAATAAATGTTTGTGTATTGTCATCACAGTATTAGCATTGGCAAATGTACATGGAAAGCAGTGAATGTTCACAATAGGCACAATTCCCATGTCAGTGTCCCCATACTGTTAAATATATGTAAGAGTCAATGAATGATCATTGCGGAACTCTGGTGCACCCTTACCCTGTGGAATGGTGAAATTGAGTTTGGCTGGCCCAGAAGAGCCATTAATGTTAAATGCGAAGACCTCCATCTGGTAGTCTGAGTTGTACTGCAGATCCTGTAGCTGAATCTTGGTGGAGTTAGCAGGCATTTCCTTTTCTATCCAGTTCTCACCCTCCTTTTCCTGTTAAAGTGAAACAGATAATATTAATTTTGAAGGAGTGTTCGTCTTTGCTAGTTTACCAAGTAACAGGTTTGAAAAGTTTGAATAAGCAGGAAGTTTATGGAGTCAGGCACAAGTTTTTGGTGTAAACCTCCTCAAGAGGCACAAACGTGGAACCTAATGATAACCTGCAACTTAGGGGCCTGGCCATCAGAGGGAGTAATTACAAATGAAATAAATAACTAAAATTAGAAAGTGCTGTATGCTGTATATACACATACATACATATATAATATAGAGGGAGAGTGAAAGAGAGGTTTGAGTAGTTTTGTGGTGAATTTTCTATTGATATATCTAATGTTACTTTTATGATTTACATGCAATCACTGTTATAGCTAGATAAGCATGAAAAGCAAACAATGAGTTTAATTTCTTGTATTCTGATTCATTTTATGGCAGTGGTGAGTGGTAGAGAACCCAAGGTAAGAGCCAGGGGGCCACAAAATCCCTGAGACAAAATATGTGGATTTTGCAAGAGAAATACCCCAACTACAGAGAGAAACTGTTAGCTGTTTTTGATGAAAAATGACAAAAGTACTAAAATTATTTAGTTTAACAACTGACCATCCTGTAGCGCACTAAGAAATGTTGAATGGGCTGTCCTCCATCGTCCAGCTGTTTGATTGGGATGGAGTAGGAGTTTCCCTCTAACTTGCCATCAGTAGAAGACAGTACAGGCCTGTCTGGCTCCCCTACAGAAAGTGGAGAGGTAGAAGAAAGGGCAAAAAAAAACCAG
The DNA here is from genome assembly GCF_015220715.1 of Pygocentrus nattereri. NCBI lineage: Eukaryota > Metazoa > Chordata > Actinopteri > Characiformes > Serrasalmidae > Pygocentrus > Pygocentrus nattereri. Next base: position 5,100,778 of record NC_051234.1, on the reverse strand, counting down.
GACAAATTAATGACAAAAAGAATTTGGTGGCTAGAAACGTGCACAATACTGCTGGTTGCCAATAGGCTTCATTCATTATTATACCATCAATTACAAGGCAGAAATATATTCTGTACTTCACAACAGTTTAAAGCTACCCAATAAAGAGTGCAAGTTACTTCTATTTAATGAATTGACAGGTCCACTGATTTACCCTCTGTGATGGCGAGGATTAAGGAATGGCGAGGATGTCATCAGAAGTACGTTCACAATGCAGGGTGAAAGGTCATCAGCAGGCAGGTGAAGTCATTTATGGTCATTGGTCAGTAAGATGGATGATGGATGAAAGAGGCAAATTATGGAGACAATGGATGAGCAATGTACACATGATAAGAATGTAAATACATCACATTCTGTATCAAATGCAAACTTTTAAAACATGTTTGAATGTGGAAGTGAAAAGGAACATTTGTAGTATATATAAGATGATTGTTTTTTAAAATGTAATAAAATGAAAGCAGCTGCCAATCAGCATTATGCCAGTTACATTGTGCTTATTGTTGGCAATGTAATGCAAATTTTTGGTTCAACTATTAGCCACATTAACAAATCTAATCATGCTTTACTATTCTAGTGTTTTGGAGACATGGAAAAAAATGAAAACTGTTCCAATGTCACAACATTTCATGGGCTATTTCAAAGATTCAGGCAAACACAGAAGCCAAAATTTGAAAATCTTTTGAAGAACAAGCCCCAAATCACATCTACCACAAAACCAAGTGTTAGCAAATAAGATGGAATGAGATGATGAAGGCAAAGGAGTTTCAGGGACACTTACGTCTGGCCTGGGTGCGGATCTTCTTCTCAGCAGACAAGCCACCAATAAAGTGTTTGTTTTTGGCAGCAAAGCGCACATAATACTCCGTGTATGGAGCCAGAGATGTGACTACCAGTGGATCTAGAAATTCAACAACATCTGTCAAAATCCCATCATGTAAGAGCCCCACATGTGTAAAATAATTTTAAAAAATTGGAATTTGCTAAAAAAATTGTAATGTGCTGTCTCAACAGGGTTGGTGCCTGAACGTAAGTATAATAAGATATGGTAGCTATCCGTGAAAAAACCCAACACACAAGACCAAAGTGAAAAATAAAACCTTTCAGATTCTGTACTGAAGATGCTAAACATTGTGCCAAGGGGGAGTAAATTACCAGAAGAAGGGATGGCAATCTGACTCCACTCATCTTGTGGTTGTTTCCTCCACTGGATGACAAACTTGCTAATGGGAGACCCTCCATCTACAAGAGGAGCATGCAGGTCGATGTAAGCTGATGTGGGTCCAGGTGAAACAGTGAAATAGACGGGCACTGCAGGTGAAGCTGGAGATGAGGACACATGAAGAGATTTAATGAAGGTAAACAAACTTAAGGCACAGATTTGATTAAAAATATATAAAATTCATTATTGTGGATAGTGCTCTGCTGCCTATATTGATTATTGTGTGGTGCATTGAAAAAAAAAAACCCTTAAAATCATTTATATTGTAGCAGGGTAACTGTAGGATATTTTGTATGTAATTATAAATACAGTGGTTGCCAGCTCTTACTTATAAGTTTGAAGTCTTTTGTGGTGCTGCCTGCCTTGTTGTTGGCTTTGCAGGAATAGACACCGCCATCAGTGGTCTTCAAATTCTTGATATTGAGCTCTGAGTCTGATCCTTCTATTTTCTGAAGACCAGCCCAAGAAACACGATAAGAAACAAGAGTAAAAGGTTTGTACTTTATGGACAGCATTGACTATATTCAAGAATGTTCAGCCATGTTCGACAGCATCGATCAGTTGCATACAATGTTGATTAAGGGAAAAGGATGAGGTGTTAACAAATTGATCTCTACTATTCATGAGATAAGGATGTATGCAGTCATTGTAACAGTTTGCACTTCTCTACAGGGAGAATTGGGGTGATATAGCTTCTGATGTAACCAGGACCAGTGTCAGTTGTCAGAGGGGCATTTAGTGGGACAGTGCCCTGCGGAACCTTATGCAATTTTATAGTGGCACATTGCAAAATATACAATACTAAGTATGTGTATAGTATACAGTTGGTCCTGCAAAAAAGTGACTTTTAAATAAAAACTCCTACCTTGCCCTCATGGTTGAGCCACTCAATGGTGGGTGAAGGGTGTCCTGTGGCATTGCAGGAGACAGACACAGACTTTCCAAGTTGCACTGCCATCTCCTCCTGGCTCAAGATCACTGATGGGCGTTCTAAAGACAATCAGCAACCCCCATTCCAAAGTTAATGTACCACAGAGCAACCATCATTCTACCTAAAAAGACGGTACGCTGAACAGCTATGTGATCCCTTAAAACCAAAATAAAGAAGTTAAGAGTGAATTTTTTTTTTTTTACAAAAAATTAACCTTGACTATTTGACTTGACTAAAGGAGGGTTTTCTCCAGGATCAGAAAAATGTCTATTTAAAAGTGCCAACACATGCTAAAAATAATGGATGAATGCTGAATGAAGGCACAGACAAAAAGGATAAAAATCTAGAAGCTGCTCTAAACCATTGAAAAAAGTTTCTAGTAAGTCCAAATGGAAATAGTTGCTTACACTGTACCAAATTTTCCATGACATCTCTGTTTATCGTACTGCAGTAAACTTTTGACATAAGAATCGATTTGGGGTTGTCAACATCAGAAAAAAAGGAAATGAAAATGGGCACAGAGGACAACTCAGGCTATGGTATCAGCTTCCTGTATCAGTTTACTTTTCCTCGTGCCAAAATAGCTAAGTGATACTGTTACTGTAAGACCTAAGTGATCCATACCAACAATGCAGAAACTCTAACTAGGCTGTCTGTTTTCTGTTTTTGAAGGAAAGAGGATTATACCTGTGATTCCAACCTCCTTGCTTAGCTTAACAGTCAAATGATTTCTCACCTGAGACGTCCAGTATGAACGCTGCACTGTCTTCTCCAAGCTTATTGGAAGCCGTGCAGACGTATTCTCCAAAGTCACTTCTGGCCACAGCTGGGATGATGAGCTCACTCTTGTCTGAGTTGTATATGTAGCGAGAGGAATCTGAGGTAGAGGGCCTGAGAGGGAAGATAGATGCAAGTTTAATTGATGGTGCTGGTGCAGACCAAATAAATGAATCATGGTTACTGGTGTCTTTTTATAAAAAAAGAGATACAATGCTGTGCAAAAGTCAGAGACCATCCTTCATTTATTTAATATCCTTTTTAAAATGGCCATTAAGTACACTTTATTCATTTTTAAATACATATTTCTGAGAAGGTTAAATATAAGACAATCCACTTGCCTAAGAAAGAAGAAAGTCAAAGGCAAATAAATGGAAGCAAATGGAGTTTTCAAAAGCAGAATAAATTAAAGATAAAGAGAAAATGGGACTCTTCACAACTATGGAAGAGCTGGTAGACCACCAAAACTCAAATCGTCAGATAAACAGTAATTCAAGCTTTTTAGTTTTGAGAGAGAGGAGAAAATCAAGGTCCACTTTTGCTTCAGATTTGAAAAAATCCACAGATGTTTCTGTCCATCTTTCCATTGTGAAAAGACAACTCAGAAACTCCAAAAAAGCTGATGGTGTTTTCAGAACAATGGACTGGCCGCCACAGAGTCCAGACCTCTACAATTTTTACTGTATGTGTTTCGAAAAACATGGATTATGAATAGCAGAAAATGCAATCAACTTCTAAGACTGAACTTTGGAGGTGTGGAAAAATATCCCTGCAAATCCCTTTGAAAAACTGAAAGCAAGCTGAATACTTGGATGTTGTCATTTTCTGTTTTTTATAATGGTTAATAACTTGTGAATAATGGTCTTTTTGACAGTAGCTAAATGAAATGAAGGGTGGTCTTTGAGTTTTGCACAGTAATGCGTTGCTATCCTATGAAAGTACTTACGGTGTCCAGATAATGGTGGGTTTCGGATTTCCTGAAACCAGACAGATTATTGTCACATTTATGTCCGGTCCTGCATGAACGTTTGTCTGCTCACTGCGAATCATCACAGTCGGTGGAACTAGAGGAGCAAGAAAATTGAGGAAACATTTAGGAGAACAAATCTTTGCAACATTTATCTTTCACCAGATCCTGAGATGTTCAATGTGTTCTAGAGCAGCCTGTAGATTTTGGGTTAGCTCCTTATTCAACAATGTGTCTGTCCTCTGTAAAAGACCCTCACAGCTCACCATTTACAACAACAGAGATGTCCAGCTCCTTCTTAATGGCCGATCGATCTTTGATGTTTGCCACACAGGTGAAGGTTCCGTGATCACTCTTACGAATGTTCGTAATCTGCAGATTCCTATTCGGCAGAACTGTAAGATGACCACTGCCTGTGGAAAAAGAAGGAGTGAAGGAGTCATCACTGTTGACCCCTACCTTCTTTTTTTCATTACAATGAAATGAAGGCCCATAAAGCACATGCACTACTTAGGTTGTCAATGGTGGCATTTCGTGACATGGGGCAGCGCAGCTTTTCTGGAGTTAGTATTCGCTCACTCTCGTTGTTAGATAGATGAGAACCTGGCTCACATTTTTAGAGTTAGTATTCTCTCACTGTGAGTGTTAGATGGATGAGATATTTGATCAAATGGACAGAGCTGTGAAGATGTTGTCCAGCCACTGGCCAGCAACATCCCTCAATTTGGCAACAAATTGGGTCATGACATGAGCCGGTGACCTCCCGCCCCATAACCATTGTCCACCATCGCCACCCCTCTGCTCTGCCAGCTGCAGGCATCACAGAGAATGAGGAAGGCGAGGAGACTCCCGTACCACATGGATAGCCTGTACCGAAGGTCCTACCGTCATTGCTCACAAGGTGACCATCCCGATACCAGTTGATCTCCACATCAGGCTTCCCAGTGACCACACATGGGACATGCACTGTCTGGTTCACCAAGAACTCATGGTATGTCTTTGTCTCACCAAAGTTTAGGTCCTCTGACAATTAAAGAGCAATGAAAAGCAAATGTGAATCAACGGCTTCATGGAATTACATCCCCAAAGACATGATACTTAATGTTCAAACAGATAAATGTTATTAAAAATGAGTGAATATTTGCAAAAAACAATAAAGTTTATCTGTTTGAACATTAAATATCTTGTCTTTGTAGTGTATTCAATTGAATATCGGTTGAAAAGGATTTGCAAATCATCGTATTCTGTTTTTATGTTTTACACAACATCCCAACTTCATTGGAATTGGGGTTGTACTTACAAGGCTGTATATGCATGGAACTGTGCTAAAATCTCATAGCACCTGGGAAAACGGCATGAATGATTTCTCCCAAAACCACCGACACTTGAATAAAAATTGATACTATAAATTGTGATAGAATATCTGCCAGATTGGGCTCCTGGAAACAAATCCAGTATTTGTCCAATATCCAGTATTTGCTATGCTGCATTGAGGAGAAATCATACCTATGCTTGTCTAACCAGGTCACAAGATACCAATAATATTACTGACAATTTTTTTAATGCTCACTTACTAGGTCAGAATATAGAATATTTTTTTTCTTATACTAGACTTAGCATGTTAAAAGAATAACTTATTTTCTCAAAATACTGACTTATGAGGTCAAATCAAAGACTTACTGTGTCAAAGTGTTTAGTGTTTGGTATCTTTTAATAATGACTTATTGCAAAATAAATAAACTTGTTATTTTGACATTGCATTAAGTAAATATTTCAAGAGAATCAATATTTTGAGAAAATGAGTTTTGTCCTCCATCTCCATAGGTGCAAGTTCTGGCTTAGCAAGGAAACAAACTAAATAATTGATTTAAATATATTTAAAATGGTTCTATACAAAATAACAATACTGGTAAAAACATCTGTAAATGTTGACAGCACTTTCTCACACAGTATCTATATTAGATATAGGAAACGCAAGGTGTCTTACCGTAGACATAGATTTTAATGGAAGAGTCGTCAACGTGAGTTTCATAGTCACAATGGCATGTGTACGTTCCGCTGTCTGTTAGGTCAACATTCTTCAAAATCAGTTTGCTCGAAGTTTCATCCACTTTCTCCACTACATGGCGATCTTCCTCAATGTCCTCCCCATCCTTCTGCCAATTAATATCTGCCTCTTTACCAGCTAGAAGTTATGGATAAAGAAAATACCACATGAAGCAAAGATATAACAGAACATCATAATTCCTTTAGATGCCTTCTAAGTGTTGTATGAATTTATGACTAAGAGATGCTGCGGGTTTGTTTTAGAAGTTCTGGAATGCTTGGACTTGGAAAGACTATTAACCGGCATGCAACATTTACGTTATGCTGTGGCTCTTTAATGTTGAAAACTTTCTTCACATTTTGCACATCTCACACACTAAAATAATTATTCATTGATGAATTCCACAGATTTCGCAGACATAATTAAATGGTCAAGATGTAAACAACGTTATTCAGAGTGATTTGATATGAAAATGTTGTTCTAGAGAAACCTCAGAATTATTCAAAGTGATGGGGATAGGAACCAGACATCTGAAGAGTTTACTTTGTTTACGTCTCAGCACTTGAATTAGGCAGAAGTTTTGAAATAACAGTGAAATTCCCTTTTAAAGAGCTGCTTAAAGTTTCTTAAGGGACCCAGAGTTCTCTCTGGCATGAACCCTTTATTTGTATATTTGTAAGAGTGCATATTATATAAACCTCAGAGAAAACTAAGAGAACAGCAGACTAACCTTTGCACAGTAATAACTGCTCATTTCCGACCTTGATGTCCACATCACTGGTGATGATATTTACTTTAGCATCTGCAAAAAGAAAAGAGCATTTTATTATTATCATTTTATTTTTAGCTCCTCAGTAGGAACAATGAGACTGAGAAGACAGAACGAAAGGCAGAGAGAGAGCACACACTGAGAGAGACAGCATGTCTTTAACAGTTATTATTATACTTAAGCACTTATAAGCTCTCTATTGTTAAGTGAGAGACAAAGTAAGACCAGAAATAGATCCAAGAGACTAAAAGTAGATTAAAGAGAGGCGACCAGGAAAAGAGTGAATGACTCTTGGCAGTAGTGGACTTCCTTTACAACCCACTATTTCTTCCTGTATAGAAGTTCAGACCTCCTCTCAGTTAGAGAGATCTACAGTGAAATGCATGTAAAGTGAAATACTATACAAGCAAATTAAGTGAGATGATAATCTGGTAATATCTAAGGGTTATACCTCTTAACATAATAGGACATAATCCTCATTAATTATTTTTATTAAAAGCAAAATGCTTTCCGCTATATGGTAAGACTATACTTTTAATAACACTGATATAAAATTGTGTTATAATTACATAAATCCTTAGAAAATAACATTTTATTTGAGTATTATGCCACTTTTGAAATATATTATTTGCACCCATTTATTGTCCCTGACAATAAACTTCACAATGAACTTTGAGTTGCATTTTATATATATATATTATGCTACATAAATAAAGCTATTTGTTGTTATTATTATTCTAATACGTTTAGAAAGCAGTCATTCTTACCTGCTAGTCCTGAATACAGAAAGAAGAGGGCGAAGAGTCTTAGTCTGAAGAGAGATGCAGCCATTGCTGTAAGAGTTGTGTCTTCCTCTGAGACTCTGAAACTCTGAAAACCTGCTGTGTAAATGTGCACGATAGCCACTGGCAGCTGCGGTGGGCCGCAGGTTTTATACTCTATGAGTGGGCTGAAGACAGAGACAGACAGGAACCACTTTATCAGTAAAATCTTCGCTGTTCTTCCCCAGCCAACACTCCCACCTCCTGATCTTTTATTCAAATTATCCACCGACGAGCAGGGTCCCAAAAGCTGCCCTGCCCTCACAGGCGCCGAATGTACCCCCCCTCCCACACTCACTCCCACCACTCCTCTCCAGAACACCGGATGGAAGGAGGTTGACTGTCTCTTGAGAGCTGATAGAAGGAGATAATTTATCGTACTGTCATCCGCTGTATTAAGGGGCTCATCTCAAAAAACGCAAGGCAAGCTTCTTGATTGAAGTTTCCCATGTACTTTGTACATTTCTTCCTAAATTTCAAATGTCAGTTCGTTTATCCTGTAATCTGTAGTGATTTAAGGTTGTTCAATGTGGAGCGATGCTTTACCACACTGGCCCTAGAGTAACCCCTGCCCTGCACTGCCTTCCCTGTTCCCAGCACACCTGATCCCACTCATTAAGAAGCTGGACGCTTCACCTTGCTGCCATCTGATAGAAGGTACCAGAGTGTCTGTTCCACCACCACCACCTGATGATGACCACCAACATGTTCCTGGACTAATCTAGACCCTTTCCAACATTCAGCATGGACTGATCACAGTCTTGCTATCACTGCACGCCTGCTTTAAATCAAACTATTTGAATCTGCTATTATACAATATTTCTGTACAGTTTACAGTGATGATGTTCGCACTAGTTCCTTCATTACTAATATGCTGCTTGATGCCAATCCATGCGTATATGTGTATATACGATGCCTATTCATATGAACTGTTTTGTGTTATGCCTAATTTACTACCCTGTATATTTATTATCTGTTGTATTTATTGTATTTTCTGCACTTGATTTATACTGTCTTGGCTATGCTCTCTGTGTAGTCCTGTGTAATGTGCCACCATTGAGGCCTGAAGAACCTCATCTGAATCCAAAGTATACAAGTTATGTTGTGGAATGAACATAAAGACCACTTGACTTCTCTTGACCTGACTTGACTCTCTGAGTGGGGTTGATGTACCGCGGGAAAATGCAAACATGTGCAGGACAGGGTTTACTCCAGGACAAGGGTTGGAATGTGCTGTTCAGGACGTGTTAACTTATTTTCACTTTCTTTAAAGAAACATGATGTGAGTGTTTAGAGAAGTAAAAAGAATATAATTTAGGAAGTTGTACAGTTGAGAGTGGGGTTATCACTGGGCTATATGTCACGTGTTTGTTTGGCATGGATTTTTCAGTTTGCTGTGAGACCAAATATTCTCTATAAGGTTTTAATCTGGACTCTGACCATGCCAAAATCTTTATTAAAAACCATTAATATTTTGATCTATTTATATTCATGTATTTATATATATTCATATTAGTCTATTTTGTGAATGTTAGCTATTACCAAGAAGGCAATTAAACACAAAGAGGCAAACATTTTATTTTACTGGACATTTATTGTATTTGTTTTATTCTTCACATTCACTTTAAAGTTACTGTTTATTTGTTGAATTTAACATACCAGAAAAAAAGACATAAAATGTGCTGAAGTCAAGGGCCTATATATATATATATATATATATATATATATATATATATATATATATAACTGTATGTTTTATTTTCTCTGGTATGTTAAACTAAAATTTGAAATTCAACAAAACATTTTATAATTGAAGGCACATTTTTCTAACTTTTGCATACAACTGTATGGCTCGAAACTATAACATATAATGTATGTTTATTATTTGCAACCAAATGTTGGTATTGTAATCTGCTTCATTAATATAATGTATTATTCAGCTTTTATTATTAACCTACTATTGTTTTATTAAGTAAAATTTTTCTGTTGTCTATACATTCTTTACATTTTTTAAATCAAATCATAATTTTTACCACTTAATGTATCACATTATAACACACAAAACAGTAAACAATCAAAATTTGATTTTGATTGAAAGTAATCAAAATTAAACTATATATATATATATATATATATATATATATATATATATATGTGTGTGTTATGACACAAGCATGTCATTTTAACACACTTATCTTATTAAATCTAATATTTTGAACTGAAGATTTTTAAAAATATGACTGTGAGTAAATGCATGAAAATTAGATAGGTTCAATCATTTGAGTGGGTACTGATAGATGGTCCTCTATGATATAACTATACAAAACTTCACTCTGGACCATAGTACGTTCTGCCACATTTGTAGAATTATTATAATACCAAGAATTGGTAACATATTCTCGAGTTCTAATATGATATATTTTATATTTATCAATCATTATGTCCATTTCCAAAATTTGAAATCTTATTTGATCCATATGTTCTTTGACTTTTTTTTCCAAACAGATTAAACCATATGGCCAAAAAAATGGGTTTAATTCATCAAATTAAATTAATCACATGTGACTATTGATTTTTAACAAAACAATGGAAAATCCAAATTTTTATTCTGAACGAAAGTATGAAAATTACATGTAATCAAAAAAGAAAGGGAACCGATGATCATCTGTGGTATGACAACACACAGTTTCAATTTAATTTCAATTTTCAATTTAAACTAAATATAGTTATGCCACACTGCTCTTTATTATGCTACATGTTGGACATGAATGGGTCAATATATTTTCCTGATATGAGGTATTTCTGTTGCAGTAGTAGTAGTTTATTGTACTGTTAGAATAGGATGTGCCTCCACCTCCTCTAACGCTGATATGATGTTGTGCGTCAGTTCCACAGCAGAAGGAGCCGTGTGTCTGGACAATGGGCCAACACTCCACTACGTGTTGTCTACTGTATACGTGAACACTTGCCACAAGCATACGTGGTTATGCAGTCACGCACTGTAGTAAGTGGCAGGATAGGACTTTAATAAACAGGCGACAGGTTATTTTTAGGTTTTCCAATTGTTTCTCTCACCTGCTCTGACAGAGGACAACACACAGCCTGTTGCGTGCAGAAATACAATGCGTTATTGTGCTAGGTGCATCCTCATGGGACATGACCAAGCATCTGCCTGCACGGCTACTCTGACCTACATGAGGGCATTTTAAGGAATTGTTGAAGGCCAAACAAAACTTAAATGGCATATTTGACCTCATTTTAAACAGCTTTGTGAAACAGTACTTTTGTTGATTTTCAGAGGTTTTCATGTGGCTCAGCAGTTCTCATTAAACACAGAGTTCTCATTAAACAGAGTTCACATTAAACATGCAGAGTTCACATTAAACACAGAGATCTCATTAAACACACAGAGATCTCATTAAACACAGAGTTCTCATTAAACAGAGATCTCATTAAACACAGAGTTCTCATTAAACAGAGTTCACATTAAACACGCAGAGATCTCATTAAACACAGAGTTCACATTAAACAGAGTTCTCATTAAACACAGAGTTCACATTAAACAGAGTTCACATTAAACATGCAGAGTTCACATTAAACACAGAGATCTCATTAAACACACAGAGTTCACATTAAACACAGAGATCTCATTAAACACGCAGAGTTAACATTAAACACAGAGATCTCATTAAACACACAGAGATCTCATTAAACAGAGATCTCATTAAACACAGAGTTCTCATTAAACAGAGATCTCATTAAACACGCAGAGATCTCATTAAACATGCAGAGTTCACATTAAACACAGAGTTCACATTAAACAGAGTTCACATTAAACATGCAGAGTTCACATTAAACACAGAGATCTCATTAAACACACAGAGATCTCATTAAACAGAGATCTCATTAAACACAGAGTTCTCATTAAACAGAGATCTCATTAAACACAGAGTTCTCATTAAACAGAGTTCACATTAAACATGCATAGTTCACATTAAACAGAGTTCACATTAAACATGCAGAGTTCACATTAAACAGAGTTCACATTAAACACGCAGAGTTCACATTAAACACAGAGATCTCATTAAACACGCAGAGTTCTCATTAAAGACAGAGTTCTCATTAAACACAGAGATCTCATTAAACACAGAGTTCTCATTAAACAGAGATCTCATTAAACACAGAGATCTCATTAAACACGCAGAGTTCACATCAAACACAGAGATCTCATTAAACACGCAGTGTTCACATTAAACACAGAGATCTCATTAAACACAGAGTTCTCATTAAACAGAGATCTCATTAAACACAGAGTTCTCATTAAACAGAGCTCACATTAAACATGCAGAGATCTCATTAAACATGCAGAGTTCACATTAAACACAGAGTTCTCATTAAACAGAGATCTCATTAAACACAGAGTTCTCATTAAACAGAGTTCACATTAAACACGCAGAGTTCACATTAAACAGAGTTCACATTAAACATGCAGAGTTCACATTAAACAGAGTTCACATTAAACACGCAGAGTTCACATTAAACAGAGTTCACATTAAACACGCAGAGTTCACATTAAACACAGAGATCTCATTAAACACGCAGAGTTCTCATTAAACAGAGATCTCATTAAACACACAGACTTCACATTAAAGACTTCTCATCCTGCCTGGAGAATTTTGGATTTAATCAATTCATCGATTTTCCTACCCACATAAAAGGACATACACTGGACTTAATCTGTTGTTCCGGTCTCACTCCGTCTAATTGTGCAGCTGATGAAGTTCATGTTACTGATCATTTCCTCCTCTCATTTAACATTACACTATGTCTCTCCATAACCAAGCCATCACGTCTCATCTCATTTAGGAACATCAAAGACATTGATAAGGATGTCCTCACCTCCAGCCTGGACAATATTCTGAACCTGGATAGCTCATCTTCGCTTGATGAACTTGTTGACCACTATAACAATAGTTTAACCTATATTCTCAACTCTCTTGCTCCTGTGAAAACTTGCTCGCTGTGAAAACTCGTTTCCTTCACTCATTCTGCCCCCTGGTATACCCCTAAACTACGGCTAATGAAAGCTAAGGCTCGTCAGCTCGAGCGACTCTATGGAAAAATCTGGTCTTACCATCCACAAAGAAATGCACAAAACACACATATTGCAGTATAAGGATGTAATTGTTCAAACTAAATCCTCCTATTACTCTGGTCTAACTAACTCTAGTGAAGGGAACACCAAATCACTGTTCTATCTAGTCAACAAACTCTTCGAACCCAAATCCTTCCTACCTTCCCACTTTCACTCAACTGATACTTGTAATGCTTTAATGTCGTTTTTTAGTGAGAAAATTTATAAAATCCACCAGAACATCTGTCCTGATCCACAGCCTCTCTCCTTCTCTCTACCTCTTTCACATAGTCAGTCTCTCTCCTGTTTTCAGCTTCCAGATGCATCTGTCATTTCTGATCTCATTAGCAAATCAAAACCTTCTACATGTCAGCTTGATCCTTTCCCTACAGTCTTAGTTAAATATGGTCTTTCCTCTCTGCTCCCCCTCATAACTGCCATTATTCATTCCTCACTCACTAGTGGAATTGTTCCTACGCCCTTCAAAACGGCTGCTATCACTCCTATTCTGAAAAAACCTGGCTCAGACCCCAACAACTTTAATAACCTTTGCCTGATTTCTAACCTCCCTTTCATTTCCAAAATACTTGAAAAATTTATTGCTACTCAAATTCATTCCTACATATCCCAAAATTGTCTCTATGAACAATTCCAGTCTGGTTTTCGCCCCCTCCATAGCACAGAAACTGCTCTTCTTAAGATCACTAATGACCTTCTCATGGCAGCTGATTCTGGTTTATTTTCCATTCTCATTCTTCTAGATCTGAGCGCAGCCTTCGACACTATTTCTCATACTATCCTCCTTAACAGACTATCTTCCATTGGCATTAATCATATCGCACTCGACTGGTTTGATTCACATCTCTCTTAGGCCGCACTCAGTTCATTCAACTCAAATCTTTCAGGTCTCAGTCTTCCCCTGTTTCTTCTGGTGTACCCCAGGGCTCTGTCCTGGGGCCCCTACTTTTCATCATTTACCTTCTGCCCCTTGGCAATATTTTTCGCTCTTTCAACATCCATTTCCACTGCTATGCAGATGACACCCAGCTCTATCTATCTAGTAAACTAAGTACTTTGTTCCCGCCCTCTTCCCTTTCCAACTGTTTATCTGAAATAAAATCCTGGTTCACCTCTAATTTCCTAAAACTTAACAGTGATAAAACTGAAATTTTGCTTTGTGGTTCCAAATCCACATTATCGCCACATTATTACCAGATTCAGCTGGTTCAGAATGCAGCTGCCCGTATTATCACTAAAACTCCTTCATTCCATCACTTTACACCTGTCCTTCAACAGCTCCACTGGCTCCCTGTTTAATATAGAATCGAATACAAAATTCTCCTCCACACATTTAAGGCCATACATAATCTTGCCCCCCCTTATCTGTCAAATCTTCTCCAAATCGCAACTTCTACTCGCTCGCTCAGATCCTCCTCTTCCATTCATCTCTCTGTACCTTCTGCTCGTCTGACTACCATGGGGTGCAGAGCTTTGGGCCGCTCTGCTCCAAAACTCTGGAACTCCCTCCCACCTGACATCCGTAACATTGACTCTTTTCCTCTTTTCAAATCCAGTCTTAAAACTCACCTGTTCAAATTAGCCTACTCTCTCTGTTGATGTTTTTTTTTTTTTTTTTAAAGAACCCTACATTTTGTACAGTGTCCTTGAGTGTCAAGAAAGGCGCTTTTAAATTAAATTTATTATTATTATTATTATTATTATTATTAATAATATTATTTAAATAAATTAATAAGATTAATAAAACACAGAGTTCATATTAAACACAGAGATCTCACTACAAAGACAAGATATTTAATGTTCAAACGGATAAAATTTATTGTTTTTTGCAAATATTCACTCATTTTGAATTTGATGCCTGCAACACGTTCTAAAGAAGTTGGGACAGGGGCGTGTTTACCACTGTGTTGCATCACCTTTCCTTTCAACAACACTCAATAAGCGTTTGGGAACTGAGACACTAATTGTTGAAGCTTTGAAGGTGGAATTCTTTCCCATTCTTGCTTGATGTACAACTTCAGTTGTTCAACAGTCCGGGGTCTCCGTTGTCATATTTTACGCTTCATAATGCGCCACACATTTTCAATGGGAGACAGGTCGGTACTGCAGGCAGGCCAGTCAAGTACCCGCACTGTTTTACTACGAAGCCACGCTGTCGTAACTCGTGCAGAATGTGGCTTGGTATTGTCTTGATGAAATAAGCAGGATGTCCCTGAAAAAGACATTGCTTGGATGGCAGCATATGTTGCTCCAAAACCTGTATGTACCTTTCAGCATTAATGGTGCCTTCACAGATGTGCAAGTTACCCATGCCATGGGCACTGACACACCCGCATACCATTATGGACTGTAGATGATGAAATCTCTAAATTCCGTGCAATTGCACATTGAGAAACATTGTTGTTAAACTGTTGGACTATTTGCTCACGCAGTTGCTCACAAAGTGGTGAACCTCACCCCATCCTTGCTTGTGAACGACTGAGCTTTTCAGGGATGCTCCCTTTATACCCAATCATGACATTCACCTGTTTCCAATTAACCTGTTCACCTGTGGAATGTTCCAAACAGGTGTTTTTTGAGCATTCTTCAACTTTCCCAGTCTTTTGTTGCCCACGTCCCAACTTCTTTGGAACGTGTTGCAGGCATCAAATTTAAAATGAGTGAATATTTGCAAAAAACAATAAAGTTTTTCAGTTTGAACATTAAATATCTCGTCTTTGTAGTTTATTCAACTGAATATAGGTTGATAAAGGATTTGCAAATCATTGTATTCTGTTTTTATTTATGGTTTACACAACGTCCCAACTTCATGGGAATTGGGGTTGTATTTTAACATGATTTATGTCCTCTTAACATTGCATTTTTTTAACACTATTTACCTCAATTCTTTTTAAAAGTAGCCCCTCCGCTGCATTAGCAGGCTATGTTTACTAAAGCTGGCACTAGAAGCTTTCGATTGGAGAAAATGTGGCCAGTCATTTTAAAGCAGTAAAAAATTTTTCATTTCGCCCTGCAACAGCCTCTTGATTGGTCGAAAGGCTTCTCCGCCAGTACTTTTCTGTGCTGCTGACTGGCTAACAGCAGTGCACTGAATCTAATGGACACTTAGGAATCCAAAGAAATTATACACTGCCATTAATTTTTTAACTCGCTGGCCAGTTTCATAAACATATATCAAAAATCAAAAAAGGATTTAGTATAAAAATACTTCAGGATGTTTTTTTCTTTTTTTTGGGGTTTTTTTTTTTTGTGGTAACCAGTAGAGATGCATAAATGCCTCAAACTAAAGCAATATAAAAGTATAAAGAATGTCAATTGAATGGCTTACAAACATCCATATTTCAGTCAGATCCGCCTTAAGCAGCGTCAAATCCAGGCTGAATCCCAAATGGCTCTGTATTCCCTCAATAGTGTGCTAGGGAAGTTTTGAAATTCCAGGTTCTGCAGGCGAATAGCTCAATGTTTGTCAAGTATGGATGTAGCTGAATCCAAACATGATTTTGAAACTATTTTTGACAATATTGTCCACCGTTCATGTGCATAATAGTGTTTAAATTCCTACGTAATGCACTACGTAAGGAGTAGGGAGCCCAGAGATTCAGAATTGAATTGAATTAGAGATTCAGCCCAGCGTGAGAAGAGGGGCGCTGTTAGCTTGACGCTACACAAGAACAGGAAATTGCACTGAGGCGCTAATGTAAATTAGCATTGTTGTTGTGGTGGTAATGTGGTGACCAAGAATACTTACAATGAAAATGTTTTGCCATTAAACAGTGCCATTATATGATATGTTCATTATTATACAACAAAAAGTTAAACCGTTTTGTACAGAGATGGGTGACATACATTTCTTGGGGGAATAATTGTTTCCATCAGTTATTATTAACAACAACTTAATCTATTTACTGAAAGAATGTGTCTTTTGTCATATTTTATGTTCTCCGCCCTTCCTCATGATAAAACCGCAGTAACTTGCGGCCTCTCAGGCTTTATTGCGTAATTTATGATAACACTTGCTTGATGACACTGATGACACTGTTTTACCTAAAAAAAATTAAAAATACAAACATCAACCACTTATTTAACCCCTCAAGCTACAGGGTTCCATCGGTTGCACTTCGATATCTGATTCTCATAAGTTAGCTTCTCATAACAGATTAGCTTCATAGCAGTCGCAGAATATATCCTGATTGGTAAATCTTAGAATTATGGTGTAATTTAGGTGTCATTCAGTCATTTAACTGTAATGTTGCTACCAATGAATGAAATCAGGTAGCCACCAATAAAAATTACGCTGATGGTGGGTGATGGGTTGCGTCTATTTTAAAGCCAGGTTAGCATGTTTGCTTCACTTGTTGAGTCTGAGTTGAAAGGCTTAAATGGGTTAAATTGGCCAATGCTTAAGTAAAGTAAATAAATAAATAGTTTAATTACAAATAAAAACAAGCCTTAAAAATGGTTAAGGAGCAATTCTAGCATTAAGGTAAAGTTTAATGACACATTGTGGCTCTTGGTGCCCTTGTAATTCCATGTTTGTAGATTTTAGGTTTTTACATATGTTAAAAACGCTGGTTCCCCTATACATTGTGTTGAAATTCTATAACGATTTGGGCAGTCGTGGGCTGCAGGTTAGGGAACCAGCCTGGTGACCGGAAGGTTGCTGGTTCGATCCCCTCGCCTGACAGTCCATGACTGAATTGCCCTTGAGCAAGACACCTAACCCCCATCTGCTTCCCAGGCACCGTGGATAGGGCTGCCAAGTTTGCTCACTGCCCCCTAATGTATGTGTTCACTAGTGTGCATGTACGTGGGTGTTTCACTGCACGGAGGTCTAACTCCATAGTGTGCGAAAACATTTGGCCGATGGTTCTGAATTTGAATAATGAATGGACAAATAAAAATGTTCCACAATTACTTGGAATGCAATTTTTACATTGACTTCCATTTAAAATTCTCAATGTTTTTGCCACTTCAGACGTGCAAGGTTTTGTCCTAACTGCGATGATATGTAAATGTTTCAAAGCATGATGCCCACATTTCAGTCAAAATAAAAGAAGAGCAGCCAGCATTTTGCTGGCCAGTGAGATGTGATTACTGTGCAGAGCGAGTAAAAAATGATTTCACTGTTTGGCATCAGGCCAGGCATAGTCTCGACTTCTGAGGGAGGGTCGCCTTTGTCATGTCATGTCGCATTTTCTGAATGATGTCTGAAAGTGAGGTCAAAACAACTCTGGCCTGCATTAACCTAACAACTCTGACCGCAGCTGCCCACTTCCTCTGCCTCACACTGATGTAATAATGAAGTCATTTCAGCCGTTGCAAGTTGGAATGTGCCACGGGCATTTTAGGAAATTCATTATCATACAATGCAGGGGCAATCAGGCAGAATGCTGTGTGCCACTGCAGAGCACGTCCGCAAAGGTCCCTCTACTGTAGAAACCAGGAACAGGGCCAAGTCATCCATCATGGTCCGAGAGCTAAATAAATCAAAGTCAGGAGTAAAAAAAATAAAACGTAATGTGTTTTTTTCCAGTGTTAATGATTTGTTTAATTGAGGACATAAAATGAAAAGTATGTCGCTTCGATCTGTGTTTGGATCAAAACTGTCATGCATGAAGCCCCCCCTTGATTCAGATCCTTAACTTCAAAGAAAAAAAGGTGGAGGAAAGCAGAGTAAATAAGATACATTACCAGAGTCAACTTCCAAGCATTCATCAAAAGCTAACCACTGCCAGTCTCATCATGCTCTGATTGGGGATATCCTGAAAACTAGGGCACCATTTACTGTAAACTGAGAAAAACAATTTGGGCCCAAATTAAGTAATTCAAGTCCAAAGGCAAGATAGCACAGATCAGAACCTTTTTTTTTAACCTAAATATCAGAAAAACTGTTGTTTATTACTTTAAATCTTGCTTCATATTTGCTGAGTGAGCATTTTATTACAAACTCTTAAGCTATAACTGTATCTTATAGTCTGTTATGTCTTTTACAACCCATTATAAGTGCTTGGCCCCACTCAGGTGTCAGTTAACTGATATCAACTTGTCTTGTGCATAATTGTGCCATGCTTTGTGTATCTGTATGTCAGTTTATATGCACATACAAACTTGTGTCTCCAAAATGTTAACTTTACGAGAAAAGGAAAAAACACTTCACTTTTAATGTAAGTTAATGGAATCAGACTTTACAGTTTTTTTCAAGTCATTTTGGGCCGTTTCTTTTCATCCATTCTTAATTTAATTTACACACAATGTAAAGGATAACAGACATTTTCAAATTACGTCAAAAACTAAAAAACGACAAAAATGGAGATACAAGGTTTTCTTCCGACAGCAGCGACGTGATCGTATATAAGTGAAAATAAGTCAGCACATGCTCTACAGGTAACAGACCTAAATATGGTATATTTGCATACTTTATTTCACAATTTCGATTTATTCACAATTTCTAATATTGGAAAAAAACAATAATAAACAAAATGTGCGTTAACTTTTGCACAGGCCACATTGTATGTTTTATTTTTTCCCAGTATGTGAAATTCAGCAAATAAACTGTAATTGTGCATTAAAATGTGTCAGAACTGTGTTCTCTGTACAGGATCTGTACTTATTTCCATGTCAACAACAAATCAACCAGGCTTGCCCAAACTTTGATGCAAAAGAGTAGCTGTATGTTTAAATAAGCAGTAGCTTCATAAATTTAGTTATGTATTTAAACACTATGGGTCAAACTTTTGCAGACACAAATGTTTCTTCTGAAATCAATGTTTTTAATTGGGAGTTTGTCCCCCTTTGCTGCAGTAACAGCCTCTACTCTTCTGGGAAAGCTTTACACTGATATTGGAACAGTCCTGTGAGCATTAGCTAAAGAAGAATGGTGGATGATCATTCACTGACCCATCGCAGAGGTATTTCATGAAGCTCCATCACACACAGCACAGTTCCACCACTTCCCGGTTTAAAAAGAAGCTTCTAAATCACACTTTGCATTAGCCATGATGCCTTTAGGCTCAGGTGTGGCTGCTTCAGTGTCGTATTCTATTGGTAATATGGGTGACCCTGAAGATGAATTTACTTATTACAGGGGTGGCTGGATACTTTTGGACATCAGGGGATTAACAGTACACATATTTCTTGTTTTTGCATCATGATATGATACATACAATGTTTATTTTTGTACTTATTTCTTTTTTGGTAACGTCCAAAATAGAGGTGGACTCTTCAACTAAATAGAGGAGGACTCTACAACTGAATAGAGGTGCAAATCAGTAGCTATTAACATCTCTACAGAGAAAATGACGTACTTTCCCGTGCACATTTGGCATTGGAATCCTGCCTTAGTCCTGGGGAATAAGTAGCTGTTGACACTCTCCACAAGGCTGATGATGGCTCAACTACTTAAAACTATTTTCTGCTCTGTTAAATAGAGCAGCCATAACATATAACTGCTAGACAATTTAAGGTGGAATGGAAAATTCAAATACAAAGCTGGCATTTCTGCTCACTCTGGTAACTGACATTTGTTTTGGGTGATGTCTTCACAAATGTGTTAGCATAGTTGCATCAGCAACCTCAGCACTCTGATCTACTCTTTATCCATCAATATTGTGCTCGACTAAGAAAACCTCACCATTTCAAACAGCTTGGCTTAATCATCCATCTGAGGTAGGCTAGTCAGTCCAAATGTTTTTACAGTTACGAGAGCTGTGCAGTGGAGTCTTTTTACATTTAGGGTTAACACTTTTAGGAGTGCAGTGGACTGTATTGAATAATTTGGGTTATAATGGATTAATGTAGTGCATTTATTAAATAAAATGATAGAACTTCTAAATAGAACTCACAGCCTGTGTCATTTCGCAACCAAAATTAAAACACTTCCACTGGACAAATAGTGTCAATTACAGCTTTATTTTAACATCATCTAGAACTGTCCACTGTGTACATCAACAAGAACTGTCCTTTGGTCAAAACCAGTTCACTCAGGCCAACAAAAGCTGACCCAGGGTGCAAAACTCTTTGGAACTGCCTCAAAGAACCCTTTTGGCGGCTTTTTTTAACAAGTGTATATTAATCTCTCCAAGTATTTGGTATTTTTGGCTAATAGACATGCCTGTAAACACAAAACATTTGTCTGCATTTGCCCGAAAGTGACGTTCCAACGGTTTCATTTAGGGGTTAAATCGGTGGTTTGGTGGTACTGCCTTGGTTTGCTGTCTGCAACCAGTTAATAAGCTATTCCATACGGAAAAAAATATATGGACCTTGTTTTAATATATTTAAAATACATTTAAAATACACTGCAATCCAGGCTAAAATACATTCCTAACACTAAAATGTATTTGAGAAGGTATTCATATTAACCAAATGTATTTTAAAATGCATTTATTTTAAAGTGAATAGGAATATATTACAGAGATGTGCCATACAAAAATAAATGTATGCAAATGTATTCATAAAAACCATTTGAAAATGAATGAACACAGTCAAAATACTGTCAAAAGCACTTCACTGTTTGGATACATTTTGAAATGAGTTTGTATTCCAGTATTTTCATTTTAATTATTAGCAAATGAACCTTTAACATGGTAAAGTCACGTGTTATAGGTATAAATACCCTGTATAAATACCTATTAAATGATTGATCATACAATAACTGTGAAAATGCATAAATACATTTTTTGTGAATGCTGTTTTACTGCATAATTACATGGTTAATGCATTGCAGTACAATGCAAAACACCAAAGGCATGTATATCTGTAAACCTTGTTAAACTATATACAATGGAAAAAAATATAATAACAAACATAAATGAGGGCATTTTAAAGAATATATAAATAAATATATTTGATAAATATATATGGACATTACATTTAAAATGCATTTTAAAATATACTGAATAAATATATTTTTGGCCATTTTCATACATTGCAAAAATATATTTATATGAAAAAAATGTGATATGATAAATACATCTGGAACATGCATTTTTTTTCCATTTGGGTTGTAGAGTGTTTACAGATATGCCTGTTCAAATTCAGTGTAGTGGTGTGAAACTGACTGACACGACAGCCAGTACACTTTTTTTATCACTCACTGACGTAGCAGTTTTCATACTTAAACCGTATGAAGATGTACAGCAAGAAAAAAAAACACTTTTTTCAGTGTTTCAGTGTTTTTCAGGGTTCAGTGGAATGACAACGAATATCAGACATACCTCAACAGGTGGGCAATGAGAACTTGGCTAGCATTAATTCATTGCTTATTTACTGTCAAGAATTTTTAGAAATGAAAAACAGCAAATGGAATTTGGTGTAAATGTAAGTAATGTTTCATCAAGCCGCTCAGTTCACATCAAAGAAAGCACCCAAATTTGCCTACGTGACTCAGTGGACGCCTGCACTGGTCACTACCTCACTTACCATATGTAGTCAGGGAGAGGGGTTCTCTGGCATTCATCCCATGGCCAATTGCACTGTGGAGGACCATTGACTCCACTGGGATTTCAGCTGATGTTGCAGTAGACCTCACAGCTGCACACCACAAGTGGTGCCCTAGTTGGCTGAGGTAATCAGGAGCTACTTGCAAAGTAACTTTGTGGTCTTACATTTGTATTCATGTCTATAAATCTAAGGCCTGTTCCTTTAATCAAGTGGCAGGAGAGAACTGTGTTCTGTTAAAAAATATAAAGAACCTTAACGCCTTAATCCATCCTATACATGGGCTTGAGTGATTAGAAAAATCTGAAATAGTTAAAAGAGGAGGCACTTAAACACATTAGCTAAGAAAAAGTGAATGAACAAAGTGGTAATATTAGCACATCCAGTTCATAACGCCACTGTTTGGGAGTTTGTACTGATCCACACTGTCAATCCCTGTGGAGATAAGCTCTCACAGTGTATGTGAGCATCTGCAGCATATAAATAAAGAACCCTGCCAATATGGCGGGAGGATGCCATAACGCAGCGCTACATGATGTCAATCGCCTTTTATACAAATATTATGATAAATGCGAAGGGCCAGAACTATCAATTTATAATAAATATCCAATGGCAGCATGTCTTATTTTCACCAATGATAACTGCTATCTTTATCAGTCTCTCAATGTAATAATTTTTAAAAATGAATCTATAAAAATAATCCCTAAAGCTAGTTTGCTTTAGCTCATTTTCAGTACATAACTGGCCTTAACACCTAAGTGCACAGATGCTTTATCCATATAGGGCTACAGCAACTTCATCAGAATTCAAAGTCAAGTTTATTGTCATTCATTCGTTCCATGTGATGTGAGTTCCTCCAGGACGGAAGTAGCAGACGACAGTACAAGCAGACAAGATACTATACTAAACACTATACAATAAACCATAAAGTATGAACAATAACCCTCTACGTCCTGGACAACAGAGACTAAACAGTGGACAATAAGGTAGGGAGGAAAAGAACAACTATTAGTCTTCAGCAGCAATGAGTATATCTATTATTATTAGTCTACAAAGATAATACTTTTTAGCCAGAAACCCATTTGCTCTGGAAAAAATTATTTTGCGGGTTAAATTTCACTGCAGCTTATCTTTTCCCTTTGCTGCTCAATCTCATCTTCACACAAACCCCCTCGCTCTCTCAGTAGCACAGGAGTGCTTTAATCAGTCCTGCCACCCAGTTCGAGCCCCACGTCACTTCGGCCTTCTCCAAAGCGCCGCCACACCTCTGACCCTATCAGTAGTGGCGGCTGCTGGCAGGCAGCCCCCTTCCGACACTTCCATACCGATAGCGTATCAATCACAGCAGCCCTGCATGGTCTCCTGCAATGGTCCGCCTGGTCACTGGGGATGCAGTCCACCCATTGAGGCCCTGGTATCACAGCGATTATCAGCTTGCTCATTTTGCCTCATTATGGGGGAGCGTGCACTTCCAGAGCTCGCCAACGGGAGAAGCCTCCACGGGGGTTTTTGTTGTTGTTTTTGTTTTTTTTGCTCCCCAACCCAGGGCCATATTCTTGTAGGAATTTCTCTTCCTTGCAGTTATTGAGTCTTAGATTTATCTTTCATGGACATTTGAGCCTTGTTTTGAGTACCTCTGTGGTATACAACTGACCGCACATAGAGCAGTGGTGGAAGAAATGGTTTTGCCTTTTACCCAACATGTAGTCAGTCAGCAAAGACACGTCTGGTACCTAAAGTTTGCTTCTTTAGTTTTTCACTGGAGCTACGAAATGGTGTGGCTAGCAAGTGAGGAGAGCTTTTATCCTACCAATTACCATCAAACTGCATGGCAAAATTATCACATACTTGCTCCAAACAAGTTGAGTATAAAAAGGTATCTAACATATAAGTGCTGTAAAAATAAAAAAAACATATAAAAGTCTTGTAAAAGGGCAGAATTGGTGCCAGATAAAAACCTGCAAATGAATAATAAATGTATGTTTATCTCATTGAAGGTAAAAATCTGTACAATTTTAGTTATTACATTTTTTAGAAATACTCCTTTTTACTGTAATTCAAAAGTTTCACTCATTCAAAAAGTTCAATTTTACCATAATATTAACAGTAACACCATTAAAATAAACTATATTTTACATAAATCTGAATTTTGCCAATACATTTGTCTGTAGTGTTTTAGAGACCGCAATTCATTCAATTTCCTGTTATTAAGTTATTAACAAAAAAAAAAGAAAACATATTTCTACATAGAAGTCAAAGCAAAGTAGAAGATACTATTTAAATAAACTAAATAGAATATCATTTTGTCAGTATTTACTGTGTCCTCACTGTACTCACCATATGCTGTAGAGATACAGTGAAGATGATAAAAATGGCATAATGTGGCTCTCAAAACTGAGGTCTAGATTCTTGACATCATGTTTCACCTTTACAGACAATCATCAAGCATCATTTTGTGAGCCTCACTTCCAATAACAAGGACTTTTACCATTATCTTATTACAGGATATTTTAAGACAACTACTGGTTGATTATTAGAATACAAAGTGTAAACTGAATACCAATGTTGTATTTGTTAACTATACCAGCAAGAAGACAAATATATAAAATAAATGATGTAGGGCCCAGATCTGACCCTTGTGGACCACCACAAGGCACTGCATGAGGCTCAGATGCCTAGTGCAACTTAATAGTCATGGTCATTTAATTCATTTCAAAACCAGTCTAGCACTGAGCCAGAGAGGCCCATCTCAATTCTACACTCAGTCAAAGACAACCTCATGGTGAACTGTATCAAAGCACTAATATGCAATACAGAGACCTTGTCCCTGTTGACTCAAATCATTTAAAACTTTTTTTGGTCTTTGTTTTTATGCTGTCTGAAGCCCAGAAAACAGATTTAGCCATTTAACAGAATCTTTTCAATTATTTTGCCTAGAAATGGGATGTCAAGAGTCAGGAGTCAAGATTTTCATTCTTAAGTTGAGGCCTGACAATTGCTAGATTTAGTGTAACTGTAAATATTATGTTTTAGATGCTACATTAATTGCTTTTATAATTAAGTTTCTACTTCTATAGAATGTTTTGAAGCACTCTCAATTGTATAAGTGGAATACCAAAATATAAAATAGTAAGGTGTGAATTTTCTCAGAAGCACCAAAGAATGAAGATGATGGGATGGGCTTATACCTTTCCTAATTGTTAAGTATATTGTTGCTGTCCAAAAGAAAAAAAAAACATGTCTCAATTTTGTTGATTTGTATATTTTTCTACAACAAATAACCACAGTGCCTGTCCTTTACTCCTTTACATTGTGGGAAAATTTCATGATCAATGAACCAATAGAAATGCTCCATAATTGCTTGGAATGAAATTAAATTTGTTTAATTAGTTGCTAATTTGGAGATACATGTTTCTCTTTCAGCAGCGATGGTATTTTACCACCATGATGCTTTGATTGTGCACTTTTATTCAACTTTTTTAGACCAGTCACCGGACACGCTGAGGCCACTGAGTTTGTAAAGAAGCAGCTAAAATAACCATAAGTCTCCAACATGTTGACAAAAGCCTAAAACTTAAAAATGCAATAAATTTAAATACATAGACTGCTGTTATGTTCACAGTAAAGGCTCTAAGAAACCCCTGTTATTCTCTGTATTTCTGAAAAACAGTGGTTAAGCTGCCCCAGTGCTGTGCACAAACAGCCCTTAATTCTTTCTGAAAACAGTATTTCTGGCTGACCTTGACAGAAAGCATAAGCCGTACTCCCCAAAACAATGACCCCACACCCTTCACATTTTGGATGCCACTTGACGCCAGCTCCCAAAAAGTATCGTCCAGCAGCGGTTCCCGGCTTTGTCCTCTTTTTATTTCAGTAAACAAACAATGGTCGTGTAGACAATGGGGTAATGTTTTGGAGCCAGGAACGTAGGCCTTTCTAATAAACACACACTGATAACAGACGCACGCACACACACTCACAGACACACTCCCCCACGCCTGAGACAGACGCTCCAGGAAAAGGGGAAAGACAGATTAGGGAGTAAAAGCGTTACTGACGTAAACCGTCATGCACCTTCACGTGTGCACTTTGTACCTCATTATTTGGACATTTAGTGCTTTTTCAAAATGTAAATTGCTTTTACTAGAATTTTTATTCAGTTTTTTACTAAATTATTGCAAAATCTTTGGGTGACACGTTTGAAATTGCAGTTGTATAATCGTAAAATGTATTTATCTGTAATTCCAGTACTGTGCAAAAGTGGGAGACCCTCCTTTATTTATTAAAACAGTCAAAACAACACTTAAATACAAACTATTCTTCTTTTTTGGTGTCAGGAAAACACAGAAAATGTAAAACAAAAAAACATTAACAAATAAATACAATTTAATTTTGTTATAATTGTCCACTCTTTGTCTTAATTACAGCTTCCATTCTTTTCAGGAGGCTTGCTGTCAGGTTTTCAAATAAATTTGTGTGAATATTTTTCCACATGTTTGAAGTTCAGTCTTAATAGTTGATTTCCATTTTTTTGCTACTCGTTATCTCCTCAAGTAATCCCAAATATATTCTGTGATACTGAGATTTGGACTCTGGGGTGGTCAGTTAATTGTTCTGTGAGCTGCTCTGATTTGCAGTGTTCTTTTTTGTCTAATTTCTTTTCTAAGGGCTTATTGACATCTACACATCCCTTAAGACTCATAGTGTTGAGTTGTTTTCTCACAGTGGAAAGATGAACACAAACACAGACACCTTTTTTTCAGGTCTGAAGCAGCTTGATTTTCTCCTCTCTCTCAAAGATGAAAGCTTTAAGTGCTGTTTATCTGATGGGGACAGTTGGTGGTCTACCAGGTCTTGTACGGTTGTATGGAATCTAATTTTCTCTCTATCTTTTAATCATTTTTTGAACTCCAGTTTTGGAAACTCCTGTTTTTCACTTATTTTCCTTTGATATTCCCTTTCCTTATGTTATCTCTTTTCCTCAGAAATATCTTCTGTAAACTGGATAACTTGCACTCTTCATGGCTGTTTTGACTGGAAATTTAATGAATAAATGGTCTTCAAATTTACACAGTACTGTATAATCTCGACAGACTTATTTATTTCTCTCTTTACTTTTTCTCAGATGAACAATTTCCATAGTTTTTCCACAGCTGGTGAAAATGCCAGTGAAATGCAAACATATGACACAGGATGTGAAAACAAAAGAAGCATTGCATTATACTCTGGTCACAATATTTGTTTTAAATCTTCTGAACTCTGAATGTGTGTTTAGCTATAATTTGTTTTAATTCACTTCAATGCTAATTTAACATGTCTTCCAGTTACTGTAGGAATATAATATACTATTAATAAAGGACAGACCGAAAAAAAAATGCTTTTGAGATGCTATGTAATATGGGTGTGTGGGGTAGGTTATATTGGATACCATATCATAGACCCTGGATAACAATGTCCCACTTAAATTTAGAGGGTTGTTTTTTTTTGCTCATTTAGACACAATGCACCAAGTTATTTCAAAGATCTTTTTTATATCACCTTTCAACAATCACAATAGACATCCCTAAGGACAATTTTGGTATTCTTAGAAGATTTACAAACTCACCAAATTGTGATTTTGTGGACAATAACACTGATGCTGTAAGGTTTTTTCACAATCGCCATAAAAAACACTTCCTGCGTGTTTTGGAGGCCCATCAGTTTTTACGCTTCACATTTTTTATCCTTCAGTTGCATGTCTGATTTAGAAAGGAAGCAATAAAAGTGCCTTTTTTGTGTTTAAATGCTATTTTTATTGTGGCAGTTATTCCAATTTACTTTTAAATCAAGACAGCTGCAATTGTGTTGTGTTTTAACTAAGCATGGCGATCTTTGTGGAGAGGTCTGCTTTGTTTTGACAGCGTTTGGGGCTGGGGGGGCTGATTTCTCATCTTTCCATTTTTAGTCCACATTGCTCACTAGCAGCCCAACACAGCATTACACATGGCGAGTAAACTGCGTCTGGTTAATCTGACAACAGTATAATAGGGAATGTACTTAGTTTTGAGGTTCATTGAAATATATCCAAATCAATTTCCAGAATGGTTGTTTTCGGGGTTGGGGGGGGTGGTTGCCTGCAGAAGGAGGCCATTTGACAAACATTTATATCCAACAGTGAGCATAGAAAGTGAGCACAACAAACAAGTGACCAAACAGGTCAGTGGCTTTTGAAATGATCATGTCATCTGTCCAGAAATGGAAGACTGACGTCATTTTTAATGCAAAAAGAATACATAACTGCACTCTTTAAATAGAAGTGCCTCTTTTGGTTCCCTAATGAACCTTTCAGCAGAGGGTTATTTGCAGAAATACTCCAGCGCTTTTCAATGCACTCTCTATCTGCTGCATCTGTAACTCACGGTCGATTACCATGGACAATAATTTAGACACATTTCCCTGTACTTGGTGCAGAAAAAACTGCCCACTGACTTCTATTATAAGTATATTTAGAGTAAACATGTTTACTGTTCTTGTCCAAGTACAGGAAAAAAAGTTGTCCATGGTAATAGACCATATGCTACAGATGTGGCAGACAGAGATATAGTTGATATATGTTCGCACTTTGTACTTTTTGTGCTTTTTGTTACTTGTTGCACTGTGATGTTCCTGGAGGAACATAATTTCACTCCACTGTGTACTTGTACATAGATGGAATGACAATAAAAGCCTCTTGACTTGACTGAAAACTACTGAACCATCCAGTAAAAGGTTGTCTAGGCTGTAATGGAGATGTGTGAGTATGAAGAACCTTTTTAATTTGGGGGTTTACCTTTACATTATTTGGAGGTTTGAAGAACCTCCAAATAATGTAAAGTTCCACACCAAGAAAAACATTTTGCTGGAACTCTAAAGTCAGGTCCATAAATGGTTGGGTGTCTGTCAAAACACTGAAGGCAAACAGTTTCATCAGGTAGAACCGACTTTTTACAAACAAAGTTTTAGTTTAATATTTATTTGCAACTTAGTTACAAGTTTAAGTTTAATAAAAACTGGCTTTAAACTCAGGATCACAAATGAGTTTCCTTTACTATATTGCGTCTGTAGGTCTCTTTTCATAAACATAAACTAACCAAAACTAATTCACTATAAAATGATAGTGTTTGTATAACTTCAGAAAAAAAGACGGGTCAGTCACGACTGCATATGATGACCTATTTCTATACTGTGGTCTATTTACACAAAGTCTCCCAAAATTACACACTGCATATTATATACTGAAGTTTATTTGTACAATTGCACTGGGTCATACCGACCAGCAGGTCAAAACAAGCTCAGAACAAAGTGACCGCTGTGCCCTGGTTGGTGTTCTTGCTTTGCGCTTCTTTCGTTTTGACATTACATTTTTATACACAAAAAGCCAAAAAGAATTCAGATTTCGTAGTGGAGTAAAAAATAAGATATCTGACTTTGAAATGTAGTGGAGTGAAAGTAAAAAGTCGGCCAAAATGGAAAAACTTCAGTACAGATACACAAAAAAAAATTACTTAAGTACAGTAACTAATTACATTTACTTAGTTACTGTCCTCCACTATAAGTAATGAATATGAGCTCAAAGTCCAGACTTTCAGCTTTGGTTTCAAGGTATTTACACTCAAACTGGGTGAAGGGTGTAGAGGCTCAAAAATAATTGGGCAAACTAACATGTTCCTGCATGTTTTGAAGGCATCTTAACTTCATTTTGGCTTCAGTTAGTGTATTCCATGCTTGATTGGACTGAAGTTAGATGATTGACTTGGCCACTGCAGAACTTGCACTTCTTTGCCTTATAAAAGTCTTGGTTTGTTTCACAGTATGCTTTGTATGAATGTCCAGTCTACACTGTGAAACGCCATCCAGTGAAGAAACTGGGAGCATTTAGCCAAATCTGAGCAGATGATAAAATTATAAACAGTTCAAACTTTATTCTGCTGCTTTTGTCAGCAGTCACATCATCAGTAACTGCAAGGGAGCCAGTTCCAATGGCAGCCGTATATGTTCACTCCATAACACTACCTCCACCATGCTTCACAGATGAGGTGGTATGCTTACGATCATGAGCAGTTGCTTCCTTTCTCCAGACTCTTCTCCTCCCATCATTCTGATACAAGTTTATCTTTGCCTCATTGGTTATGCTGTTCCAATGTTTGGACTACTCTAATCTGATCTTCCTGTTTTCTTACCAGTGGTTTACAGCTAGTAGTGAATCATCTGTATTTATTCTTTTGAGGTTTTCTCTTGATTGTTGACTTTGACACGTCTATTGCTTACAGAGTATTTTTGATCTGGCCAACTGTTGTGAATGTGATTTTCTTTTCTAGGCAAAGAATTCTTCTGTCATCCACCACAGTTGTTTTCCATGGTGATCTAGACATTTTGGTATTTCTGAGCTCACCAGCCTTCTTTCTTTTTATGTACCAAATCATTGATTTGGCGACAATGTTGTTGCTATCTGTTAGATTTAGTTTTTCAGGCAAATGATGGCTTGTTTCATGGGTGGTGAAGCTTGTTGGACTTCATATTTAGAGTTAACAACAGTAGACTCCTAATGTAAATGGCACACTTGAAGTTAACTTTAGACCAATTAGTCCCTAATGAGAAAATAACACATACCAGGGCAGCCACTTGTCTAGTTACTTTTGTGCCCCTGCAAATGGAGGGCAATATATGTTAGCCAAATTTGAATGTACTTTTTCATACTTGTAATTTAATCTGTTCAACTGCAAAAATAACAATAACTTTATTGATGTTTAAATATTTATGGACCTGACTATATTTCAAAGCCAAAAACCATTAAGTAACCTTTATTTTGAAGGGTGCAAATGCTGGATTATCCCAAATCTGGAGCTTTTAAAAGTCAGACAAGAATACAAATAGACTGCCTTGGTGACATTAATGAGACAACTTCAATAATTCCGTAATTCTCCATCAGTCCAGACACAGAGACTCACGTCTTTTACTTTCTCTAGTAATCATTTCCTGCTTCATTAAAAATACATCAAGTATCTATATATAGTTTAGAGATAGCATTATTTGTCTAATGGGCCGGAAGGAAAGAGTCACTGCTCTTCAAGGTTGGAGACAAATAGATGAATCCATAGCACAGCATACATTTTTCTACACCCATTTTCTTACATGGTTCTCAGCTTGGGTGTATGGTCATAGGAATTAGGAACTATTACTTTATGTGGAGGTTATTTCAATTTTAATTATGTTCCTTACTCATGCAATTCATTTACAAAAATAGTTATTGAGCTGCACTATGTAAGTTTGGGGATTTAAATGGCTCACAGCAGCTCATGTACACTATATTTTAGTGTGTCTTTTTCTTCCTGACTCAGTAACACTATTTCTTTCAGTTATTTCAGTTTCCAATTGATACTTTGGTATAATTACTGATATTCTGACTTTTTTGTATTTAAAGTTTTCCCAAAAATTACATTTAGACATAGAAATGAGGCCTTACTGAAATGAGGCCTTACTGTTAATTATAGCACCGTGTCATAATGGTCCATCTATGTCAGTAAGTGCACTCACCAAAACGTCATCCCTAATAGTACAGTGTGGACATTTTGCTGTATTGCCTGAGTGGTCAAACATCTCATGACAGTCATGCAATTAGATTCCACCTCAAAAAGAATAACACATAAAAAAAATATTACTTGACTGAACATAAGTTTGGGGATTTAAATGGCTCACAGCAGCTCATGTACACTATATTTTAGTGTGTCTTTTTCTTCCTGACTCAGTAACACTATTTCTTTCAGTTCTTTCAGTTTCCAATTGATACTTTGGTATAATTACTGATATTCTGACTTTTTTGTATTTAAAGTTTTCCCAAAAATTACATTTAGACATAGAAATGAGGCCTTACTGTTGCATATTTTTGTCTAGTCACTGAATGATGTAAAATTTCTTGAAAGTAATTATTCTAGAAGCTGAAATTTTGAAAACTAACTGCATCACCCATGAATTGCAATCTCAGAAAACATGCACCAGTTGTATGAACATTGTCTATAGAATGAAGGTAATAGATATATTTACATGTAGTTAGATTTAAAAAGACGCTAGCTTTTCAGTGATATATCACATGAGGTGATTGTCATGGTGTGGGCAGTAGTGATGTATCATTGATTTCCTTGACTCGACTCTTTTAGGTGGACGCTTTTCATTGCGACTCGCTGTTTTCTTTTTTTTGTGTAAAATTAAAACAAAACAAATGGTCCTGCCCTCTTGTTATCCTCAACACCCGTTTGTTGTTTTTTTATTGTCTGGTTTTGTTCTTTGCAGTTTTAATTTAGCTCTTAGCCATGTCTTCAAGTCTGCTTTATTAATTCTTCTGATTTTTGACTTTTACCTGTCTTTGTATGTTAATGACTGATGGGTTAATGGATTCAGCTGCATTTTGCTCATCTGTTCATCGTGTGCCATTCAAAATTCATCCAGTGAAACTACTTACGAGACTATTAGATGTTTTTTTTTTTTTTAAATAACAGATGTGAACAACAGTATTTCTAAGTTGGCTAATTTTGAGAGCAAAAACACTGACAGCGCTACTGAATGAAGGGCCATTTGGGAGCCGAAAGGGGCAATTCTTGAGCTTTGAGCTGAACCAATGGATCTGAAAAGAGCAGGGAAAAGAGCAGTGAACAGAGCTAAGTTGCTAACTTTAGGAAAATACAGTTAGATGCAAGTGGAATTTACAAAACATGTTGAAATTAATGTAATTCTGTAGTCTGTTTGACTTGAGACCAAAATCGTCCACAATACCCATTGAAATGTTCTTCAGGAAATCAAAAGTGGTTCTTCTGTGGCATCACCTCAGCCCTTTATAGCGTCTTTATGTTTGAAATTGTGAAATTCCTGGTTCCAAGTTCTGTAGACTCCCTGTTGGACACAGGACTTTCTAATAAATAGCAATGGACATTTGCTTCAGCACTACAGTAAAAAGAAGTTATGCTGTGACCTGGTTTGAAGAACAAAGGTTTGTTTCCTCCTCACTTTAGTGCTGATTCAGTCATCACAAACTGTAAAACCCATTTTTTTAATGTTCATATGTATTTATTGATTCTAACATGTTTTTCCAACCTTCAAATAGATGCTTACTGCCCAGATACACAGCACTGCTTTCAGTATAATCTCCTCAGGTGGCAAGACTTTTGCACAGTATCATATTGGTTTACCATTAACGCTTCTGTCCATTTAAGTTGTTTGAAACTGGAACTTCAGAAGGAAAAAGGAGAACGTGAGGTTTAGGACTGGTGAGCGTTATGGTTACTATTTTCCCGTGGCCATTAGAATCAAGCAATAGGCTTATCCTGGCTCCGAGGCTAGACGGCGTGGGCCACATGTATCCTGCCCACTTAAGCAGCTTCGTGTTTTTGTTTTAGCATCAGTGAGTAGTCTAAACAAAGGTGGTGTCTGATATAGTAAGAGGAATATCTGATCACCTAGGTGAAGAAAAGCAACAAAACAATAGAAGGAAGAGTCCAGCATTCCGACACTACTGTGCACATATAAATATCCCAGTCTTAATGGGGTAAGATCTAATGAACAGAGTGAGTGGTTAATTATAGCCCCGTGTCATAATGGTCCATCTATGTCAGTAAGTGCACTCACCAAAACGTCATCCCTAATAGTACAGTGTGGACATTTTGCTGTATTGCCTGAGTGGTCAAACATCTCATGACAGTCATGCAATTAGATTCCACCTCAAAAAGAATAACACGTAAAAAAAATATTACTTGACTGAACATCAAGGCATGATTCAGGAACACACTTTGGCAATATGGGGCCCAGGATTTTTCTTTCCACCAAACTATCAATGAAGTAATGATTTTTATAGATATTTTTAATTATATAATCAATAATCAGCCAATTTCCAGCTTTACACAAACACACACACACACTCACACACATAAACATTTATATATCCCAGCAGTCATATATATATATATATATATATATATATATATATATATATATATATATAGTTTGATACAATTGGTGAGCGGTATGGTTACTATTTTCCATATGGGTCTTAGAATCAAGCAAATACACTGTATCCAACAATACAAACAACAGTTGTATCAAATGATTTTATATCATTTGCAAAATCAAAACAACATATAATTTAGCTGTATATGTAATTCACGGTATATGTAAAAATCTGAGACCTGCTTTTCATTCACTTACTTTTCAGACAAAATGACCCCCAGGTTCCCCATTATTCATTTTTCAGTGGTGAAAAAAATTAATAATTTTTTTTTTTTTTAGAAAATTACACAGGAGAACATCAGATAGATCAGGATTTAATTGGTACACTCTTCACTTTACTTATGACAGCGTTGGTAAAACAGTCCTGCAGTTCCAGAAATACAAGAAGGCCGCAAAGGAAAATTTGCAGTACCACAATCATATATAAGCTTTTAAAATCATTATGAAGTTGTTCTCTGTCCCAGTCCTGGGAAACTCATGCTGTGCGCATTTTTTATGTCACCCCTAATCAAGCACATCTCAGTCATTATCAAGCCTTTCATGAACTGGGTATGTCACCACAGGGAAAACTAACAAATGTGCTGATGTTCAGATTCACAGTCACAAGGGACTGTATCCAGATTCTGTTCATCTAACAGATTTGTTTGCTCTGGATTGTTTAATAAAAAAGTATTTGAGTTGAATAAATAAAATAAAAAATTAATTGCTTGTTACCACTTTGCCATTTTTCCGTTGAGCTACACTGACTAACCAGTGTATTTTGGAAATCTAATAATAACATTAATAAAGCTTCATAAGCTTCGTAATTTGTAGCACAGCCTAGAACATATATATATATATATATATATATATATATATATACACATTTAGAAATACCTGTTATCCTTTACATTGTATGTGAAAATGAATGGGTTAAAGGAACTGAGCCAAAATGACAGAAAAAATTCTGAAAAAAAAGCTTGAAGTAATGCAAAGCAAAATAATTAGATTAGGTGAACAAAAGCAATATTTTAATGCAGTTGAAACCTCAAAAGCACCTCACTTTTCACAGCGCAGTGGACAGAAACAGCCCTTCTCCAGGGCCTTGCTTCCCACATGCACACAAGAGCTGTGTTTACAGTCTTACAGCAAGATACAGACTAGGAGAATTGCAGTTAGACAAGACAGTGCAGAACAGTACCAATTATATTCTATAATACAACCTACACATTATCAAACAACCTGGTTTAACATCCAACTGTTAATACCACACAACAGTGACCTGCACCTTCTTTGGGAGCCTGTGCATACGACATTAATATGTAAATACACATGATGTGGTCCTAAAACTCCTGTAAAGTCTAACCTGATGCATCTGACATTTACCCTCCTTTTTCTGGCTTTACAGGGCAACTGCAGCTCACACACACCATGTAATTCTTTTCTCTTGATTGAGTAATGCTACTTTCAATTTACCAAATATATATATATATATACATACATACCTAGGAGTTTGATTTTAAACTGATTTTAAAATTTCACACATGGATCAAAGTGAAATCTGGGATGAATGCATGCATGTTAACTTTAGGACTCTACATATTGCAGAAGTCACAAGTAATTTTGCAATAAAAATTACTGAATTTGTTTTGAGATATGTTTTCAATGAGTTTTTGGTGCACCCGACAACAGTATCTTTAACCCGAAGCTGTGTTTTGGCTTCAGTAGCGCAGCTGGTCCTTAGAGAATGCTTTGAGAATGGCCAAGAAAAAAATAAATAAACACACGTGGAGTCAGGAAATGGCAGAAATCACACGCCAACCTAGACACCCTCATCGCAAACCCAGAAATCACGTCTCTCTCTCTCTCTGTGTTTGTAAGTATTTATTTATCTTATTCTTTATTTTGGAGAAAAATCTGCTTTGAGTTTGTAGTACTTTCCCTGACATCATTTTTACACTGAGGTAAAAGTAAGCAACAATTCATGGATGTCTAAAGAGACAACATATCCTAAGAGATTGGGTATAATTAGAAACCAAACAGTTTTATACTCACTTTCCCTTTTTAACAGCACTGCTGTGCCAAAGTGGATGTGCAGCTGAATTTTGGATGAGGTGATGAACCTTGAATAAAAGGTTGTTGAACCCTGAAGGTTTTCTGCTGTGGTTACACTTACAATACAAAAAAAAAATACAAAAGTGAGGACACAAATACAAAAGTGAGGACAGAAATACAAAAGTGAGGCTGGAAATTCAAAAGCGAGAAAGGAAATACAAAAGTGAGGACACAAATAACAAAGTGAGGACGCAAATACAAAAGTGAGGACACAAAGATCAAAATGAGGACACAAAGACCAAAGTCAGGATGCAAATACAAAAGTGAGGACACAAAGACCAAAATGAGGACACAAAGACAAAAGTCAGGATGCAAATACCAAAGTGAGGCCACAAATATAAAAGTGAGGACACAAATAAAAAAGTGAGGATGCAAATACAAAAGTGAGGATGGAAATACAAAGTGAGGCTGCAAAACACAAGTGAGGAAGCAAATACCAAAGTGAGGACGCATATACAAAAGTGAGGAAGGAAATACAAAAGTGAGGATGCAAACAATAAAGTGAGGACACAAATAACAAAGTGAGGATGCAAATACAAAAGTGAGGACACAAAGACCAAAATGAGGACACAAAGACAAAAGTCAGGATGCAAATACAAAAGTGAGGACACAAAGACAAAAGTCAGGATGCAAATACCAAAGTGAGGCCACAAATATAAAAGTGAGGACACAAATAACAAAGTGAGGACGCATATACAAAAGTGAGGAAGGAAATACAAAAGTGAGGACGGAAATACAAAAGTGAGGACGCAAATACCAAAGTGAGGATGCATGTACAAAAGTGAGGAAGCAAAAACAAAAGTGAGGATGCAAATACAAAAGTAAGGACACAAATACAAAAGTGAGGATGCAAACACAAAGGTGAGGACACAAAAGCAAACACAAAAGTGAGGACGCCAATACCAAAGTGAGGACGCAAATACCAAAGTGAGGATGCAAATACAAAAGTGAGGACGTAGATACAAAAGTGAGGACGCAAATACAAAAGTGAGGATGCAAATATAAAAAGTGAGGATGCAAATACAAAAGTGAGGATGCAGATACAAAAGTGAGGATGCAAATACAAAAGTGAGGATGCAAATACAAAAGTGAGGATGCAAATATAAAAAGTGAGGAGGGAAATACCAAAGTGAGGATGCATGTACAAAAGTGAGGATGCAAACACAAAAGTGAGGATGCAAACACAAAAGTGAGGACACAAATATGAATGTGAGGATGCAAAAACAAAAAGTAAGGACGGAAATACCAAAATGAGGATGCAAACACAAAAGTGAGGATGCAAATACAAAAAGTAAGGACGGAAATACCAAAATGAGGATGCAAACACAAAAGTGAGGATGCAAATACAAAAGTGAGGACGCAGATACAAAAGTGAGGATGCAAATACAAAAGTGAGGATGCAAATATAAAAAGTGAGGATGCAAATACCAAAGTGAGGATGCATGTACAAAAGTGAGGATGCAAACACAAAAGTGAGGATGCAAATACCAAAGTGAGGATGCATGTACAAAAGTGAGGATGCAAACACAAAAGTGAGGATGCAAATACAAAAAGTGAGGACGGAAATACCAAAATGAGGATGCAAACACAAAAGTGAGGACACTCATATAAAATTGAGGATGCATATACAAAAGTGAGGATGCAAATACCAAAGTGACGACACAAATACAAAAGTGAGGATACAAACACAAAAGTAAGGACACAAATATGAAAGTGAGGAGGCAAACACAAAAGTGAGGATGCAAACACAAAAGTGAGGACACAAATGTCAAAGTGCGGACACAAATACCAAAGTGAGGACACAAATAAAAAAGTGAGGATGCAAACACAAAAGTGAGGACGCAAATGCCAAAGTGAGGACACAAATGTCAAAGTGCAGACACAAATACCAAAGTGAGGACACAAATAAAAAATTAAGGATGCAAACACAAAACTGAGGACACAAATACAAAAGTGAGGATGCAAACACAAAAGTGAGGACGCAAATGTCAAAGTGCGGACACAAATACCGAAGTGAGAACACAAATGACAAAGTGAAGACACAAATACCAAAGTGAGAACACAAATGACAAAGTGAGGACACAAATGACAAAGTGAAGACACAAATACCAAAGTGAGAACACAAATGACAAAGTGAGGACACAAATACCAAAGTGAGGACACAAATGACAAAGTGAAGACACAAATACCAAAGTGAGAACACAAATGAAAAAGTGAGGACACAAATGACAAAGTGAAGACACAAATACCAAAGTGAGAACACAAATGACAAAGTGAGGACACAAATGACAAAGTGAAGACACAAATACCAAAGTGAGGACACAAATGACAAAGTGAAGACACAAATACCAAAGTGAGAACACAAATACCACAGTGAGAACACAAATGACAAAGTGAGAAAACAAATGACAAAGTGAGGACACAAATGCAAAAGTGAGGACGCACTTTTGTAGAAGGTTTATGTGGTACGTAAAAACAGTTAAAGTTTTAAGTACCATTCACTGCCCAGTCAGTTTGATCCATATATAGAAACCAAGCTGTAAACACATCAGTGAGTGTGTTTGATTACTGATTACTTGGATTGTGAGAAGCCAAAAAC
Source organism: Pygocentrus nattereri (assembly GCF_015220715.1). Taxonomy (NCBI): domain Eukaryota; kingdom Metazoa; phylum Chordata; class Actinopteri; order Characiformes; family Serrasalmidae; genus Pygocentrus; species Pygocentrus nattereri. The sequence continues at coordinate 5,061,913 of NC_051234.1, read as the reverse complement.
ACAACCGGCTTTTGGCTGAACTTTGGGAGTGTAAAATGCTAGAAAACCATAGGATATAGCACCTTTTAATATAGACTGTTGTTTCAGAACAGCTAAGGGCCTTGTCATAGTTTGTAATATAAAGAAAAAGATGTTGACTAGAGGTATAGTAAAGTCCAGAGTCCAATCTAGGTTTCAGAAATTCTTTTCTGTAAAACAGTCACCATACCTTAACACCACTAGACATCCTGACCTCAACATAAGCCTCTAGCTAGCTACAGTAGGACTAGTTCTTTAATTGTGCAGAAACGTCCAGACATGGTTCAAGTCTGGCAAGTCTTAAGGCACATTAGACACTGAGACATCATGTAATTAGGGGAAAATATGTGCTGAAACACACCGGATCAATGTTCCACAGGTGAGAGTCAAGAATGGAAAGCACCCAAACAACCACCTCCACAATCTGTAATAAATGTGGTGGTTGCAAAAACATTGTTGTTACCAAGATGCAGAATTTCAGCTTTAGCATTCTGAATGGAGGATGTGCGCTAGATTAAAGTAGTTATTAGTTGTCTATGAATCTGTGAATGTTCTTGCATAAAAAAGAAACCTAGCCTCTCCATTTTCTCCCCCTGGACATAATCTAATATGAGCAATGCCATTTGACCAAAAGACTGTATTCATTTTATCATCCAGTGATGAAAAACTTATGATGGCCTTGTTTAAACTTTGCTATATATTTTACTTGCTTTATTTGCACATCATTATTTTTTTACGAAACCAACACCTTCTTTCTATTTTCAAACCATCTAAAAGGAACTAACCTATTCATGCTCAAATGTTTTCCTTCATAGCAACAGTTGCTAGGTTGGACAAGCTTTACAGAATGAGAAATTCCAGAGACTCCTGTTTAGAGTTCTCCAGTGTAAAATACTGCACTACCAAGCTGGCCCATGTTATTGAAGCTGAAAAACAATAACAACAATAACAACAAATTATATATTACATATACATATAAATTAATATTTATAACTATTTATAAACAAATATAATAATAATTGAAATGATTTTTAGAAATATAATTTATATAGTATGCAAAAGTTTGGGCATCCCTGGTCAAACGACATGTGTAAAATATTTAAGTGAAAATATATAAGTATGTACACATAAATACACACTTCTGCACATGTGAATGCACAATTACTGTTTATTGGCTGAATTTAGCACAAAATGTGTTGTTTTTCAATATGTAAAATTGAGCAAGCAAATAGAAAAAAATAACGGCACATTTAAGTGTGTTAATCAACGAAACATAACTTGACTGGGGGTGTTCAAGCTTTTGCAGTGGTACTTCCCTTTGATGGAATGGGATTTTTGCTGGAGTTCTGTAAAGCCTGTTCGACAGTTGCTACAAAAGAATGCTTAAGTGAGTGAGTCAATTTTAATGAGGTGATAAGATCTTTCAATGCAATAAAATCAGTGCAGATAAAACAATTACAGTATCGCTTTCGCATTATCATTATCAGGTTCTCACTTTCGTGTAATCACACCAAGTGTCGTCCCCAGTCGGTGACTGATTTGGCTACATCTTCATAAGGCACTTCAGTGTGCGCTGAAGGCCGAAGCCCAGACAAATGAAGGAAAGAATAAAAAAAACAGATGCACCAGGGAATGCCATGTCTCCGCAAGTACATGCATGTCTGATCCTCCCTCGCCCTTATTCTTTTTCAGTCTCTCTCTCCCTTGGGCTCAGACACCAGGGCATTTAAAAGCTGACCCCTGGATCCAGAGGGAGCAGAGAGAGAGACTCTCGCCCACACCCATGGACACAGTGGTGTATTTCCGCTGGGATGGTAGCAGACTCTTTGATTTGCTGTCCCCTCCGCAGCCTGCCTGTCGCATTCAGATTTCTGCCTGATTGCTGCTGCTGCCCATGCAGAGGGTTATCGTGCTTCTTCCATCTGCTGGCATGCGAGCAGAGAACGTAGGCCTCAGAAGCCCTCGTCCTTTGTCGTCAGTCCACTGATCTCAGCTGATTTGCGCTGACTATGAGGGTGCATTTGGGACCTATAAAAGCGGGATGTTACAACAAGTCTCCATGGTACACTTGGGCTGACCCTTGGACTCGAAGAATTGACCCCTCCCTTCCCAGCTTAGTGCTCCTGTCTTTAACCCTTTAAAGGAAAGATTTGGCATAAAATGTGTTCCATATCATTTTCCCCTTACCCCAAGACATGTTCTTATGACTGAAGCTTGCTCCTTTTTTTTTTGCACTTGCTACGAGGCTAATGTAGCTAATGAGTAATAGATGGTTACAACCTAAAAATTAGCATTGTGCTAACTGCGTGTCTGTAGTATCACATAATTGCTTTAACCCACGGGGATTTAATAGCTTTTTCAAAAAAATCTGCATAATTAAATGGTTAAGATGTAAACATAGTCATTCACAGTGATTTGCTGGGAAATATTGAGAAATATAATGTTCTAGAGAAGCTTGCTGAGTCACAATGACAGTGTTTAATGCCTCTAAGACGGTCATCAGACCTCCTCCTTGAGATCTACTTTCCTGCAATTTATCTCCATTGCCTCCCAAACTAATACTTGTGATTAAGCCAATCAAGGACTTCTGTAAGAGTTAATTAGCTGGAAGAGTTACACTGATCAGCCACCTCGTTTCTTCACTCTTTGTCCATTTTATCAGCACCACTTACCATACAGGTGCACGTTGTAGTTCTACAATTAGTGGCGTGTGATGTTTGTTGCGCTGGTATGAGTGGATCAGACATAGCAGTGCTGCTGGAGTGTTTAAACATTGTGTCCACTCACTGTCCACTCTTTTAGACACTCCTTGCTTGGTTGCTCCACAGATTGTGTTGATCATCCTCTAGTCCTTCAGCAGTGGTCACAGGACTCTGATGTCTGCATATTTTTGGTTGGTGAACTATTCACAGTCCAGCAGTGACACTGAGGTTCTCAGTCCAGCAGTGACACTACTGTGTCTGATCCACTCGTGCCAGCACAACACACACTAACACACCACCACTACGTCAGCGTCACTGCAGTGCTGAGAATGATCCACCACCCAAATATTATCTGGTCTGTGGGGGTCCTGTGAGGGTCCTGAACAGGGTAAGAAAGTACACAGAGACAAGTACAACAGATGGACTACAGTCTGTAATTGTAGAACTATAAAGTGCTCCTATATGGTAAGTGGTGCTGATAAAATGGACAATGAGTGTAAAAACCAGGAGATGGTTTTAATGTTATGACTAATCTGTGTATGTCAGATGTGGTTGGTACCAGATTGAGCAGGGAGGAAGATCAGGGTTGGCGCCTACAGCTTTAAATGCTCCCCCACAGAAAGTTATCAGAAGCAATGGTCATGAATACATTGCCTAAAGTCTGGTACATGTAGGGTAAAATAGTCCCAAAGAGGCCAGATTTATCATTTTATAATTATTTCCATGACAGGTAAAACTCAAGACGAGAAGCATAGGTTCACCAGTGGCCTTGGATAGTAAGTGAAATGGCTGTATTTGCATTGTGACATTTGGTAGGTTTCTCTACAATGAATCATTTCACATCAAACCTCTCTGAATAAGATCCCAATGATGCAAAAAGTTAAAAATTTATTTACATAATCTCAAATGGACTTGCTAATGTGGTTACACTGTATGACAGTGACACTATTATGGATAAAAAAGTAGAGACTAAAGATAAAAGGTTTTTTGTTTCTATTTAAGATTATTAGTCACAGTTTGAGGCAAGTGTGTGATAATTTAGGAATGTAGTTTTCACAGTGCTAGTGAGAAATAATCATCATTATCTTTAACCACTTAATTCCGCTATGGTCGCGGTAGCAGTTGGGAGAACAGATAATCCCAGACGGCCCTGTGGCCTGCAACATTCTCCAACTCATTCTGGGGAACCCTAAGTTGCTCCCAGGCCAACTTGGAGATATAATCCTTCCAGTGGGTCCACGACCTTGGAATATTGTGCCTGGTAAACAATCAGCGGAAAGTGGCCAGGTGGGCATCATGATCAGATCCCCAACCACCTCAACTGATTCCTCTCAGTGTGGGAAATATTAACTTTTAATATTAACCTACTCAGAGAAAATATTAGCATCAACTTTAAATTTCTTCTAAAGGAAGGTTGGTGAATTATGCCCATTTTTAGCCACTATAGCTTTATAGTTCTAGTGCAAAACTAAAAAAGCAACCTTCAGACACCAATCATATTTGGCTGATTTACTGCATTAATATTAATATCTAAAGCCTTCATTTTAGTAATTGAAAATCAGCCCGGAGTTTGAGGGGTTAACTCATCCTGTAATTAATCAAAGCACATGCACAGTGTCGCGGACGCGTGAGTGCCGGCTGCCCACGAGGGATGCCTACGCTCACTCTCTCACAGCACACACACACACACACAAACACACGTGCCCCACCCTAAGGGTCTCGTCCTTGGCCGTCGGCAATTAGAGGTAATCACAGGAAATGAATTAGCGTTATCAGTGGACAGAGAGGCAGCAGCTGGTGCAGCTGAACCCCACCACAGTCACGTAGGGTAGAGACCCTCGGGTGATATGCCCTCCGAGAAAAATACATATGCATTACCAACCTTTCATACCCCGACAAGCACGTACACACACATACACACAGGCAAGACATTTACTCACACTGACCCAGATTCAGCAAATGTCTCAGACTGAGGCCCTATTTGGTTTGGCCAGTGGACTTGATTACTGTTATATACGTCCTTTTTTTATGGGTATGTGAGGTTGTGTTTCTTCTGTTTCTCAATCAAATGTTGTCCTCCAAAACAACAACAACAAAAAAAAAAACAAATTAAAAAAAGCGTCTTAAGATCTCATGACTGCTGAGTCTTAGGCCTCGTCCACACGTATGATGATATTTTTGAAAACATTTTTGGCATCCTGTCCAACATTTCTATTCACTGAGGTTTCAACCTTGCCAGGGTGGAGTGTTTTTTTTGCATGGACAGACAAAACACAGCTCCTTGGACAGGCTGACATCAAGCTGTTAACTTGTGCATCTCTGTAGCAGTTTTTATAGTCCAACATCAGTGCTCACAAGTGCTGTGTTGAAAGAATGAGGGCCAATTTTCACAGGCGCACTCCAAAATCTTTCGAAAGGCCTTCCCAGAGGAGTGGAGGCTGTTATAGCTGTATCCATATTAATGCTCATAGTTTTGGAATAGGATGTCCAATAAGTTCATATTAGTGTGATGGTGAGATATCCACAAATTCTACACCACATAGTGTATATGATTTGATGATCGCTATCCAAAATCAGATTCAAATTAAACTCAAATGAGGACAACCTAGAAAAACTCATCTTTTCTACCTGATCAGGACTGTGTAGATGTTTTAAACATGGATGGCAAGACAACAACCCCACAGCAATCAGTAGGTTTTCTTTCGCTTTTAAAGTCAGTGTGACTCAAAACTTAAAATACTTTTTCTTCCTTTACATGACACAATTGTGAGTTTACAGGATATTCGGGTGGGAAATAAGAGAAGGTGGGACTTGATCTTATTTTTCAGGGTTGGAGTTGGAAAAGCAGGCGCTCCAAAATGAACAGAGCCAGACTGTGATGGTCAGTAGAACCAATAGGTTTTGCATAAACGCCAAAGGGAAAAAACTAGCAAAAATTAAAATAAATAAAATTTTGTCAAAAATGAATTAATATAACATATTTATTTGTGCTTTTTTGTAGTTTCTAAAACACTATTACTTGGTGAAAGCATCATTTCATTGCTTTTTTTCCTTTTAAAGATGTAGATCAGGCTAGCAGGCTCTTTGCTTTCGTTTTTCTTACACTTTGACAGCAAAAACAAAAGACTAAAGACAAAAGAGGTCAGGTATTCATTAAAATAAATCCTTGTAGTAGTGTGACTGCCTAACATGAAGAAGAGAGGGACTGTGCAAAACTGCTGACTATCAAAGGCCCTGACAATAAAAGGATAATTGCAGCACTGACATGCATGAACCTCCTATAAGAAAAGAGCTCTTCCTGCGTTAGCGAGTGACTTGTATGGCAATTTTCCAAAAATAGAGATTCAGGAATTATGTATTAGGCAACAGGATATTCATGCGACTTCCTTGCCCACTAGTCTCAGCAACAACATACACACCAACAGACACAAGCCTGCTGACATAGCATCATAACATGATGCTTAAAGCTATTTATATGGCAGTAAGCATTTATTTGTTTTGGGGAAAGAAAAAAAACATTTGAAGAACTGGCGCCAGCTTTAGGCAGAATAAACGACCACCTGGGGCCTCCACATTGCTGGGGTCCTCCACAGCTTTGCTATGAATCGCCAAAAAAAGTGTAAACAAAGCAGTAATTTGCTTATTGGATACTTGGTTGGATGCCCCTGGTCTTGAAGCCATTCAACGTCACTGGTTCAAGGTGGACCCACCATCTTAAAATATGACTTTATTTACAGTTAAATTCAATTCAGCAGAAATTTTGAATTCCTATTTAAGTAATTTATGACATGCTGTTGTCTATTTGAGATTGCTAGTCGATTTGAGATCACAGTTTAAGGCAACTAACTTTCACAGTGCTAGAGCCACTGGAGGCTCTATGTCCCATGTGTCAAACACAATGGCTGCAGGCCAAGTCAGGCCTGTGGCACAACCCTATTCAGCCTGTGAAATTATTTTCATTTTCTATTAATATTAGTCCAGTTTACCATGAGCTGCACTACAATCCCCAGTGTGTACTTCAACATAATGTGCACTCTGCCCCCTCCCCTAACAACAATCTATGGGACAGTGGTTACACCACAAAAAGAAAAGTTGCCTGACGGCCAGTTCAATGTTTCTGGGGACATTTAAAGAGGTTTAATGTTTATCTATAGCTAATGTAATGTGATTTTTATGTAAAATTGATTGATTTTATTTTAAATTATTTTTTAATGGTTCAAGTGTTCAGTGACTATTTTGCTGTTGCGGTTTTGGCATATTTTGAATAAACATTGGGCAGTTCAGGTCAGAGCAAAATGTTCATTAAAAATGAAATAACGTAGCTGGCCCACAGATTTGCTGAGATTTTGTAATATGGCCCTTTAAGTGGTTGAGTTTGACACCTGTGCTCTATGTGTTCTCTGTTAACTTCAGTAATAAAGTACAGTAGAAGTGAAGCACTTCAGACATCAAACATGTTTTGGCTGAGTGGGGTAAGGGGAAATTTGTGTGGGGAATCAGTGACAGTGTGCGTTGCGATGTGAGGTTTAACCGTGACAAGGTGTAAATGTATTTGGTTTTTGTGACATCACAAAAACAGGTCTTTCAAAACAGGCCATTTTTGCAGCTGTTTCCACAAGACAGCTGTGCACAGGCTTATCTGTACATCGCTGCAGCCGGAAGAAATCCTTAAATCTCCAAAATGGTAATTTTACAGGAGAAGGAAAAAACCTTTACTTTTAATGTAAGTCAATGGAACATTGTCCAAGTCAATCTAGGTCATTTCTTTTGGTCCATTCATCATGAAATTTAAACACAGTATAAAGGGCAACAGGCATTTTCAGTTTATGCTAAAAACTGAAAAATGACAAAAACGGAGATACAAGGTTTTCTTCCGACAGTAGCGTCATTCATCTTTTCAATGTACCTTAGTTTTTACATATGGTTCTCAATAAAAGTGAAAGGGCGTTCTCTAACATAATCGGTAAAAGGAGGGTTTTTTTTGGGAACCTTGCCTTGCATATTTCAGTGTTTTCTTTGCTGTAACACAATCCCTTTCCTCTGGAAGGCTTAAAAAGCTGATTAATCGTATCAGGCACGTCAGGGCAGTGAAAACTCCAAAGCTCCAACAATTACATTCCAGCTCTAACAACACCAGCAATGCATCATGAGTCTTAACATCCTAGCACTGCCAGGAGCAGGAGACAGTAGAGTGAGTGCAAATGCACTGCAGGGCCCACAAGCACAATAGAAAGCATTTACACAGTTGAGTTTGTGGAACCACTGGTGAACAATTTAAGACCAGAAAGCTGGCTGGGACACAGTCAGGGGTCAGAAAAGTCAAATAAAATACAGCTTGTTCCAATTAGTATTGTTAATCTTTCAATTAATTATTCTTTATTCGCTTGAACAGCAATGGCGCGTATGTTGACCCCAACTTTGAAGCCCTCCCATTCACTTACATTGCTACATTACTGAACTTACCTAAAACTATGTTTTATATGCCTAATAACTAAACAATAAATCTGCATTTTATTCCACTTCTGTTTAATAAAATTTAAAACAAAGCCATTCAGACTGGTTTGATGTTAAATGCTGTGTTCCGGTGAAACCTACCCAGTCGCAACCGATAACTACAGCACTGATAGGAATCAGACATCTGATGTATTGAATATACATTGAAAGCTACACATTACCAAAAGAGTAGTTATGAATACGCTGATGTCTGATGTCTGAGTTGCTGTTTGAGAGGTTTTTGGTCTATAAAAAAACGTCCTAAAACTGCTTTACACCAAGGCTCTCCACCACTTGTGGCATTGCACATGTGACCACAGAACTGAACACTACATGACTTACAATGTGGTCTAAAACTAGAGTTTGATAGTGATTTATTGTTTTATGCAGTATTTCGTAGCAATGTATACCTCTGTCTAATCATTTTGATTAAATGTATGGATTTATATCATTTTCTTTCCTCACTCCTTTTTTCAATAATGAGCATACAACACACAAATAAGTCACACAACTGCTGGGAATCTCTGTGGCGTCCTGTTTGCTAGCCAGCAATCCTGCCTGCTAGCCTAGCCACTAATCTATATGCTAATAAATGCAAGCAAAGCTAACATTAGCATAACTCTTACCTCAGTAATCTTACTACATTGTAAAGAAAACAGCAACCCTGCCTTTATTCTGCTCAAAACAGATACGAGAGAAATGTTTTTACCCTTTCAAAGCCAAACTGAGGTAAGATATCTACATAGCCAACTTAAGCTTGTTGTCCACTCTCTCCAGTGTAATGAGGACTGCTAGCATTAGCAATCTGCCTTCCTTCAGCGTTCAATCAGAAAGAAAAAAAAACAACACAGCCTGGCCAAAAGTCCAAAAACTAATCCCAAAGGGGTTAGAGTTTCTGAAAGGTTTCTCCCACCTTAAAGATTTTTAATATAAATTTGTCATTACTGCATGAGGCCCTGCAAAAACATTAGCATGCACCTCTGTCAGTTTATGTTCTTGTCCTAAAATGTATTCCATTATACTTAAGGAGCTTCTATAAGAAGAGTCTGCAGAAGGAGAAGGATGGGCTGCAGCTCCTCCACTTGGCCGTGCCACCGGAGCAGCAAATAAACACCATGACGAAGATAATTTGTTGAGTGGACATGAAGATGGCCTCCCACTATAGCTCTCTGGAGGCAGGCGTTTGACTTTCTGCTGGCATGGAAACATCCCCAGCTGGACCCAAGTCCCATTGACGAGATTAAATGACCAGACTCGAGGCTAACCAAAATATGTCCTTCGGAGCAAACCAGTGGTTTTGTCCAGGAGATGGCAGCATAGCTCTGCGTTGCATTGCACGTTTTACCTGTCAGCATCACAGCAATGATGAGAATGACCTGCCACTCAAATAATATCTGGATAACAGCAGTTCTGACAACAGATGGTCTGTAATTGTACAACTATATTTTGGACCAATGAGATATGTTGAGTGAATATCACACATACATTTTGGGAGGATGGATGTTTGGTCTTTTTTTTTCCTGGTGGACAAAACACTACATTTGTCAGGAAACAAAATCATCCTCTTTTTCTCCACAAGAACAACTGTTTTAAGAGAAATTTGCAACAAGCTCGTTTTAGATTTTAACCTAAAATTACACGCCATGTATAAAATCCACATTGACATCTCAGACCAAACTGGATGTGCCAGTCTGTGAAACACATCTAGCACTAAATGTACACTTGTTGATTCATATGTTCCCAGCAGCCAAGGAAAGCTCAGGCATTAGCTTCCAAAAGCTCCAAGTCAACTTCGTATCACAAGTGGACAAGTGGGAGAGCTAGAACATATTTGTGTTATCGCAAGGAATATTATATTATAATAATATCACAAAGACCAATCTATGATTTTAAGACAAGGTTGGAAGGGATACTGCATTTGTGGATGTGAAATTAAAGTTGCTTGCCAAGATATTAAGTCCCATAAACTTCCATAAGAGATAAAGAAGTCTATAAGGTGTGTGAAAGGTTCAGCATAGCCTGTATTCGTATTAGCAGCTGGTTAAAGTCATTATAACAGCTCGTAAAGTGAAATTACACTTTTAGGATGTTTTATGGAACTTTAATCATCACAGTGCTATAAAAGTACCAAAAACTAAATGCTGATGATTGAAAATAGCAGAAATAGTATAAATAATACAGAATACAGCCGACCACCGGTTTAATCATTAATTAATCAATCGATCAGGCATAACATTATGACCCCCTCCTTGTTTCTACGCTCATTGTCCATTTTATCAGCTCCACTTACTGTATAGCTGCACGTTGTAGTTCTACAGTTACAGAATGTAGTCCATCTGTTTCTCTGATAGTTTGTTAGCCCCTTTTACCCTGTTCTTCAGTGGTCAGGACCCCCATAGACCCTCACAGAGCAGGTACTTTTTGGGTGATCATTCTCAGCACTGCAGTAACACTGACATAGTGGTGATGTGTTAGTGTGTGTTGCGCTGGTCTGAGTGGATCAGACACAGCAGTGTTGCTGGAGTTTTTAAACACCTAAGTGTCACTGCTGGACTGAGATAATCCACCAACCAAAACTATCCAGCCTACAGCGTCCTGTGACCACCAATGAAGGACTAGAGGATGATTAGCTCTTACTGTACAGCAAGAGATGAGCTATCTCTGGCTTTACATCTACAGGGTGGTCCAACCATGCTCTAATAGAGTGGACAGTGAGTGGACATTGCTTAAAAACTAGCAGCACTGCTGTGTCTGATCCATTCACACCAGCACAACACACACTAACACATCTTCACCGCCACGTCTGTGTTACTGCAGTGCTGAGAATGATCCGCCACCCAAATAGTACATGCTCTGTGAGGGTCCATGAGGGTCCTGACCACTGAAGAACAGGATAAAAGGGGGCTAACAAAGTATCAGAGAAACAGATGGACGACAGTCTGTAACTGTAGAACTACAAAGTGCACCTATACAATAAGTGGAGCTGATAAAATGGACAATGAGCGCAGAAACAAGGTGGATGTATGCTGTCTGGGTGTTCATTTGTGGTGGTGGTCTATATTACCCAGAATTGCTCTTGCAACCTTTGCCTTGCACAAGAGTTAGAATAGTACGTGAATGGTATATTTCAGCATGCTAATTTTGCAATAAAGAGACGAAGGGGCTACACACTTAACAGCATTTTTGCACACCTTGTGCAATTCAGAATGACTGTTCAGAAACTCTCAGAGCAGATAACACAAACACTAAGCTGAGCCAACCAGAGTAAGTTTCTTGTGCAAACTTGTCTCCACAAGATGCAAAGAAAAAGTAAAAAAAGCAAATGATTTCCACCAAACACTACAGCCTACAGTCAAGTGAGTAAATCCTTTCAATCGATCAATCATGCCAACAAAAAAAAACACAGAATGGAAGATATTCATTTTTTGTTAACGCTGTGGAGACTACTGCAAATAATTTGGCGGCACTTTAAAATAGCACTTCCTTTGCAAAGGGTTCATGAATGCTTTTAAATGAGTTTATTAATGGCCATTAATTAGGTCTTAAGATCTTAAAATCATGAATAAGCGTTTACAACTCAAAGAAAAATGGCCACAGTGACCTCTTGTTGGTTAATAGCCAACGCTCATTCATTCATACTGTGAAATCTCAGATTTTGATCTCTGCTGATCTTACTTTGTCTTCATAAGTCACCATTAAACCTGTCAGCTTAGTCACATATTCATATTCAACAGATATAACAGCTCGCTTTTTCCTGTTCTATTAATTTGTACAAACTCATTTTAAACCATTTATAAACCCTTTATAAGGGCAGGCTTATTTTTAAATTCTACAGAAAACTGTAGAAAGTGCAAAAGTGTATTACAGGGTGGAATCTGTACATATTGGTGCAATGTGCTTCGGTGTATAGCCCAAATATTATATATATATATATATATATATATATATATATATATATATATATATATATATATATGTGTGTATGTATATATATATATATATATATATATATATATATATATATATATACACAGACACACACACACACACACACATAAAACATTGTGAAACATTTGGCCATTCTTGAAACAAAGGCAAGAGTGGAAGAGGGACAAATTATGGCCAAACCCTCAGTAGTGCTGAATGATTTAGAGAAAAAATCTAAGTGCGATTGTGTCTGCCTGTTGGTTTGGCCAATAACAACAGCATATAATTTTTTTTCTTGATGCTTTGAACGACAAATGGAGTGCGCCAGACTGGTGGTTAGTTGTTATTGTAGTGTTGTTATGTACACAGCACATAGGTGTTGGCTGCTTATGATTGCTCCAAATCATCTACAGGCAGCTCATGAACTCCATATTACTAAGTTAAATTTCCCCGCTTTCACCACTTAAGACAATGTTGTTGATAAAGTAAGCTTCTTGCAAATTCTATACTGTTTTATCCTTCTCCTGTAAAGTTATCATTTTGGAGATCATATATAAAAAGTAAATATTTGTCAGCTGGGGGGGGATAGACTGCGGCAGAGAGGCCCAAACAGAAGCATGTATACTACTCTGAACTAAAACTTCAAATGAAATTCGGACAAAACAATTCTAGTCCATGTCATCACTCATGACAGAGGGTGGAAGAACGTCTAACGGAAATCAACACACTAGTATTCATTGTTTTGTTTTTTTATTTTTGAAAAAAATTTAATAAAATGCAGTTGTACTTTTATTGCGTCGCTGCATTGACCTCCAGCCAAATGACATCTTTTGTTGATTTTCTAGGTGAAAATAAGTTAATACAAATTTAACAAACAAACTTAATTGTCGCTATTTTATTTTAAAGCATAATTTCTACGTATTTGCTAAGTGAAACATCTTGGAAAAAAATAAACACTATATAATATAAATGTGTCAAAACCTTTGCACAATTCAAATGTAATGCTCTTTTTTCCAATATGTTATATTCAGCAAAGAAACAGCAATTGTGCACTAAAACAAGCACAAGTGTGTTCTCTGTAGAGGATCTGTTAACTTAGTTAGTTAGGAGAGCAAAACTTTTGCATAGAAATTTCTAAATCATCTTTACACAACATTTCAGTTAAGTCATTCATTATGTAAATCAATTGTAATTACCGTCTGCCCTGTATTAATTGTTTCAAAACATTAAAAAATCTATAAAAAATCAGTTAAAGCACAGAAATAAGTTTGTAACAGGAGACCTCTGAAAGTACCAAAGAAGATTTGTGTCTGAGCAATCAAGACAAACCATAACTCTTTAATATGATCAGGAATACGGTAATTTATGATAACTCAACAGTTTACTCATTTTTTTATCGCTAATCCCAGGGGAAATTAATTCCACTCCCCTCCAATTCTTTCTGAATGACCGCATTGAATTTGTCCTCCAACTCTGGGCTGAAGTGATTCTTCCAATCCCCAGCAATTCCTTAGAAAGAACAGAAAACAGAAGTGAGACTCGAACTCTACCATGTCTTTCAAAGCATGTGCTGTTCTCTGTGACCAGCCTGCCCTGTCTGGCATTGGCCTCTGTCCGGCCTAGCAGCTCTTGGGACGTCCTACTCAAATGCAGCATGAATCAGAAAAATGCTGAAGAAATAGTTCAGTGAAGAAAGCTAACATTGCAAACACTTACTTGTGAAAGGCCCTAACTTGAATGACTGGTGAACAATATTAATACTAATTAATACTAATTTATATAATCATTTTACGGTAAGGGATTGTTTAGAGGGTGATTAGGGAAATGTCAAACAGGTCGGGACAGCGACATTTATTTATCAATGCGTGTAGAACGTGTTCTGCATCCCTGCAAAAGGGCAACAAGTTTCTTCACTAGAAAGCTGGTATTTATCAAACGCATAGCAGTACGCACTTCAGGAGAACAGCATTCAGAGAAAAGCTTGAGGCAAAATGTTTTCACCTGCTTACCTTTTCTGAGGAAATGTGATTTGCTGCTGTCCATGACTTCCTGTGGCACCAGCGAATAGTTGGACATGTTGTTTTTTTTCATGTTTTTGAACAGACAGTGTTCAGTGACGCGATCCAGAGCTTCTTCGCTCATCTGCCGGCCGAGAAATCTTAACATGCGCTCCAAAGCCCCACGAAGATCCTGAAAGTTAAGGGGCATGTGAAAATTATATATATTTATTATTATTCCATAAATCATGAGACAAAAATTTCTCTGAACAGACTTTAATAATGTTCAACGGTTCCTGACTGGTCCTGAAGGCCCACTGCTCCTATCACACTTGATCCATCAAATCAGCTCATTATACACCCTTTCCTCATTTTAAGGGGGTTTGTTTAAGCAGGAAAGACACTAAAATGTGCAGGGCAGCAAGCAAGGCCCGGGATTGCAAATTACTATCAATAAGAGGTATTGTCAACACTCCATCCAGCATTTGGGAGCCTTTGGGTGGCAGGGGTTTATGTTATGCACATACCCATATTAACATATCTGGGCTTTGTTTAAATCAATTATAAATTCTAGGGATTGTGATTTTGGGGCTTATTCTGGTAGAGAACCGTACATCTGCTCTGTTGGAGAATTCTATTTATTTAAACCAAATCAATCTGTGTAGCACATAAATAAAGCTATGTTTAGTCTTTTTAGCATACAAAATACCAAAAATCAAATTGAATCTCAAATTGAAAATGGCAACTAATCTGAACATATATGCATTGTGATATCCCTGCATGCATGCAAGCTGTGTGTGTGGAGCAAACATTAATATTTTAAGGCACACATTCAGGCGTGTATCAGGATCAACTTTTGCATTTTGTGTATTGTTACACCCACAACAGTTGTTAACAGTTACCAATATATTCACACATGACAGATAATAAAGTTTAAGGCTGAATGGACAAAAAGACGGGGCACACATTTCAGATGTTTCATTCAGTCCCATTGCCACAGATGTATAAAATCAAGCTCCTAGCCATGCAGTCTGGCTTTACACACATTTGTGAAAGAATGGGCCGCTCCAAAGAACTCAATGAATTCGAGTGTGGTGCTGTAAAAGGATGTCACCCTTGCAAGTCAGTTTATAAATTTCTTCCCTCCCAGATGTTCCACGATTAGCTGTGAGTGGTATTACTGAAAAGTGGAAGTGTTTAGGCACCACAGCAACTCAGCCACAAAGTGTCAGACCATGTAAAGTTACAGAGCAGGATCACTGAGTACTGAGACGCGTAGTACATAAAATCATGAATGCTCTCCTGAGTCAGTAAGACTCCAAGAAGAGTTCCAAACGTCCTCTGGAATCAACATCAGCACAAAAACTTCAAGCTTCAGGGCTTGGGTTTCAACGGCCGAGCAGCTGCATGCAAGCCTTATATCAGAAAGCATCATTGCCAAGCGTCAGGTGTAGTGGAGTAAAGCACACCAACACTGGACTCTGGAGCAGTAGAAACACATTCTGTGGACTGACGGATCACACTTCTCTATCTGGCAGTATGATGATCGGTTCTGGGTTTGGCGAATGCCAGGAGAACTGTACCTGCGTGACTGCATTGTGCCAACTGTAAAGTTTGGTGGAGGAGGGATGAAGCTATTTGGTTCTTTCTCAGTGGTTGGTCTCGGCCCCTTAGTTCCAGAGAAGGGAAATCTTAATGCTTCAGCTTAACAAGACATTTTGGACACTTGTATGCTTCCAACTTTATATGAACAGTTTGGGGAAGGCCTTTTTCTGTTCCAGCACAAGGGAAGGTTCATAAATGGTCAGGTAAGTTTGGTGTGAAAGAACTTGACTGACCTCAACCCTATCAAACACCTTTGTGATGAACTATGCATTCTTGTTCAATCACAGTGTCTGGCCCCACAAATGCTCTTCTGAATATATGGGCAAAAGTCCCACAGACACACTCCAAAAACTTATAGAAAGCTTCCCAGAGGAATAGAAGCTGTTACAGCTGCAAAGTGGCACCAACTCCATATTAATGCCCATGGATTTAGAATGGCATGTCTTAAAAGCTCTTGTAGGTGTAATGAGTAGGTGTCCCAATACTTTTGTGTTAACAAGTAAACAAATTCCCCCTCATACAGCCCACTAACTTTACCACAGTACATAAAGAATAACTGGCAACAGAAACACGTTACCTGAATCAGCTCCTCATAAGTGATGTAGAAAATCCGGTCTCCTAGATCTGTGTTTCTCCAGCTCTTCACATGGTCAGTCCACTTTCCAAAAAGAACTGAACAACAAAATCACATTGAGTATTTATCATGCCAAGATTCTACAAGTGGTAATAGCATTTGACTGAGCCTCTCACCCTGCCCTGCGAGGAACTTGTCCATAAATTCTTCAAATGTTCCAGGATCATCCAGAAAACTGGCCATTTGGTGGAAATAAAAGGAAGACACCAATACATCTTTCGGGTTCCTTGCAATATAAATGGCCTAGGTATGAAAGTAAAGACACAAGAGGTATAAGAATAAGCAAGTGCAGATGTCAGGCAGTGATCTTATATATCATTATGTTTAGTTTTTTATTAAAATGTTATTTTACAACATAAGTGAAGAAAAAAATGAATGTCTTAAGCTGTCAACAGTTTTCATGCGACCAGAGCCTAAAACAAACATTATGTTGGAATAATCTTTCTGAGTAGTTAAGATTAAATACCTGAACTGCTTGTTTGATTTTTTACCTTTGCCTTAGAGGACGAGAAGGTAGGAGGCATCAGAGGGTAGGGCATGTGGGAGACCATGGTCCTTGGCGCACTCAGCTTGTCCAAGAACAGGACAGCCCGTGTCTCCTCGAGCCAAGGCACCCTCTCCCAGTTTGGGATGCTCTCCACTGGAGTAAGGTCCCCGCCATTGAGAAGCAAGGGAATAATTTCTTGCATCCATGTTGTACCTAAAATGAAACCAGTGATAAATCCAAATCACAGGTTTTGTTTTGCTTAGGGGCGGCACGGTGGCGTGGTGGGTAGCGCTGTCACCTCACAGCGAGGAGGGCCTGGGTTCAATTCCCCGGCCGGGCGGCCAGGGTCCTCTCTGTGTGGAGTTTGCATGTTCTCCCCGTGTCTGCGTGGGTTTCCTCCGGGTTCTCCGGTTTCCTCCCACAGTCCAAAGACATGCAGTCAGGCCAATTGGACATGCTAAATTGCCCCTAGGTGTGAGTGACTGTCTGTGTCTGTCTGTCTGCCCTGCGATGGACTGGCGACCTGTCAAGGGTGTATCCTGCCTTCCGCCCGAAGACTGCTGGGATAGGCTCCAGCATCCCCCCGTGACCCTGACGGAGAAGCGGCTTAGACAATGGATGGATAGATGGATGGATGGATGGTTTTGTTTAGTCTCTTTAGAAGATGTTTATCAACCATCCTGACCAAAATGACGTCTAACTGGTAGGGGTGTCATGATACACATGATAACAAGTGTTTTGCAAGAAGGTAAGAAACAAACACATGATCGGACTATAAATAAATTCAGTGTGTTTAATTCTGAATTGTAACTTTATTTTTGTTTACTTTTATTATTATTATGAAACTTGATAACATGTGTTTGCCAGATGCATCATGTGCAACAAAGTGGATCTTGCACTTTTGTTTACATTATTGTTAATTGATCTTGTGTCTTCTAAGAAAATGACTTGTGTCAGTTCTGCACTGTTGTCTTAATAATAAGGATGATAATAATAATAATAATAATAACAACAACAACAATAATGTATTTAACACGTTTCATGCTGGTGGCAGCTGAAAAGTGCTTTACAGACAGGTGATAAAGCTTAACTGTAATAGAAGAAATTCTTACTAAACTCATAAGACAATAACACACATGAAATTAAAGGAAAAATACCACGAGATGTAGAGTTTTCATTAAATGCTAAGTTAAAGAGATACATTCTTAGATGCTTCTTAAAAGCGAGCACTGAGCTTGACTGTCTGGATTGAGCTTCACAGTTTAAAATGCAGTTTAAAAGCAGAATAACTGAAAGAGTCTCTCCACGTTTTCTGTATTTCACAGAACGTGTTTGCAGAACGCCAGTATTTGCAGATCTAAGATAACAGACAGACACTCTGTTATAAGGTTATTTATATATATATATATATATATATATATATATATATATATATATATATATATATATATATATATATATATATATGTATGTATGTATGTATGTATGTATGTATGTATGTATGTATGTATGTATACATACATATATATATATAACTAAGGTTATTTACAGCCTTAAAAACTAGTAGCAGAACTTTAAAATCTATCTGAACGATACAGGTGGCCAACACAGTTGTTTTAAAACAGGAGTGACTAAGATCACAGCCAGATGTTGTGCTTTTGATTTGGTATATGAAGCTAAAGAAACAAGTTTCTATGAGTTCTTGTACCAGCGATCAGTATTTCTGTTTTTTTTTTTTAATGGAATTTAGTTAAATTTTTTTGAGAAATATTTGACACGCGGCTGGTAAGCCTGCCTGGATTATCATAAGGAATGGGAATATAACTAGGTTATCAGAATAGCTATGGGACAAAAAAAATCTGAATGACCAAATAATAATAATAATAGATAATATGCAAAAGTTGTGTTAGTATTCTTTTCCAAATCTGTATTGAAAATGTATCGTAAAAAAACTGCAATATGTATTGTATCATATCGTATCGTCACATGTTCGTATCATTGCAGGACCTACTAGACGGGGGGAAACAAAACCCTGCATATTTTAGCAACTACTTACCAGATTTTGGATAAGAGATGCAGAAGAGATCTAGAACATCGATTTGGAAGTTCTCAAAATATTTTAAGCTCTCGAGGGTGTGGTTTTCCTTAGGGCACTTCAGCCCGTGGTATATGAGGTATTTCTTATCCTCCATGAAAAAGCAGTGAGGTTCTAGTGCTGGGGCGTCAAACCTAGATGCTCAGTAAAAGACCTGACTGTCCTCGAAACTTCTCCAGCGGGTAAAAAGCAACGTCCGCTCGAGGGAATATAAAGGTGGTCTGGGAACCCGTGGGCAACTTCCTCTGTGTAATACTAACGTCTCGGTAACGTGTCATTCAGCGGCACCGAAGGCGCCCAGAGGAGGGGTAAAAGCAGAATCGCCTCTTTGGAAACGAGAGGGTTAAGCAACGTTACAACATTCACATTGAGAAAAAGGAGGGCAGAGCGAGGCTATAATCTCCTACTCACCGGACTTGGGGTATGAAATAACAAAGATGTCGTCGTTTTGAACTTTAAACTTCCGAAAATCTTCCAGGCTCTCCTCTGAGTGAACTATTTTGGGAAGAGGAAGTCCGTGGAAAAACAGGTACAAGTCCTGAGTAGCCATCCTGACAGCACACAGCGCGCTGAGCTTCTGTCTGAGGTGGTGAGTGTGTTCTCTTGTAGGACTGAGAAAACCAGCCCTCCTGACAATGCACAAACTAGCTTTTTCCTCCTCATCTGCGTTCACACTGTAAGATGAGCCCTGCCGAGATAGGATCACAGAAACCATAGGATTAAAACCAGATGCTTTAGCTTCCTCCAGAGCAGCTATAGATCCCATAGCGTGCGTTTAGAACAGGCTTTACAGGCTTGGCTCGCTTATGAAACTCACAGCAACGCATCTAAAATACCAACATACATTACAAAGCCTTCAGGAACCAACAGAAACACTCAATGGGTTATATAGGTTTCCACAGCTGGGAGAAGACACCAGCAAATGCGCTATGTGGGTCATTCTCCATTTGGAGTGGGAAACCATGGCACAAAGGTTGGAGGGCTAAAAAAAAAGCCTAAAATATTAGGGACAATTCCAAGAGTCAGTATATACATTTTCACAAAATAACTCAAATGTCACTGGTGTCACAGTCACGGGTGTTATGTCATATTCATGTAACACCAGTGACATGTCGTGACACCAGTGACTAGTGTTAATTTCATGAATGATCACAACACTTGAAAAACTATATGAAAGTGTGATCAATATTTTATTTAAAAAATAAAACATTTTGGTAAGTATTTAAGTCTGTTAATGCTTATTTTGTCATTTTGCTATCATAGCTAGGTATGGCCAGGCAGAGTGCAGCAGAGAGACAGAGGCAGTACAGGCAGCGTAGAGATGCAGATCCAGAACGTAGGGCTGCTTACCTGGTAAAAAAGACATTGAACAGAATAAAAGAAAACTAATAGGGGACCTCTCAGAGAGAGGGAAACGTCAAGAAAGAAAAAGATGGTGAGAAAGGCAGGCAAGGCTAGAGCACAGTTAAGGGCAGCACCAGCCACTGCAACTCCAACCCCCCCAGCCACACCAGACACTGAACCTAACTCAAGGTTAAAAAGGAGCGACGACTTCTTTGTGACACCCTTCTAAATCTGCATAGGAGATTTTTGGCAGAAAGTCCTGACGCAGTGTCCTATCCCTTCTTTTGCAGACAAAGACCTTTTTGGGTCATGCATCCAACTGAAGCTGACAGGAACACCTGTCAGTGTAAGACTCACGAAAACCTCCAATACGTGGCAGAAAGTCTTTACAATCAAGGCTTGTTACAAACTAAATATCTGGATGAGATGGCAGATGCTATAGTTTGTGACACAAAGAGCAAAATGTGTGCATATTCAGAGTGTCCAGAATGCCGTGTGACATTTCAAATGATAAAGTGTCCATCAAATGAAAGCATTTCGGTAACACAGCGGGTCCTTGAAAAGATCGGAGATGTTGGCCATGATAAAATGACCGTTTCTGTTAAAAAGGAGATGGTCACCACAGAAGATGCTCTGGTGACACAGTTCCAGGAGAGGCTTGCTCATTACAGATGACACCTCTTCAACATCAGATGGCAATATGGAACATATCGGCAGGTGAAAGAGAATTTGCAAGAAACTGACGCTTTAATCCATGTCGACTTTAGCGAGAATTACAACTGCAAATACTCACAAGAGATTCAGTCTTTGCACTTTGGTGGATCCCACCAGCAGGCTACACTGCACACTGAAGTTCTCTACATCAAAGCAGAACAGCCCATCATCCCTTTCTGCTCCATCTCGCCAAGGCGCCAACATGATCCTCCAGCCATCTGGGCTCATCTTTCACCTATTCTTAGCTAGCTGAGGGAGCATTGTCCAGGTGTCGCCAGACTACATTTTTTCAGCGACAGACCAGCCACGCAGTATAAGCAGAAGGCTAACTTTTACACGCTGTCCACTGAGCCATTTAAGATGGGCTTTAAGGAGACAAGCTGGCATTTCTTTGAGGCCAGCCGTGGTAAGGGTGCACCAGATGGCATTGGTGGCTCCTTGAAAAGAACTGCAGACAGTCTAGTGCACCATGGAACAGACATTCCAGATGCTGAATCCCTGTTCCTTCAGCTCAAACAGAAGACGTCCAATGGAGCTGTTCTTTGTATCACCAGAAGACGTGGAGAAAATGGCACAACGCATTGTGAACAGACCTCCACTTGTAACTACTAAAGGCACGATGAGGATGCACCAGGTGATCAGTGTGGTCCAAGAAAACATCAAATACAGGGACATCAGCTGCGTATGCAAAATGATGGATGGAGTCCTTGACTGCCCATGCTATGGCCTTCAAGAGTACACTTTTGCCAGAAGTGAAAGTCAACAAGAAGACCATACCATTGAAAGGTCTGCCCCTGCGTTTTTTTTTTTGTTTCTGAGACAAATTCACTTGATTTTTAAAAATGTATCCACTTGAATTCCCACTCCAAATGGAGAATGACCCATATGCTAGATAGGAGGTAAGGGTAAAAATGCTCTTTATGTAGCCTAAATGGCTTAATTTGTGATTTCCTCTGTGCTGAATTAACTCAGTCTTTTGCTGTGGACTGAAGAAAATGGTCCCGGTGAAGGAAACTTGCTGCCAGGGCAGTTGCTAAGCTCTCTGTACTGGTAAGCGGATACCTGTGGGATACTGACCTGCACGCAGGAGTGAGAGGCAAAGGACAGGTTTCCAATGTCTTTAGACAAGCTTTCAAATGGGAATTCCACCCAGTTTTTAGAATGGATGGATAATTCAGCCGTCAGTACGTGAACAAAGTCATTCAGAGTGGTTCTCTATGAAATACTGCGTTCTACAGAAACCAGAACCAGACGTCTGAAGCATTTACTACCCAAGAAAATGTTTTGAGGTGTTCTGGCCTAAAACAACACACACTGACTGGCCACTTCATTACTTTGTCTAGTTTTTTTAGATCTACTTATTATATAGGTGCGTTTTGTAGTTCTATAGTTAAAGACTGTAGTTCATCTGCTTCTCTGATACTTTGTTAGCCCCCTTTTACCCTGTTCTTCAGTGGTCAGGACCCTCACAGAGCAGGTGGATCATTCTCAGCACTGCAGTGACGCTGACGTAGTGCTGGTATGAGCAGATCAGACACAGCAGTGCAGCTGGAGTTCTTAAACACTCACTGTCCACTCTATTAGACACTCCTACTTTGTCAGTCCGCCTTATAGACGTAAAGTCAGAGACGATGGCTCATCTGCTGCTGCACAGTTTGTGTTGGTCATCCTCTAGTCCTGCCTCAGTGGTCACAGGACACTGTTGGCTGGATATTTTTGGTTGGTCAAGCAGTCTCTCTCACACACACACTTTTTTTTTTTTGGTAAGACATGTTTGCTCAACATTTTGAATAGTAAATAATGGACAAGCCCTGGGTTCAATCACCTCCACTGTAAAGACATCAGAGTCTGAAAGTTCCTCCAAAACAAGCCATTTCATGCCAAACCACTCTGAATGACTTTATTAATCTCAGTACTGAATTATGCATTTTTAATTCCACTGGAATTCCTTTATAAAGCACACGTGACATGCCAATTCACTACAAAATTAAAAAATCAAGATTATTCCAAAAGGAAATTTCCAACAATTTGCCTCCCACAGGCTTCCATGAGGCATAGAATGATAAAGAACACTTGTTCCTAGAAACTCTACAAGTTGATGCTTGCGGCATAACATTCTTCTACTTTCCAGACCCAAACCCTGAGTGGATACGTACATTATAGTCTGCAGGTACAGAGGACGCTCTGACATTTGCACTTTTATAGATAATGCAGCAGCACACTTAAAGTACATTACAGTATATTTAAGACCTGCTAAGCTGCTAAATAATACTACAGTAAAATTTCTCAGTGTGACACCCTGAACCTACTTTTTTTGTATTTCCATATTTTCATGTGTTTAATACTTATTATCCAACTTGACTGATAACCCAATCTGATGAGTTGGCAACCAAATAGTATTGAAGTACAATTCCAACACTGTTTTAAGTAAAACTGGCACCTAGCGTTCAGAATCCAGACCTGAAGCCAAAAAAAACTAAACAGGCCTGAAGCATTATTTATAGATAATACTAAACTGCAATACTGGTCAGAAAAATTACAGTGAGATATTTGCCCTGATCCACTAGCCCTTTAACAAAAGATGGGAACTAGGTCAGCTCTATTATAGATTCTCTGGATCAGACTGGGACATAAACCAGAAAACGTTCATTCTTAATGGACATATGATGTTCTGTGATCTGGTTTTAAACCACATTGCTGCTCGAATACCCTTAGACTCTAATTTTGAAAAATGATGAAACTGATGAAACGCACTGGCCAGTGCTGCAATCGCAAACTTAATTCTAGCTTTTAACAGTCCCCCACACCAGTGCATCCTTGGTGGGCAGTTCTTTTGGACTGATGACCTGACACAAATAAATCCTAGGGCACTATTCCAGCTACTCTTCTCCACCCACCCTCTTCTCCAAGAAACACAGCACAAAAGGCACAATTATGTGTATTGTTGCTAGTGTGGGGTTAAATGGGCACAGTAGATAATGCTGAGAAACTAATAATAGTACTAGTACATTAACTACAATTTTGTTCAGTTATAATAAAAATAGAACAAGCAATGCATTGTAACTTGTCTTAGCCTGACAGTAACCCAACAGTCTGCCATTGCTTATGTGCCAACAAGATTACAATTAACAACATGGTTAAACACAGGTCACAAAGATGCTCAGTTCCAATTTAATGACCACAGATGACCATAAACGTGACTAATTCAGAAAGTTTCAGTAACAAAAATGTTAACTGTTCAGCTCATTCCTGAATAAATGAATAAAAGAAGAAAAGAACAGATTTCTGTACAATTTTAATTTAATTTGATAGACATACAAAACGCAATGACAGTACTAACAGTCTGGCTGGCCCCTCTGTTAAGACAAAATGTCCTATATGGCATTGTGGGTATTTTCTTCCAAAATACCTGAATGTGTAGCAACATAAGAAAAGCCTCAGTTGCTGTGAACCAGTGTGATGAAGAGGAAGAGAGAACAGAGTGAGATGGCACCAGTGAGCACCGCCTTCACCAACAGAGCCGTCCAGCTCCCCAGGAGGAACACATGAACAAACAATCTACAGACAGAAGGAATAAAACAACAATCGCATGTTGTTTTGGATTATACTGTAAATTGTTCATACATAGTTGACCAACAGCCATCTAACATACTGTATAGTTAATGCAATGAAATGCAACTGAAAAATGTTGAAATGGTAAACATTATTGAGACTTAAGAATTTCTGTAATTTCTACAATGTACTGTGTTTAGGACACAAGATACCTTATACAGTATCTTGTGGAAATCACATTACCGGCTGAGTATAATTATATCATAATAATACATCAAAACTGACAGTATCATAAGCCTTACTGTAAAACAGGTGCCACAAGCACTTTAAGCAGCAAAGGACCAATGCCTTCACTAAAATTTACCATTATATAAAAGTTGAGAGCTAGCAATTGCATGACCATCTGTGAACCACAGTAAATGCAAGACATTTTACTTAACCAGTTGTAAAAGGTTTTAAACATAAACCTAGGTAGATAATGCTATATATCTGTCTACCGAATAGCATGTTAGCTTATCCAGCACAACATGTACAGTCACTGTATAGCAGAATTTAAAGTACACACTAAAAAAACTGCAAATATCCTTTTTTGTTGTGTCTGATTTCCACAGCTATATAATGCTAATTAAAGCTAGACTTGGGATTCTGTCTCAATGGGATTCGAAGTTTCATGTTAGCACCAAGTTAATGCTGGTGTACATTTCCACACTGAGATTAAAACTTTACAGCTGTAGCATAAACACTGACTTTTGGAGTCTGTAATAAATGTGACATTTTTACTTTGTATATTAGAGTTTTTATATAAATCCTTCAGTGAATACAGCCTAAAGCCTAACTGTGAGTATTATAAGAGGAGGAGTCTTATTATAAGAGGAGTTTTTGGAAGGACAGCTGAAAACACACTACATCACTGCCAACAAACATCACAGCACTGCTGCCAGTAAATTACTGTAAACTTCTAAAGCATTTTTTACAGGGTATACTGAAAATAGAGTTGGGTGGTTTCCACTTTTTTCTTTAGCATGGTATATGGCCACGGTAAATTAGTTTGATCATGTGTATAAGTGACAATACCTTGCATACCAAACTCAATTGTTCAAATGGCAAAAATGCAACATTATTTTATTTGTGCTCTTCTTGATATTTGCGAACTTTCGCCAGAAACACGATTGGTTTGTCTTCTGCTTTCTTGCAGATGCTGTTAGCATCTCCAAAAGCAGCTTTTGCTTTTGTCACAGCATGGTAAAGCTTAGTACTTACTGATGTATGAAGAATTTGATTTGTACTGTACAGATTTTATTAAAATGACCTATGGTTGATGTTATTTATATGGCATAAGATCATATTGAAAGGTCAGGTACTCACTCCATTAGGAAGGCCTTGTACACACAAAGTCCCAGCAGTACAGTGACAGGCAAGCGGAAGCTTTTTGGAAGGTCATATCGTGTAAACATCCATACCACAGCAGCCATTGCAATGTAGTGGACCTGTAGAAACAGAGACACAGACAGTCTTTCAAGCATCACACACAAACTATAGCACAATCGCAGACCTGCCTATAATGCCTTTATTTCACCAGTTGTTCTGGTCAAAGTAGCACTAGTATGCCAGTACTTCTGGGTTATGTCCAAATTAAAAAAAAAAAAAAAATCCTTTTTAATAAATATTTATTTATTTATCCATCCATCCATAATAGATTGAGATTGAGATTGAGAGATACCGGCTAGATATAGTCGGGCCCACCTCAACACACATCTTGGACTCTGGGTCCAACCTCCTTGAGAGGGGCTGGACTTTATTCTTTTCTGGAGTTGCCCATGGTGAGAGGCGGCAGGCAGGTATGGGCTTTCTCATAGCCCCTCGACTCGGTGCCAGGATGTTGGGGTTTTCTCCGGTGGACAAGAGGGTAGCTTCCCTACGCCTTCGGGTTGGGGAACGGGTCCTGACTGCTGTCTGTGCTTATGCACCGAACAGCAGTTCAGAGTACCCAGCCTTCTTAGAGTCCTTGGGAAGGGTGCTTGAAAGTGCTCCTCCTGGAGACTCTATAGACTTTAACGCTCACGTGGGCAACGACAGTGAGACCTGGAGGGGTGTGATTGGGAGGAACGGGCTCTCTGATCTGAACCCGAGTGGTGTTCAGTTTTTGGACTTCTGTGCAAACCACAGTTTGTCCATCACGAATACCATGTTTGAACACAAGGATGTCCATAAGTGCACATGGCACCATGACACCCTAGGCCGCAGTTCAATGATTGACTTTGTAGTCGTGTCATTGACTATAGTGATGAATATAGTGAGGGTTTGCTGGGAACGTCTGGCAGAAGAACCGGTCAGCTTCAACTCACACCTCCGTCAGAACTTTGACCAGATATCGTGGGAGGTGAGGGACATTGACTCAGAATTTTTGTATGTTTTGGAAAACATCCCAGAAGTGCTCATGTAAGCAAGCACAAATTGTTCTTGACCCTTTTGTCCCATTAACCCCTTACGTAGACAAGCTGTCATAAAAATACAAGATGAATCACGTCCTTGATTCAGGCAAGAAGACGAAGTTAGGATGGAAGGGCTTGAGGTTAGGGGAGCTGAAGGACAGGAGAGGGGAGGGTGTGGGTGTATTTTTGGGGGGATGTGTGTGACAGTATACTAGACTGTAGTCCATCTCTTTCTCTACATACTTTGTTAGCCCCCTTTTACCCTGTTTTTCAGTGGTCAGGTCCCCCCATGGACCCTCACAGAGCAGGTACTATTCGGGTTGTAGATCACTGTCAGCACTGTAGTGACACTGATGTGGCGGTGTTGTGTTAGTGTGTTTCAGTGTGTGGATCAGACACAGCAGTGCTGCTGGAGTTCTTAAACATTGTGTCCACTCACTGTCCACTCTATTAGACACTCCTACCTTGTCAGTCCACCTTGTAGATGTAAAGTAATAGACAACAGCTCATCTGCACAGTTTATGTTTCCTGTTTACTGTCCATTTAATATTATTGTTACACCATGGGCACTGAGAGTAACACAATTTCAGTACACTGAATATGTATGTCCTGTACATATTGTAGTATTGACAAAGCTGACCTAACTTGACTTGAAACAAGGAGGTGGTCATAATATTGTGCCTGATCGGTGTGTGTGTGTTTCAATAAACCAGGAGGTTGGACACAATATATTACAATGGGTCTAATGATCCACATGGGGTCATAATTTGAGCCAAACAACTTGTTAAGCAAGATATTCTTTGAACGGCTGCTCTAGGTGATGGACATTTCTTACAGAAACAACTGGTCTTTATACAGTGTAGTACTGAATAAATAGGCACTGCTGAAATTAACTTAGGTCCTCTTATGAGACAACTGGCTGCTTAATCAAAAAGGCAATTAAGCAAAACAAATCATCTTTACGTACCAAACTGATGTTGGAGTCAAAGCTCATCTGGATGTATTTCCAATCAAACTCGATGCCTCGAGCCCCCACCCACAAAGGAATGCACCTGTTAATTAACAATATTAACGGTCATGTTAGATAATAACGTTGCTTTCAGGTTTCTCCATATTTACTTATGTATATATATTAGTAAATACTAAGTATGTTTTATGATCAAACTACCTGTTATGTAAATGCTTGTAAACTAGGGATGCAATGGTATTTAATAATGGTATATTATCAGACCGTTCAATACACCCCCTACAGCTTAATATCCGCATTTGAACCACAATATTATGATATTGCTGTCATTTTCCTATAATTTCCAAAACTTGCTTATTGCACTGCAGACATTCAGATCCACAGAATTTCTCTGAAGCCTATCAGCGCTCTGTATGCAAATTCAAGCTGGAGAAGAGGAGAGCTAAAAAAAAAAAAAAAAAAAACATTCTCTGAGCTCCAACACAACAATGGTGAGCGCAATATTTCCAAGTCAATGTGCAGCAATGCACAGTCATGCTGATGACTCTGGCAGCCAGTGTTTAGCTACTGGTAAGTTATTCAGCTAATGTTTAATATTCTAGCCTGTCTCAGCTTGTACCCTTCACCTCAAAAACTGAGTTTGTGAGGTAGTAAGTGCCAAATGTGATAAGTAACGCAGAAAATATTATTCCAGTGGTGTATAAACAAACATGTACCACAAGTATGAGACCACAGTACCATTGCATCCCTTCTGTTAAACACATCCATGAGCAGTATAAAATGAAACTGCTTGATTTTTATTTTACACACCATAGTCTAGAAATAAATACATAGCAATAAATTACTGTTCAGAGTCCAAATCAGAATGTTTGTAAACAAAGATACTTCCAGGTGGATTATTTGCATCCAGTCAGCATGACAACAGCTCAATTTATGCAATAGTAAATACAGACAAATAAAATCTTGACGTGTTTGAGACTGTAATTAAAAATATTTTTTTTCCTGTTTTTCAGCGTTCAAAAGCAGACAGAGATGCTTTAAGTAGTATTAATTATATAGAGTGATCCTCTATAGTAATACAGTGGAAGCTATATGTACGGATTATTTGATTTGTTGCTGTAGTGAAAAATGAAAGTTGAAGTCTAACTGGCTGAGATTTCCTGTTGTGTTACTTATGCTAGCACACTAGCACTAAAAATAGTGCAGTACCATTAGAAGTGCGCTTATTAGTGTAGCAGGTAAAGTACTGAAGTGTGTGATTTGGGACAACAGCTCCAGCAGCTCCAGTGGCTGATTATATCTTTACTGTGCTGCCCACAGAACAGTGCTCTTCCAAGAACTGTAGAGAGGAATGTATGAACTATAAGCCCAGAATCCCGCGTGCAGCTAAACATCCCCGTTTCGAAAAAGACGAGCACTCCGTAACTCTTCGAATTTCAAAGTGGAGGACCTCAGTTTCTGGACAACTGTTTCGTGGAATATCTGATGGTGGATTCTTGCAAATTCGGGGATTTAGTGAACCCCAAGAAACGTAAGAAAGACTCTGCAACAAACACCGACGATCTAACCACAACACCGGTCGAGGTGAGTTTGCTACATTCTATCAATAGCAAACTGGCATTACTCAAGTTGCAAGAATTGCGAAAAAGCCTCGAATATAGTCAAGCTGAAATACACACAATCAGAATTGAAAACGTCGTACTACACTCAACTATATAATCACTATCAGGATGAATGGACACAATCTTAAAGGAAATCAAGAATCTAAAAGGGACTGTTCTTGATATTCAGTGTCGCAGCATACGTGATAACCTCATTCACTGGAATAGAGGAGGAGAAAGCTGATGACCCTGAAGGAAAAATAAAAAAAAACTTCATGCAATCTGCTCTCAAGCTCCCTTCTGAAACAGTGAACACAATCACATTCCACCGTGTTCACAGACTCAGTACTAAAAACAAATCCTCCACAAGACCAATAATAGCTAAGTTTGAACATTACAAGCATGCTGGGGGCGGTCGTTGGCTGGAGGTTAGACCTGTAAATGGAAGTTTACAGGTTCAATCCCCTTGGCTGACAGTCCATGACTGAAGTGGCCTTGAGCACGGCATCTAACCCCCAGTTGCTCCCTAGGCGCCGTAGATAGGGCTGCCCACTGCTGCGGGCAAGTGTGCTCACTGCCCCCTAGTGTGCATGTATGTGGGTGTTTCACGACATGGATGGGTTAAATGCGGAGGCCTAATTCCACAGTGTGCAAACACAGTTGGCAAAAATGGTTCTAAATTTCTAAATAAAGAACTAGTCAAAAGCAGAGGAAAAGAACAAAAAGGAACACGCATGAACTATCAGTTTCCCAAGGAAATAAACAATCGAAGAAGAAAACATGTCCCTATAATGAAACAACACAGAGGTGAAGGTTGACGAGCAAACATTGTAGTGGACAAACTTCACATAGTAAACCAGCTGTATCGTGACTCCATTATAACACCGCGGTTATTCTAAAGTAACGAGACTCAGGTTGCAGAAGCGCCAAATGAGCACTTTAGAGTTCCCCTTTACACCTCTCTCGCATTCCTTCCCTTCACACTCTCGACTAAATTCTAACTAAATATTACTTGTTCTATGTTTCTGTGTGTTTTTAATTCATGATTCCTCCAATGGATCAGGACATTATATACATCACCCATGGCTACAGTCACTACTAATGGGCTCACCAGAGCTTCACACTGCAAATGGATGTTCATTTTCTCCATCTTTATTCTCAATTTTTATAGAACCACTAGCAGCAGCGATCAGACAAAATAGAAACATCAAAGATATAATTACACAAAACATAAGATAAGCCTCTATGCAGAAGATGTATTGTTATACCTAGAGGATCTATGTAACTCCCTACAAGAGACAATAACACTTATGAATACATTCTCCAAAATATCTAGCTCTTCAATAAACTGGAACAAATCTACATTTCTGCCAATCTCTAAAGGTGGTCATAATGGTGCACCCCAAACCATATTCCCTGCCTTCACCATTGGCAACATTAAATACTTAAGCATCATTATATCCTCCAAACTCTCAGAGTTGTTTGTACTTAATTTCAAACCACTACTGAAAACTACAGAAGACGATCTACAACGCTGGATGCACTTACCTTTTTCATTACTTGGTAGAATAGCAACTATAAAAATGTCAATCCTCCCAAAAATAAATTACCTATTCACCTGTGTTCAACCACCCACTAGCTGGTTCAAATCATTAGATTCTGCAATAACTAAATTTTATTAGAGAAAAGAAAAAAAAAAAACACAAGAATTAAACTTTCTACATTACTAAAAAAGGTAGCACCAAATTTTTATATATATTATCTTGCAAGCCAAATGCAATATATATGTACATATCTTGACACATCCTGAAAAAATATATAATTCATGGTTAGAAATAAAGCAGGATATCTGTAAGGAAATTTATGTGTCAGACCTTCCATTCATTCATTAATCATACAATAAAATAGCATGCATGTTTCCGCAATGCTGTCATATCCACAACTCTGAGGGCCTGGTGGAAAATGCTCAACATTACCAATTCCACCTTAGGACCGTGTAAATACACTACAATTTGGCACAATCCCAGCTTCCTGCTTAATAACTCACCATTAAACTTCACTACATGGAAAAAAGCAAGGGATCACGCATCTGCATGTTTTTAAGGATGACACTTATCTCGTTTGAAGATTTGGTACAGATATTCAATATCGGGAAAGATCAACACTCACAGTATTTTCAACTCAAATCTGTATTGAAGTCTAAAATAAATATTACAAATAACCATCTTCACCCACCCAAACTAATCAAAGACATTAATAAAACAAAAACTAATAACAAACTGCTTTTGAAATTCTATAAACTTCTTGCTAATTCGGATAATGCTGTTGTACTTCCAACTTTAAAATGGGAAAAAGATCTCTGAATCTCTCCTGGCATTGACTTCTGGACTCAAATCTGTAAAAACACTTTTACAATGGCATCTAATAGAAATCTCCAGCTGATTCAATATAAAGTAATTCAAAGATCACATATCACACAGCATAAACTGTATAACATGGGACAAATGGGCGCAGACATATGTTCTTATGCACTTTAGACACTCCTGATAGCTATTTTCATGCTCCATGGACATGTCCATCTATACAACAACTCTGGCACTCCGTCATTGACTTTATATCCCTCACTCTGGAGTTTAGCTTTCCATTATCCCCTCTGCTTTGTTTACTGGGTGACTATACCATTCAGAACCCCAACAACCATCACACCACTTCCACACTCACTGCCCTCACTATAGCTATATACTATAAAATACAGTATAAAAATAAAAAATGTTTAGTGATGTGTTCATATAAAACAAAACTGATTAAGAATACTTTCACTGAGGTAAACTGGATGTCAAAATTTTTGTGTGACGTTTGCAAAACATCCATCTATAAATATCATATGAACTTCAGAGAGCAAGCTAATCTTCTACCCATAGTGTTTTCTGGAGACTGTATCTAAAGTGTCCACATATCTTTTCATCTTTTTGGCGGTCATTCTGATCTATTTTGCCTGGCTCTACCTGTAGGGTTGGAGCTGCAGCAACTGTGAGGAGATAAGCCATGTCCAAGCTCCAGCCTGTGAACCAAACTGGCAGCAGGGCGTTCTGAATGATGTAATTAAATACTAACAACGCAGTGCTACCAACATTATTTGCCAGCTACAGCTACATGACAAGCAGTGTTATTGCTGCAGTCATGTAACACTAATTTGTCTTATTGTTTCAATGTGAGAAAACAGTAATTTGGACAAAATATATATGTGTGCAGTCGCATACAAGTTGTACCTTGACATAACCAGCTCAGCTGTGGCCCAGCCCATGGCAGCCACCATTATTTTGTATTCTCCCTTCCCAGCATTTCTGGACATGACAAGGTGAAGACCTAGCAGATCTGCCATGTCCACTGTGGCCTTCATAAATTCCTAAAGGATTAAATAATAAATGGAAAAATGACCAATCATTATTAAACACAGAGACATAAATATTCAGCTTTCAAAAATGAACGTGTGTTATTTGTTTGGGCGTGGTGAATAAGCCATGCCAGAATAAAAACACTTTGTAAACATTTTTAGCATCTTCAGTTTCAATTTGCAGTAAGAAAATTAACAGAATATGTATTTTCTTGCAATTTCCCTCACAAATTGGCTTGCTTGATTCAAAGCCAAAAGCTATTGCCTCTAATACTAATACATAACATTGAGATGTCAGGGAGTCAACTGTACACTTAAATAATATAACACTAACTACATGCATGGGTGACTGCCTAACTGAGTGTGCACGGGAAATGCATGTAGGCAGTTTACCCCAACAAAGTCATACACTCCAGCTCCTCCTTCCCAGGTGGGAAAAAATGTGGCAAGAAACAGCATCTGTGTCAAAACAGTATCAAGTGTCAAAACAGTAACACTGATTGTAATATCAAGACACACTTTGTAGCTTTGCAACATTCGTAGCATGTAAGATTACTACTTACCTTGCAAAGCTGTACAAAGAGGTAAGTGGCCCCAGCTTGAACACATCTCCAGAATGCATTGTATTCAGATCTGAAGGACAGAAACACACGTTATGGGTATAATGAACATTATCCTTTTTAAATATCGCAGTTATGGGACACTAAAAAAAAAATTAACCCATGTAAAATAAATTCACCAATATGGGAATTGCTGGTGATGTCAAAATCCAGTACATATTCATCACACACACACACACACACACACACACACATACACACATATATACACACTTCTATTGGGCTACAAATGCAAAATGATGACTATAACACATTTTATCACAGTAGCCCACCGTCACCCAAAAGTTCTTCCGTACAAAGAGTTCAATGAATACATCATCAAGTACAGGCCCAATGTAAACATCTTTCCAGTGCTGATCATTTGTAACTGTCTGCAGATATTAATAACATTCTGATTTTATGTATATCCCCGCTCCAAAGTGTTCTAGACATGTCTAATAAATATGCCTGTGTTAATCAAGAACCTCAGACTATGACAAAAAGGCAAGCATTGTTCAGGAAGGTGACGGTAACTCAAACTGCTGCCTGGAGAGCAGCCTATGGTTTGGCATATGGGAATACCATAAGAGGATTATGTTTAAGATCCTCTCCCACACAACAGCAGCAGCAATTTCTCTCAAAGTAACGTCTTTTGTGGAAATAAGGCTGACAGTTTTGTCGCCAGGGCAGAACTACCTACAGCACTGAACCCATTTCTTTATGACATTTACATTTATGGCATTTGGCTGACGCTCTTATCCAGAGCGACTTACAATTTGATCATTTTACATAGGTAGGCCAAGGCGGTGTTAGGAGTCTTGCCCAAGGACTCTTATTGGTATAGGGTAGGGTGTTTGCCCAGGTGGGGCTTGAACCCCAGTCTAAAGTGTAGAAGGCAGAGGTGTTAACCACTACGCTAACCAACCACATCTGATAAAGTATACATTCATATTTCAAAGAGGCACTTACAGGCCGCTGCATTTGTATGTGATGAAGTACGGGAAATACGCCAAGGCAAAACAGTTGCCGAAATGGAAAAGCGTCATGGCTTTAAAGGGGCTGAAATGAAGTCCAGCAGCTATAATGTCCAGCGCCCTGAGGGAGAGACAGACAGACGGACAGAGAGAAAGACAGAATGAGTGACAGACAGACGGACGGACAGCGTCAACAGCAGCAAGCACGAGATAACGGGCTAACTAGTCCAGCAAATCCAATTTCTTTTACTCTCTGCTCGCCACAGGACCTTCTCTCCTCTTCTCTTTTCATTTCACGAGTGTATTTCATTTGAATTTCACCTTAAAGTCGGTGTAAATACAGAGTAAAGAACACAGTTAGCACCTAAGCTAACTTAGCCACAACCAGCCCTGCACACTGGCTAACAGTGGCCTCCTCACACGGCGAAAACACACTGAAATGCACTGAAACTTATCGGTTACTAGCGGATAATAAAGCACCCGTTGACTAAACTTCTCCATCTGTAATTAATCGAAAATAAACTGAATTAATTCCGTACCTATTAAAGTTAAAGCTGCTGAATGGCCGTCAAGCAGAGACGCGGTGCGCATGGAAAAAGCTCCGAGCTTTCTCAACAGAACATAACATTTCGTTCCGGTGTTTAGAGCCTTCAATAAGACAAATATAACATTCCTCACCATTTCCTTTTAAAGCATGACTTTACTGAATTATTACAACATACTAATAATTGTAAACAAACGATGAATGACCGAAATAAATAAATACAATGAGATTTTTCTATTGCTTTAAATGCAGAGACATTGGGAAAATAATTCAATAAAGATTCAATGAAGTTTTTTCCACTTTCCCTTTTGCATGAATGTTCTGAGCTCTGAGATGCTTTTTTTAGATTGAGTGGATTTTTACTGGCAAAAAAGTATGATGTGTTAATGCGCCAAACACTTCACATCAAGTCCAGTGTGCTTTTTTTATTGAACAATAAATAAAAATAACAAAACTCTGAATGTGGATGAACTGGACCATTGAGTAGAACTGATAACAAAGCTGTCATGTTCCTCTCACTTTTTGACTTTGTGAGATCATTTTTGTGGGGTAGTCATTTTAATAAAGTAATATAATAATATAAAATGTCATAATGTTGACAGTACTTCCCATTAAATCAGAATTTCTGTGCACACAGAGATGTTTGTGTCTGGGCATTATACTTAACTTTCATTTTATTTTCATACACACACACACACACACACACACACACACACACACACACACACACACATATATATATATATATATATATATATATATATATATATATGTTACACGTTGTGTAAAACATAAATTAAAAAAACATAATATGATGATTTGCAAATACGTTTAAACCTATATTCAATTGAATAAACTACAAAGACAAGATATTTAATGTTCAAACAGATAAACTTTATTGTATTTTGCAAATATTCACTCATTTTGAATTTGATGCCTGCAACATGTTCCAAAGAAGTTGGGAATTGGGACAGGGGCAACAAAAGACTGGGAAAGTTGAGGAATGCTCAAAAAACACCTGTTTGGAACATTCCACAGGTGAGCAGGTTAATTGGAAACAGGTGAGTATCCTGATTGTGTATAAAGGGAGCATCCCTGAAAGGCTCAGTCGTTCACGAGCAGGGACGGGCGAGGTTCACCACTTTGTGAACAACTGCATGAGCAAATAGTCCAACAGTTTAAGAACAACGTTTCTCAACGTGCAACTGCAAGGAATTTAGGGATTTCATCATCTACAGTCCATAATATCATCAAAAGATTCAGAGAATCTGGAGAAATCTCTGCAAGGCAGAAAACCAACATTAAATGCCTGTGACCTTCGATCCCCCAGGCAGCACTGCGTTAAAAACCCACATCATTCTGTAACGGATATTACCACATGGCCTCAGGAACACTTCAGAAAACCACTGTCAGTGAACACAGTTCGTCACTCCAACTACAAGTATAAGTTAAAACTCTGCCATGCAAAGCGAAAGCCACATATCAACACCACCCAGAAACGCTGCCGGCTTCTCTGGGCCCGAGCTCATCTGAGATGGACTGACGCAAAGTGGAAAAGTGTCCTGTGGTCTGACGAGTCCACATTTCAAATTGTTTTTGGAAATCATGGACGTCGTGTCCTCTGGGCCAAAGAGGAAAAGGACTGTCCGGTTTGTTATCAGCGCAAAGTTCAAAAGCCAGCATCTCTGATGGTGTGGGGGTGTGTTAGTGTCCATGGCATGGGTAACTTGTGCATCTGTGAAGACACCATTAATGCTGAAAGGTACATACAGGTTTTGGAGCAACATCTGCTGCCATCCAAGCAACGTCTTTTTCAGGGATGTCCCTGCTTATTTCAGCAAGACAATGCCAAGCCACATTCTGCACATGTTACATCAGCATGGCTTCGTAGTAAAAGAGTATATATATATATATATATATATATATATATATATATATATATATATATATATATATGCATATGTGTGTGTGTGTATATATATAGAGAGAGATAGATATATAATATGTATTGATTGGGCATGCTTATTGGTTCCTTTAATTGTTTGGGACTCTTTCTGTTCTGATTTAATTTAGGTATTAGGCCTGGGTACAGTCACTTCCCTTGCCAGCAATGTCATCAGGTGATCATGAGAGCACCCCAGAGACAACAGGGTTTCTCCTTCAGTATCGACAAGCCTGTCAGGTGTCCCAAAGCATGCCAGGGAACCTACTGTATTGGGATTTTGTGTTTC
The DNA here is from genome assembly GCF_015220715.1 of Pygocentrus nattereri. Classification (NCBI taxonomy): domain Eukaryota; kingdom Metazoa; phylum Chordata; class Actinopteri; order Characiformes; family Serrasalmidae; genus Pygocentrus; species Pygocentrus nattereri. Next base: position 5,024,603 of record NC_051234.1, on the reverse strand, counting down.
AAATGCCTCTTGAAGTCCTGAAGGGTGTCAAAGAGCAAACTTCCATGTTGATAGCACTCCCTAGGATGTCTGGGATGGTCCTTGGGTACTACAAGTGAGGCCCACACAGCTGCCTGGGGCTTCCAAGGACTGGACAAAGCCAGCCCAAGGCTTAAGAGTGGCGACACTACTTATCTCACTTAATTAATGTTAATTACTTGCTTGTTAATTTTCTTTTTGTTACTCCTTTTCTTTTCTTGAGTGCCTTGCTCTCCGTTTGTAGCTGAGAATTTCCCCATTGTGGGAATAAAGGATTGTCTTATCTTTTCTTAAAATGGATAGAGCGTCGATACAAGGTATACTTAATGCAATGGCTGATCGGTGTGCACTTGTGTATAATATAGAGCATTTTAACCAATTGCATTGTGAAACCAACTGGATGAAAAATATACAGTGCCACAGAACCCCAAACACTGGTTAGGACTAGCGAATAACCACCTTGAAGTAAATTATGACTACTCTAATGGTACTCAGTGTGGCACAGTGACGCAGTGGGTAGTAAGAAGGGCCTTGGTTTGATTATGGGTGACCAGGGTCCTTTCTGTGTGGAGTTTTCATGTCCTTCCTGTGTCTGTTTAGGTTTCCTCCCACAGTCCAAAGACGTGTAGCCATGCCAATTGGACATGCTAAATATATATCTCTTTCTGTCTGTCCTGCAGTGGACTGTTGATCCATCCAGGGTGTATCCTGCCTTCTGCCCAATGACAGCTGGGATAGGCTCCAACAAAAAGATAAGTGGTTTCGATGTGTGTGTATGTGTGTGTGTGTGTGTGTGTGTGTGTGTGCGTGTGAGTTTTCACACCTATTGACGTCCTTTCTTAGGATTTATGTACTTTATTTATAGAATATATGGGGTGTTTTTTAAGGCGTGTGGATGGATGCAAAAAAACAACCTATTCAGACATGTCTTACATATACATCACAGCAATATTTATGTGTGTTTGTGTGGCCAAGGGGTTGCCAAAGGTGGCCAGTGCCATCCTAGCATGAAGCATGGTCTCCCTTCTGGCCACCCCAATTATGGAAAGTGAGACAGTCAACCATCATCAGTCAGATGTCAATAATAAAGCATCAGTTACACTTTGTGGTGAAAATCTGCCATCAGTGCGGTTACCAGTCACTTACGAGAGTCTGATGACGCCCTTAATAATTTGCATGTTCTGCTGGGGTAGGCTAAGGCTGTGATTTACTCAGTAAACAGGTGAGTGAATGTGTGCTGGGCCTCTTAGCAGTGCTGCTCTGTGAGCTACATTACAGTAAATAGTAAAAAAAGGTACAATTATGAACTAGGCTATGCAATGATGAGTTAGCTATCAAAGAATAGTTATCTATAATTGTTTATCATGTTCATTCCTTTTTACACATGAATACATGCAGGTGTTGTAGGTTACCTTAAACAGTGCTGTCAGGCTAGTTTACCAAGACTCATGATCTCATTCTAAAAGCTCTAGCTACACCCCAGAGTTTATGGAAGTTTATGGATTGAGGGCGTACAGGACTATTACATCCTCTTCGAGTGAGGCTGATTAAAGTGAGAAAGGGGAATACTGTCAGCTCAAAAACAAGGAATGAAACTAGAAAAATACAAAGATAGTGTTTTTTTATATGCATTTATTGGTAGTTTAAATTTTTTTAGCCTTCTCAAAGGCAGTAGAGAGTGAACTGTCAAAGTGACAAATAGATTATCAGGACGTTTGACTCCAAGGAGACCCAAGGCCCAAAATAACAAAACCAGTTTAAGACAAAAAAAGACACCCCAACTAACCAGTATGCCAGAAAAAACAAAAAAAAGAAGAAAAAAACAACCAGCCTGATATACTTTGATGGTAAATGATGGCTTAACCATTGTGTGGTGTTCAGGTCTGTGGGACCCATTTTGAATGTTTACCAAAAGAAAAAGGAACATATAAAATAATCCATTTTCAGGGTCTTCACTCTGTTCACCCCCACACATTTATATTATGCATGTGGTGTTGGACTGAACCCATGGGGAATAAAAGTGTGGAGGTGCTGTGTCCTTCACTCTGTTCTCCTCCTACATGGCCAGGGGTTAGTGTGTGTGTGTGTGTGTGTGAGGGTGGTTAACATGGACAGGCTGCTGACTGGCTACAGCTGCTAAAGGAAAACCCTACGCTGGACACTTGTTATATTTTAATACCAGTAATTTTATACCAGTATTTTTGCATAAATTGTTATGGATGTGTTGATTTAAAAAAAAAAGTAGTAAACAACGGAAGCAAACAACGGAAACCAGAATAAACAAAACACCACATTAGAATATTTCAAGCAATGCACTTCAAACAAACAAAGTACAAAGACCAGCAAGCTAACGTGGGAAAACACAGGGCTTAAATACAACAGGGATGATGAGGGACAAGACACAGGTGGCAAATACAGGTGGTTACAAACAAGGGGGCAGGACAGGGAAGAATCAAAACAAAAAGCACATGGACAAGTAAACAAAAGCACATGTATAAAAGGGAGGGGCCAATCATGACAGCAAGTTCAAACTAATACAACAGTCACCTCAGTTTCTCTAGCTTGCCATTTGGGCTCCTTAGTCCAGCACCACAGCAGTTCCATTCCAAAATCTCCAGTGTAATAGTTTACTGAGATCCAGCTCTCTCAAGCGTGGATTTGCTGACTGCAAAACTGAGGCCAGAGTTTCACATGTTCCATCATTTGAATAAATAATTAAAAATCTATTGAATAAATAGTAAAATATTTTGTATCATAATTCGATTTGTAGCTTTAAACTATTACAAAACACGAGGTCAGCTTGAGGTCACGAACAGATGGCCAGATATTCTCCTTTTTTTTGGTACGCTGAGATTAAGTTTGTCCAGTTTGCAGTTTGCATGTGTTAGCCCATCACAGAGCAGTTTCACTCCTGACTCTCCCAGTTTAGTGTAGCTGAGATCCAGCTCTCTTAGAGATGAATTGGGAAACTGCAGAGCAATTCTCATAGCTTCACAAGATTCATGTGTGAGGTCACAGCTGAGCTGTCCAACCTGTAGAATTTAGGTTAATCTTTATATAGTTTGTCTTGCAATGTTGTATTTTTTACACTGTGACTATAAATCAATAATTTTGCTTGCAGAAATTGGAGAATCTGCTTTTGATAGACAATTAACTAAATTATCACTTTATTGAAAGAAAGTTTACCTAAGTTTCTCTAGTTTACAGTATGAACTCATTAACTCAGCAGAAATCCACTTCACTCCAGAGGCTCTGATTTTTTTGCAGCTGATATCCAACTCTTTTAGGTGTGAGTTCACAGACTCAAAAACTGAGGCTATTGGTTCACAACATTGATCTGCAAAGTTGTTGTAAGACAATCTGCAAACACAATTACCATCAGGCATTTTTCCTAAAGTGTCTCTATATAGAGTCTGTACTAAATTAAATATATTTCCAGTTTTCTAAACATGACTCACTCTTAATTTACAACTTTTAACTCAAGTATCTGAATTTTACAGTCTGGTCTCATCAGGCAGTCACAAAGGATCTTCACCCCTGCATATTCTAGATTGTTATTGCTGAGATTCAGTTTCTCTAGTTTACACTGTGGATTTGAGAGCCCTGCGCAGAGAAGCTTGACTCCTAAATCTCCCAGACAGCTGAAGCTGAGGTCCAGTTCTTTCAGGTGTGAGTTAGATGATTGTAGAACTGAAGCTTGAGTTTCACATAATTCATCTGTGAGGTTCAGACCAGCAAGACTGGGAAGAGTGGGAATTCAATTAAAATAAAAAATGAAATAAAATTAAAATTTAAATCACTTGAGATCACCTAGGGATCACTCCATATGAAAAAAAACTATCATACATAGTTTATTGTATACTACACTTAAAAATATGGTTATCCAAGGGTTATTAGCCTTAGTTATTCCTTACTAAAGAATTCTACATAGGGCCATGGACACTCAAAGAACCATTTGCATCATGAAATGGTTCTTCAGATTGATAGAAAATGTGCTGTAGATGGTTCTATATAGAACCATTCTTCTATTGTAACAAGCTTGAAAGAACCCTTTGATCATCTTCAATGTTCATGATTTTCTTTACTAAAGAACCCTTGAAAAAACGTTTTTTGAAAAAGATTTTTCTGGAACTTACATGGCTGTTATTGTGCTGCTGATAACTGGCAACAGTCTCTGCTATCCTTCTGAAGATGTGCAACACGTCTTTAAGTCAAATTCATTTGTCTCATTCTCTGATGTAAGCAGAATACAGGCCAGAGCAGAGCGCTGGTAAGGTTTGAGCTGCTTCTCTAAATACCTGCCTGATCTCAGGAAATTCTGGATTTCTTCCAACAGAGAGTTGTAATTCAGTTCACTCAGACAGTGGAACAGATTAATTTTCTTTTCTCCTGAGGACTCTTGTCTTATCTTCTCCTTAATGTAGTCCATTGTTTCCTCAAAGCCTTCTGCACAAACCTTTGACAGTATTCCTCTCAAAAGAACCTGACTGGACTGAAGTGAGAATCCAAGAAGAAAGCGAATGAAAAGATCAAAGTGTCTGTTCTCACTCTGCAATGCTCTGTCCACAGCATTCTTGTGCAAATTTGACATCTGCATAGTACTCTGAATCTCTGAGTCTAGACTGAGTAAATTCATGTAGCTATTCACATATTTGAGCTGCCTGTACACTGCAGTGAGATGCTCCTAAATGTTAAGGTGCATGAAGTAGAAGACTTTCTCCCGGTACAATCCAAACTAATCTTTGAAGATTTCTGTGCAAATTGCAGAGTACTCGGATGTTTTGGTGACATCAATTCCGCATTCTATTAGATCTGTTTTATAGAAAATCAGATTTCCCTTCTCCAACTGAAGAAACGCTTGCTTCCACAGTTTTGTGATCACCTCCTTGTCCAATTCCATCATGGCGATACCACCCTGAATCACTCCATGATACTTCTTGCACTTCATTTGAATCTGAATGAAAAGAAAGTTTATCTAACATTTTCTCCATACCTGTGGCATATATCCTACAGAAGACTGGAAAATGGCACATAATGTGGAGGCTCCATGAAGGCTTTTTGTGTGCAACAATTTTATCAGCAAGTTCTAGATCACTGAACCTCTTCCGGAAGTACTCCTCCTTCTCAGAGTCTTTAAATCTTCAGACCTCTGTAACCTGGTCAACACAATCAGGTAGGATCTGACTGAGCGCAGCTAGCTGGGAGGTTATCCAGAGGAGAGCAGAGTGAAGTATATACCCTGAATGAGACTTGTCAGCAGAACATACACAGATGTTTTCTTTATAGGGTCATAGCACACTTCATTGTTCTTGAAATCAAGAGGAAGTCGGCACTCGTCCAGACCATCAATGATAAACACAGTCTTTACTTCTTCACACCTAATAGTTTGTAATTCTATGAGTTCTGGAAAATACTTGAAGTTGAATTTAGCTATAGTTATTTCCCTTCAAATTCAGATCACGAAAAGTGAGTGGAAACATGAAGTGGATGTCGCGGTTTGCCTTCCCTTCTGCCCAGTCCAGGATAAATTTGTGCACAGAGACTGTTTTCCAAATCCCAGCAATGCCATTAGAGTCTGGCTGCAGACATGCACTCTCAGTCCCAGTGACATCACGTGCACATGCACTCTCTACCACAATGGCAGAAGCAGCTCAACAGCACAGTAACTTTTGGCTGCTGCTGCTTAGTGATATCATATCTTAATGCATTTTTCATCCATAATTCGGCTAGAGAGTTACATTTAATGTACCTTCCTGATGAAAAAGATCATAGAACCCATTAAAAGTGTCTGTTGGTTCCTGGTGGTTTTCAGTAGTTGCTAATGGTGTTATGTGTTTTCCTGATGGGTTGATATCACAGTGTAAAGGATTCTGATAATTTAATCAGGTGTTTTGGGACTAATTCCACATACATTTGATCATTTCCTAATGGCCTCTAATGGCAACCATCAAGCCAATTCCCACTGGGAAGCAAAACCATCAGGTTTTATTCTTAACGGCCCTGCAAACACAGTTAAGTTGTGACAATGTTTTGTTTTGGTGCCCACAACATTGTCTGCAATTTAATTCCTAAAAAAGTTATGACAACATTGTCTGACACCTTAATGAGTTCTATTTTAATCAATATTAGTTATTGATAACCGATTCTACTTGTCTTTAGCGTGAGATCACACAAAGATTTGGGTGACTGTTGACTTCTGTTGACTGCTTTTAGCAACTAGGGCCCAATCCCATTTCATATTTTTACCCCTATCCCTTACTTTTGAGTGTCATCTTGCCCCTTGGAACTGAGTTACAAGGGCTAGTGGTTGAAATCTTCAACTACAAAATGGGAGCCTCAAATAAAAAGAGCATTGCTTCATTAACAGCTACTAACAGAGTTACTGCTCTGTAGGCGACCCTGCCAATCTGCAGTGACAGCAGAGGAGGGCAAGTTTAGCTGCTGGGATTTAGTTAAATTCAGTGCATCATATGCCTTTAAAGGGGGGGGATACGATAATTATTCATCACCCACCACTAATTCTTTGGTGATATGAATCTGAAGTCAGCTATTCACCGGCTTCTTATTCTAATGTTCCTGTTCCACCTTAAATATTGCAGCAGTTCTGATCCCTGAGGCACCACAATTTAACTGTGTTGACCATTTAAGGTGGAACAGGACATTTAGCTAGCTAGCAACCGAGGCATCAGCAAATAATTTTTTACTAGTGATTTTTTTATGCTTGTTAAAAAGAAAAGGACTATAATACATCGAAAAATAAGTTGTATTTTGTTGTTTCTTTTTTTTTTCCATAACACTCTGCTTGGACACGGGATAGAGGGGTAACCTCTATATCACCAAAAATCAGGACACCCTACCCCTTGAGGTAAACGCACAAAACAAAGGTCTAAGGGGTTAAAAAACTATATTTTTATATTTAATTACTCGTGTAAATTAATGGACTAATAATGAATGAATTGGCTTAAATGTGGCTTGTAAATCTAAAAGGCAGTAACAACAAAATATTTGCAAATGTTCAAAGTGAGGCACTGTTCACAAAGAGCTGAAATACCACCACGTGAACTTGACACATTGTTTAAGCTGCCCATAATTTTGAGCTACATCAAGTAAAAAGTAAAAGCTAAAAACATGCGATATAAAAATAAATACAAATGTTAACAGGTTAGTAGTGTAGCTCTGCAGCCAAAACATCACTTACAACAACAACATTTGACATGCCAGTTTGCTAGATGAGTTGTATCTTAAGTTAATTAAAAAGGTTTGGGAAGTAAAGTCTAATTACGTCTAATTAACAGAAACCGATAGAACTGCTTTCTAAAACATAACGCTAGTAATGTAATATAATGAGCTTTAGTGATGCTTGTAAGGGTAACCTTAACTCATTCTGACAAATCACATATAGTGAAAACTGCACGTCCTCAGGGAGGAGTTGAGTTTGTCATAACACTGAAATGTAGGGAAAGCTATTTTTAACTGACACCAACATCAACAGCAGCGTGTTTTCTTTTCTGGTGGTTGAAGGTAACCATGGAGATTCTGTTGAAAGTCAGACTTGCTTGTATATCGCTGTTGTCAGAACAAAACCTTGTATCTCTATAATGACAACTTTACAGGAGAAGGAAAATACCTATTTTACTTTTAATGTAAGTCACTGGAACCAGAATACTTTCCAAGTCATTTTGGGCAACAGGTATTTTTCGAATGATGTCAAAACCTGAAAAATGGAGATTCGAGGTTTTCTTCCGACAGCAGCGATGTGCTGTATGTGTCTAATGCTCCTTGACATTCACAGGTTTGATATTATGTGAATTGATGCCCTCTTCAGGTTTAGTTGTTAAGTCACTCTAGGTTGAGGTCTTCACTTTGAAAGTGCATGAAGAAAATTGACAATCGAAACATTTGTCAACAATTTTATACTGATGAAGTTGAATAATGTTTCAGCCCTCTTAGCAAATGTTATTCTGACAGCTCCCGCGCTAAATTAAAGAAGCAGAATTTGAGCACTGGATATGTCTTGATGACCTCATAAACTATCAGAGTCACTTTTTCAGTTAAATTGTAGGCTTTCTATTAAAGTCGATCTATTGGTTTTCTGTTACAAAATAAGCTGAATGTTTAAGCTGTGTAGTAGCCTCTTTCTGCAGGCCCCTTGGTGACTTGTGAAATGTGTGAAATGCGCCTCTGTGGTGAGCTGCTAGTGAGCAGTGAGGGGTGAAAACGGAGAATTGAGATCCTTCTGCTGTGAAAACAGGTCACACCTCTCCACAAATATGGTTGTGTCAAGACAAAACAGGCAAAAATAACAATTAAACACTTTCATACATGTTGGCTTCCTTGCTCACCTATGAAGATGAAGCAAACAGGATTTTCAAGTTTTGTAAATCATACACATTTACATTGAAATATATTCTATCAAAGTTATAAAAGAAAAAAACATTGTTCAAAATGGCATTTTATAGCTACTGTAAAAAAGGGTAAGGTTAGTAGTTGAGAGTATGGCCGTAAATTTAAATCACAATATAATTAAACCATCTGGTGGTTTTAACAACTGCTCTGGTGTCCATATTAGTCTAAGGTTAAAAGTTCTAACGAGTAATCTCTAGATTAATCAACAACCCACAGTCACGGGAGTAAATGACTGCTTCCACATCGGAGTTAGAAAAGGACTGCATACTATCACCATACATGTTCAACCTATGAGAGAAGCAAGACTGGAGGAAGATGATGAAGGATTGAAGTTTGGTGGAAAAAACATCCATAACATTCAATATGCAGATGATCCAACACTCAAAGCAGAAAATCTGGAAAGCATGAAAGCCCTTCTTGAATTTTTTTTTGCCTACTTTTATCAGTTCACTGTTGTCTGAACAAAACCTCGTATCTCCAAAATGGTAACTTTACAGGAGAAGGAAAAAACCTACTTTACTTTTAATGTAAGTCGATGGAACCAGATGTCTTTCCAAGTCATTTTGGATACTTTTATGGTTCATTCTTCATAAAATTTACATATAATGACATTTTCAAATTATGTCAAAAACAGAAAAATGGTTTTCTTCCAACAGCAGTGAATTATTAACAACAGAGCATCCAATGCTCAAGTAATATGACAGAATTGCACTCAGCAGAACAAGGACGAAGGAGCTTGAAAAGATCTTCAAATGCAATGATCTATCTTTACAAAGATTAGAATCACCCAGGCTATAGTCTTTTGAGAGTACCCTGGATGACACAGACAAACAAATGGATCAAATCAAGCCTCATCTTTCACTCGAAGCCCAGATAACCAAACTGAAACTCTTATTTTAAGCTCTCTAAGCTCTCTTATTTTGCACACATTCTGAAAAGAACCAATTCAGTAGAAAAGACCGCTCTGCTTGGAACAGTTGAAGGTATAAGAGGAACCGAATGCTCAGCTATGGATGCAACCAGCGGAATCATGAATCATGAGTCACTCAGAAGCCTGAAGACCCAAAAAGAAGACAGGATATTCTAGATACTAGCCATACGGTCACCAGGAGTCAGAAATGACTTGACTTGGTAATAATCGTTTGTGGCATGCTGGTATGGTATTATTGTCAAACAACAGATTGAATCAGCCCACTGTTAGTTAAGCCTCCTGGACCCTAGTCCTGCTCATAAGCGAGGACCTCTCGTGAGGCCCAATCTTATTATTATTAAAGATGTTAACTCCTATCACTATGTAATCATAGATATGTTGAAGTGCTTCAGGTAAAAAGAGCAAATTTTAAAGCTTTGTAAGAAATATGGGATTGGTACTGGTATCAGTTGATGCTCAAGGTATCAGTGTTGGTATTGGTATTGGAAATAGGTATCATATTACTTTAGAGCCTTTTTATGAGACATATAGGCACATGCACATACCCACACCCACATAGTAACATTTATCAATAAACAAAAGAGGTCACTTGACCAAGAGCTTATGAGCAATAGGTTCAAATTCAGGGACAGTCTCTTGGCCAGTGCTGGCAACTGTTGAAGTTTTGCTTTACAGCAAACAAGAAAAACTATTAAGAAACTCTGAGACAAACTTCATTATTATATTTTGTCTTAGACTTTTGCATCGCAGACCTTTTCCAAGTGTTCCTTTGTACTACTTTGTACAAAACTTGTCCTTGCAGTTCATGGACGCATCACTCTTCAAGAATGCACAGCTGAGGAACAAGTAAAGCCAGTCACTAATTAATGACGTTCTATTAAAAGACTGGTTTACCAAGAGAGACGCTGGAGGACTTTCACCTGAAATGAGTTCATGAAGCCAGTCTGGTTATAAAAATGATAACAGGACATCAGAGCCAGAATTACTCTTTTAGTACTTTTACTTTATACTTAAGTACATTTGAAGGTAAATACTTTTGTACTTTTACTCAAGTTGAGGTCTAGAGTAAGGACTTCTACGTTTACTGGAGTGATATTTTACCTTGGGTGTCTCTACTTTAACTCAAGCACATGATTTTTGTACTTCGTCCACCTCTGGTACTGAGCCATTTGAAACCTATTTTGTCGCACCGGATAAATGAGAGAATGCTGCCATCTAGTGTGCGACTTGATTCAACCCCAATGAGACTATTTATTCACCTGCAGGTTTACGCCAATAGCCCCCACTGTACATTTCCAAAACAAACCCATTTGTAATAATAATAATAATTATAATAATAATAATCTCGCACAGTGAAAGAGATAACTTATAAAACTCTGTTTGTGTCCTTTATTTATGTTTTATATGTTTATCGTGCCCTCTCACAGTCGACCAATTTACGACTATATGATAAGAGTCCATTCCTGACCACACAGTCCAGCTGAAAAGCATACTGTCCAGTCTCTGCCTCTGTACACCTCTTCATAAGAGGCAAAGAAACCTTGCACGTAAATGATAAGGTATGTGGGGCTAACATCGTCTCCTCACAGCAAGTGACAACGACAAAATCAGAACGCTCCCATTATAATCCATGAAGCTGCGTGTCAACATCAGGACAGGGCGCAATGCGGAGCGGCGCGACGCCACGCGCCGCCTTTCATCTGCCGTTCCACCTCAGATGGAAGAGGAGAAACTAATCCATGAAGTGAAGAAGAGGGGACCTCACCAAGAAACAATCCTGGGATAAGCTGCCAGAGTGCTGGAAGAGGTGAGCACGTTTTAACTCTACATCACGCCTAGGCAGGAAAGCTTTGTTCAGTGATGGGGAGTCGACTCCAAGAGAATCGGTTCGTTTGTGGGAGGCTTAAACCAGCTGTGAACACAGCACCCCTTTCGTTTTCTTCTTCACTTGCTCCTCCTTCAGATAACGAAAGGAAGCGGTTGCCTCCATTTTAAGGGGTAAACTGTTATCGGAGTTAGCCTTCAGTGCTAACTTATTATTTATTATGAACAGGTACACAGACTCACAGACTGGACTGTGTTTTTCAGCTGGACTGGGCTAAATCATCATGCGACCGGGTTGTTAGTCGATTGTGAGAGAGGACGGTAAGATAAGACCAAACACGAATGACATGCCATAACGTAAGCATAAAACATAAAGTTTGCCAGTAGATTTGCAGTTTCTCCGTTGACCTCATGGGTGCAGCAGTACCGCAAAACCGCAGTGTGAGGCGGAGTCCAAAATGAATGGGTTGATATGGAGCTTTTGAGCAAAATCATAGTTTATAAATGCTTTAACATTTTTGATGTAAAATAATGCGGTCATTTCCTGAACACAGGATATCATAAGACATTTTAACACCGCTGTTATGTTTTTAAGAGCTTTTAAACTCGAGCTATAGGAGTTTAAAACGCCGCCTATGTATGTCCGTGTATGACGTCAGTGAGCGCGAACAGCCAATGAGCTGCTCCGCTCGCCCATCAATCATCACGCTCTAGCGTTAAAGCCCGCCTCCTGCTGCCTAAACCCCGTTTACTGTAGAAAAAAGGAAATACAGGTGAGATTTCTTTGTTTTTTTTTTAGTGAAATTCATCCTTCTAGTTTCTAAAATTAAAGGAAGGTTCTGGACGAGTGATTAGAAACTATTTTAATTGTTCGTGTTTAGCCGTTGAGCTCCATTCACTCCCATTCATTGAGGACTCACTCGTGGGCGCCCTCTGCTGTTTAGCAGTCCAGTTTTTGTTATAACGGGGAGAATAGTAAGCGGCCAGGCTCCTCATAAACCAGCTCTGCTGTGGTAACGAAGTTAGCTTAGCTGAAGAGCCTTTCTTCTCTGACTAGACCAGCTTCATTTACTGATTGGCATGTAGTCAAGACTACAGCTATAAAGCACAGCCCTAACACTGAAGACCAGTGCATTATTTCAACTGCAGTTGTTACACAATCTAGAAATGCTGCCTCCTTCTCTGGGCCTGAGCTCATTTAAGATGGACTCATATGAAGTGGAAAAGTGTCCTGTGTTCCAATGAATCCAAATTTGAAAGTCTTTTTGGAAATCATGGGCACTTTGTCTTCCAAGCTAAAGACCACCTGGCGTGTTATCAGTGCCCAGTTCAAAAGCCAGTATGCATGATGATATAGGGGTGCATTAGTGCACATGGCATGGGTGGCTTGCACATTTGTGAAGGCACCATTACTGCTGATGGAGAAGTGGCTTAGAAAATGGATGGATGGATGGATGAATATATAAAAGTTTTGGCAACATATGCAGCCATCCAGATGACGTCTTTTTTCAGGGAAGGCCTTGCTTATTTCAGCAAGATGATACCAAACCACATTCTGCACTTATTACAACAGCAAGTCTTTATAGTAATAGAGTCCAGGGGCTAAACTGGTCTGCCTGCTGTCCACACCTGTCACAAACACTTAGTGTTGGTAAAAGAAGAGGTAATGCAACACAGTGGTAAACAGTGATAAACATGCTCCCATCCCTACTTTTTTGAAACGTGTTGCTTGCGTCAAATTCAAAACAGGCACATAATTAAAAAAAAAAAAAACAAAACAATAACATTTCTCATTTTCAACATTTGATATGTTGTCTTGTAATATTTCAGTTAAAAATTGGGTTTACATGTTTTGCATGTCATTGAATTGTATTTTTACTAAAATTTTGCACAGCATCCCAACTGTTTTGGAACCAGGGTTATACTTGAGAGTGGTTAAATCTTTCTAGGATGTCTGTGTAATGTGTCATTTTACATCAGCACATTAGGGTGTCCTTTCTCTTTGTCTTGTGTGGCTAAAGTGCAATGGACCTAGGGCAAAAAGACAAAACAATATATGAATAAAGAGCATAGTTACGTTTACAGTAACATTAACATTACAGTATAGATTAATATACTTAAATAATGTCATTTGAATTTAATGAGCTATATATGTTTTAAAAATAGGATTGCTCTCTCACTTGCAGATGGGTTGAGATTAGACAGTTTTCTGGAGAGCCAAATAATATAATGTTATCCCTGGCCAAATCATTGCTTGGCCAGTGTTTCCCAACCCTGTCCTGGGTTCTCAATGATGTAATGAGACAACATCATGTAGGCATTTGACAAATGAATGTTTTATTTCTTTATTTTTTTCCTCATTTTTCACATGGTCAGAGATTGCATCTCTCACATGAAAATACACAGAGAAATCACAGATAGTGTATTGAAAGGAACTTCTTATCTTTAATGAGTGCTGTTCTCATTATATGGGCTTTCTGATTATGTATGCGTGCTTTGTTCAGAAAGTTGAGGATCAGAGACATTTATTCATTTAAATGTGAATGCCTGTCTTTCAGAGAAGAATGAAAAGGCAAGAATCAAAGCAAGATGCGGAAGTTAAAGATGATTATGCAAAAAGGTCCAGAAGAACCTCATCAGAGTCAGAGGTTGAGGTGGTAAGTGCTGTAATTTTCTCTCAACCTTGACTCACTTCCAGTTCAAGTGAATTTTAACTCTGTGATCACTGTACTAAAAGATGGAATGCCTGATACCTTTGTACTGTTTTGATACTTTACATTACTACATACAACCAAAAAGATGATTTGGGCTATCAAAATATCCTTATTATTCTTTTAATGCTTGTAACATTTTCTGGCAGAATGTTTTAGGCCAGTTTTTGAACCCTGGTCCTGGAGACCCACTGCTCTTCGCTTTTTAACACTTTCCCTGCTTCCAGCATACCTGATTTAAAGAATCAGCTCATTAACAGCCCTTTATTGAGTTAAGATGGCTGTATCAAAGGAGGAACAGCATTAAAATGTGCAGGGCATTGGGCCTCCAGGACCAGGGTTGAGAAATACTGCTTTAGGTTGTCAAAATATACTATCCACACATTTCAAAACTGGTGGTATTTTCTAATAACGTGGTTTAGGCCAATTAAAAATCATACCTTTAGTTTTAATGCAGGTGATATTTTCTGATAAGTTGATGTAGCCTTGCTGTAGATTTGCTGCTCATAGTATTTTTTGATTCAATGAGATTATCCATTAAAATATCTTTCCTACAGTTTTGTGTAGGGAGCTACCTAGTAACATGCACTCTGGCAGGCACATTTCAACAAGGTATCACAATTTTTAGAATATCGGCCCATCAGGAATTCTCTCAAATGCCCACATTGGCATTGCTACTGAAAGAAAATGTGTAGATAATTTGACCTCACTTTTAAGCAATGCTTATTTTTCATGGACCATGTATTAATAAGCTGTCTATTTTTGTTCTAGTCAGGAAAACCTGCTTCACCTGTTTCCAGCTGTGTATCCATGAAGAGTGATGCATCCATGGACTGGCAGGACAAGTTTTGCCAAGGACAAACAAGCACTGGAAAAAGGTCTGTAATGCAGAAATCTAAGACAAATATAATAATATACTTAAAAATGATTTCAATAGTTACTTTTAACATGTTTGCTGAATAAATCTGTATCTGCATATCTGTATCTGTAAAATCTGCATAATAATGAAAATAAGACTTATGAGAAGTTTTATTCAATGACCAGGACCCTTTTTCACATGAAATTAAAATAAAAGTTCCGCCTGTTTGGGAGGTCTCTCTTTTGAACGATGCATTTCTTTTCTTTAGTAACATTGATGGAATATATTCTGGTGGAAATGTGCATGATTTAGAAAACAGAAAGGGAATTCTTTGCACCTTCATAAGTGAGCAAGAAAAGTCAACATTTCTGAAAGTGTTTTTATTGCTATTTTTGTTGCGCTATATATATATATATATATATATATATATATATATATATTTCACAGCAGGGCCTCTCCATGATTTTATTAACTGAAAATATTCATATTTGCCAGCAGAAAGCCATTTTAGCAATTAGCTTTTTAGAGTCTAAAAATATGCAAAGTGCATTATAAGTGATCAGCTCTATTTATAAGGCTGTGATAAATGAAAACTGTGACCGGTATGAGGTCTTTTTGTGTTTTCTGGTTATAGTGCTGAAATAGGGAGACCACAGTCACCATCTCCTAGTTATATCTCTATGAAGAGTAACAAGTCACTAGACCGACCAATAAAGTTCAACCAGGGAGAAAAGAGCAGTGGAGAAAATTGGCCAACCTCAGCAGCAACATCACAGGGATATACACTGGGAGACACGGCTGGACACCAGGAGGAGAGACTCTGCCCAGAGCACAAAATGCCATTGGAAGTGTTTTGCAAGACAGACCAGACCCTGAGCTGTAAACTGTGCCCAACTCCAGAACACAGAGCCCACAAGAAAAGCTACACAACAAAAGCCAAGGTAAGAGATCAGCTGCTTAGATCCAAGAAATATTGTGTAATAATGCAGGGCACTGGGTCATTGGGTTCTTTCTGCTGTACTCTGGGAAATCCCAGAAAACAGCCATTGCACCAAATATAGCAACTACAGATGAATGTTAAGATGTTAAGATGAAGGCTATAGTCTGTAGCTGCATTCATATAGCACTTTGAAGGGTCAGTGAATGTGTCCCGGAATTAAATCATGAATGATAATCAATCGAATCAAATGTCTGTGATTATGACAGAAATGAAAAATTTTTGTTTATTATTTTGACCCTGGGCGGCACGGTGGGGCAGTGGGTAGCGCTGTTGCCCCACAGCAAGGAGGGCTTGGGTTCAATTCCCTGGCTGGTGACCAGGGTCCTCTCTGGAGTTTGCATGTTCTCCCCGTGTCTGTGTGGGTTTCCTCCGGGCTCTCTGGTTTCCTCCCACAGTCCAAAGACATGCAATCAGGCTGATTGGACACGCTGAGATAGGCTCCAGTACCCCCCAACCGCCAACCCTGAGGGAGAAGTGTGTGTGTGTGTGTGTGTGTGTGTGTGTGTGTGTGTGTGTGTGTGTGTGTGTGTTTGTTTTGACCCCACAATATTATATCAGTAATCCCAGGGAGTGACATGGATTGACCTGTGATAATTTCATACAGTAACAGAGGGGTTTGTTTGTTAGTTGAAGCTCTGATGTGGCAAAGCACAGCAAGTAAGGCATCCACCCATGAGACCCATTCATGTTGATGTAGCTTGGTCAGTTTGGACTTTTAATTTGTCCTTTCAGTCTGACCTAATGCTTGAGGTCAAAAGGGAAATGAAGAAGCCACTTTGTTTCTAAAAACCTTGCAAATTCTTGACAAACCTTCCTGGTAAAGTGAGTCCTTGTGATCACCTTTGAGAGACCCCACGCCAAGAATAAAATCCTGTATTTAGAAGTTAGCAGTATGCAGCGCTGTACCTTTTAGTAGTGGGATATGCATCAACCCATCTTTGCACTCCTCACTTTACTTAATGGAACATAGGAGGTTGCCCTTAAGATGCTCTTAAGGTTTGTTTACATAGAGCTTTTTACAACAGGCATTGTCGCAAAGCCGACAAAGAAGTCCTGTCCTTTGAATGGACCAAACCCTGTCTTAGTGTGTTCATGGGTTTAAAATAACGGGGATGCATTTGGCCTCAGAAGGTGTAGATCTTCTTGGCCCAATATTGCAAAGTGCAAATCACCCACAGTTTTCCAGTAGGTGATGGGAGTCAAACATGACGTACTGGTCAGTGTAGGTGGGCTTTTCGCATATCTCTGCTTGCAGATTCCCCTCTTCTCCCACCTTTATGGCACAATCTAGGAAAGGAAGCTTATTCTCACTCATCTCCTTTCCAATACACTTTGTTTTTATCCATGGAATTAATATTATCTGTAATATCCCTTGTAGGTGTTCAACGTTCTACTCTCTGCTTCTTCCATATAGTGATAGGCCACAATGGGAGACACTGGAGAACCCATTGAGTTGCGTTTTGTCACTTAATGTGTAATCCTGGCTCAGTTTTTTCTTCACAGTCACCAAGACATTTTACAAATTGTACACTTCTATATTTGTGGGAACAGTTTGGGGAAGGCCCTTTTCTGTTTCAGCATGACTGAGCCGCAGGTCTATAAAGGCATGGCTGGGTGAGTTTGGTGTGGCAGAGCTTGACTGGCCCTCACAGAGCCCTGACCTCAACCCCATCAAACACCTTTGGGATGAACTAGAGCGGAGTTTGCAAGCCAGACCCTCTCACCCATCATCAGTGTCTGACCTCACAAATGCTCTTCTGGATGAATGAACAAAAATTCCCACAGACACTCTCCAAAATCCTGTAGAAAGTTTACCAGAAGAGTGGAAGCTGTTATAGCTACAAAGGGGGGAACATTAACATAGGTTCTTGTAGGTGTAATGTGTAGGTGTCCCAATACTTTTGTCCATCTAGTGTATTTTTTAAGTATTTGCCAGTATTGATGGTAACATCCGTGCCACAAATGTCAAACATCAGCAGTTGTTTTCTTCTGTCACATAGGTCATTAAAAGCCAGGTTGTTTAGCTGTTCTTCTGTCACAGCTGCTGAATGAAAAGCTCGCTCAAGTGGTGATGACAATAAGGAAATTTAGAGTAGTCTCATCTTCAGAGCCTGACCACATTGGCTGTTGGTCAAATGTGATCTTAAAAGGTGTCCATTTTCTGTTCAATGGGTTGAGCGTCTCCTACAGCTGTCAGTCATTGCTTAGCAATGGCGTCTCAGCAGAGTGATACAGTGATACAGAAAAAAATGTGTTATGGCAAAATTACAGCACAGTTAGAATGCTTCTCAATCAGTCAGCTTGTGTGGCCGGAACGAACTGTTGTATAAGAGACAATAAGCCTTAGAACAGGCCTAAACACATTCTACCGCAGTCATCTTCTCTGTTCTATCAACATGGGAAGGCTAACTTCTGATTTAGGATTTGTTTCAAAAGGGCCATTAATCTACAGTGTAGCAATGAAAAGTCCAATACGGATCATAGCACCAGTGCAGAATCCAAACCTGCTTGAAATGAGGAGACTGACCTTGATCTTTATTTCCTGTGCGCAGGCACCAGACATTTAGCCAGCCCGCTAAACATTGGGCTGTCACGTTTAGGCAAGATTAGGCACAGTTTTTAAGTGACCAGTGACAAGTGACCATGTAGGAACAGAAATAGGCTGAACTGAATGCTCTGGTTACAAACATATACCACATGCACAATATTGAATAGCATATAACACAGCAGTACGTTCTTTTAAAACTAAAGCTAGCTAAATAGGTTGGGGTCAGCATTTTTCACTGCCCACTGGCTCAGAAATGTCCTAAGTTTCCTTAAGTAGCTTTTTGATTCTTGTTTTCTTGGTGCAATCTTGTTTTTTGTTGCTGCTATCAATCCTTACATGATTCAAGTAAACTTTTTGCTTTATAATGCAAAAAGTAATGAACTCTGTGTAGCACTGCATGTTGTGTAATCCAGTACTAGTCTCACACCATTGCACTGAATTTGATCTCTCTAGACTGAATTTAGCTTCTTATTTGAATGTCTGTTCTACTATAAATAATGCAGTTGTTAGTTACTAGGGGTTGCTGGTTTACCGGCTTAAAATGTGCACGGCATGTCCTATGTACATGTATGTATAGGTAAAATATCTTACCTATGCATTTCAATACTGGTTATGCATTCTGTAATTTAGGCTATTTAAGTATCCTACATTTTAATGCTTATAGCATTTTCTCATAAGACCTCAGCTATGAAAATATCCTACCTGTAGTTTTGCACTATGGCCAGACATTTCAACAAGGTAGCACAATTCATCAGAATACCCCTGGGAATTCTTCTGACTCTTCTGATTACCCACTCTGACATTGTCACCAAGAAAATAACGCTCCTCAAGCCGGGTGTAGTTTGACCTTCCCTGTTATTTTTCCTTTATTTTTCCTTTAAAGGAACATATATTGACCAGCTGTTTATTTTTGTTCTAGTCAGGAAAGCCAACTTCACCCATTTCCAGCTGTGCATCCATGAAGAGTGATGCGTCCATGGACTGGCAGGACAAGTTTTGCCAAGGACAAACAAGCACTGGAAAAAGGTCTGTAATGTAAAAGTTTAAGACATATATAACGATACACTTTTTCAATAGTTATATTTAATCTATTTACCTATATTGCCATTGTCAAAACATTACAAAGGGTATTCTATTACAGATTAGATTTAATTTTGAGATACCAGTATCAATAATGAACCCTTGAGCATTGTCTGATACCAATACCATTCCGATATTGTCAGTGTTATTTAAATACTAAGGATATCCTCAGGAAAGCACAGTGTTTATCATGATAAAAAGGCTCTCAGAATAACATTAAAATGTTGCATTATTACCCATCTCTAATTCAAACTGATTTCATTTAGCTGGTGGAATGGCCAGTAGGGGGCTAGCATTAGCTTTTTGAAGTCTGAAAAGTGATATGTGAAATACACTGAAAAAAGATCATCTTTATTAGTAAAGCTGTGACGATTTAATTAATTTAATAAGGTCTTTCTATGTTTTCTGGTTATAGTGCTGAAATAGGGAGACCACAGTCACCATCTCCTAGTTATATCTCTATGAAGAGTAACAAGTCACTAGACCGACCAATAAAGTTTAACCAGGGAGAAAAGAGCAGTGGAGAAAATTGGCCAACCTCAACAACAGCACCACAGGGATACACTTTGCGAGACACCTCTGGACACCAAGAGGAGAGACTCTGCCCAGAACACAAGATGCCTATGGAAGTGTTCTGTAAAACAGACCAGGACCTGATCTGTAAACTGTGCCCAACTCTGAAACACAGAGGCCACGAGAAAAGCTACACAACAAAAGCCAGGGTAAGAGATCAGCTGCTTAGATCCAAGAAATATAGTGTAATAATGCAGTACATGCTTAGCTATATGTTTTATAGGGTACACATGGGCACCAACTGTTGTTGGAGGGAGGTGATGGAGTTTATCGCCCACCCCCAAAACTAAAGAAGGGGTGGAAACATCTCCTATAGTGTTAAGCTGGAGTAAAGCTGTGATTTTATAACTGCTCAGTACAGTCTGAAAATAGCTGCTATAGTGAAACCGCTCTTAACAGTAGAGTGTTTAAATTTCTGGGGCACTACAGCAACCAGAAAATGTGTTTTCCACATTCCACGTTTCACTCATGAGCTCTTTCCCTGTCACACAGGGTTGCTAGAATCGTAATTGTCCTGACATACCTAGCTGGTTTAAAAGTACACTGCCGGTGGATTTTTATAGGGTTGTGGGGTGTGTTTTTGTTTGGACTACTTTAGACATGTCATGCAGCCATGGAAAATGAGACCGGGCATCTGGGATAATGCTGCCTAGAATGCTCAGTAGCTGTCCGAGTTGCAGTTGTAACCAACAAAGATGTCAGGTACGGAGGGGGCATGTACATCAGATGGAGTATCATGAGGGCAGCCGGACATAGCATCTGTGTTGAGGTGTTTAGTGCCATCGCAGTGCACTACAGTCTACTCATGGAGGTTCGACAGCCTAGTGTGCACATCTGCCAGTGGGATCCTGATTCAGTGGAAGCTTTTTGAGACCCACCAATGGCTTGTGGTCTGTGATGATGGTAAATGGATGAAAGGCCAGGTAATGATGGAAATGGCAAACAGACCATATAATGGTGTACAAGATCAAATGCTGACCACTTCTGAAACTGGAGGTGTATGATTGGCATATACAATGACGGCCACCTTTTGAGACAGACCACTCCCGATGGCATGAAGGGAGGCATCAATATGAAACAGGAAAGGAGCCGCCAGATTGGGGATGGCTGAAATGGGTGATGTTTTTACAGTGTTACGGGGTTAGGCTGAATGCCTTCACTAGAGACTTGATGGCCCAAAAATGTGAGTGAAGAACAAGAAAGGTGACACTTGGATGGCTTTAATTTGAGGCCAGCAACACAAAATCATTAAAAAAAACCTCTTTCCAGGGATGGAGATGTCAGCATGAAAAATCAGCACTATATTTTATGACGTCTTTAAGATAAACTAAACATTCCAATTGAGGCCATGGAGAAACAATTCCATAAATATTCCTGTGGAGGCCATAGAGAACCAACTCCATAAAGCGCTGGAAGCCTGGGGGTGCATTGGAAATTCCCTTAGGTATCATCTGGAAATGGAAGAGCCCAGTGCTAGTTGAGAATGCTGTTTTTCCTTTGTTTCAAGGGTGAAGTGGTATCTGCCAATATCCAGCAGTGAAATCAATGGTGCTGAATCCACAGGCACCAGCTAGCTTATCTAAAGCGTCATCCACACAAAGGAGTGGGTGTGCATCCTTAATCTTAACTGCATGCAATCCCCGCAAAATCGGTGGGTGCCATCTTTTTTCTGGTCCAGCACCACCGGAGCTGACCAAGCACTATGTGATCCTTATATGTGATGCTCCAAGAGCTTGTTTACGTCCTGCTGTAACAATACTTGTGTGGCTGGAGATGTGCAGTAGGGCTGCAATGTAATGGCTTTAGCATCACCTGTATCAATGGAATGATGG
This sequence comes from Pygocentrus nattereri, assembly GCF_015220715.1. Lineage (NCBI taxonomy): Eukaryota > Metazoa > Chordata > Actinopteri > Characiformes > Serrasalmidae > Pygocentrus > Pygocentrus nattereri. The sequence goes on along the minus strand of NC_051234.1, from coordinate 5,002,821 downwards.
GTAAGATCAGTTTGGCCATAATCATTGGGGTGGGAACTGAAAACATTGTCAAAATCTTTCAAACGGCTCTTAAGCTGTGGTATTTCACTTGTAGTCAGTCACATGTTAGATAAATCTGCTGCTCAAGTGAGGTGCTAGATTTGGTAATGGCTAAGACTAATGTGTACTCCTATTGTGGCAGGCCTGAGAGGGAAAGCATCTGGCCTAAGGGGCATCCTCCTGCATGAACGACTGGTTCCAGACAGAGTGGGAACAATAACAGAGGAGGCAGCAATAGCTGCAGTACTAGTCTGAAGTCTGTAGTCTGAACGCTGGCCTTGTGTATCATAACAATGAGGAAGAGGGTGACATGGTCTTTGAAGTGGGGCAGAGCTGTTATCATCGACTCCAGATGATAGATATAGAGATTGATGCCAGTTGGTTATAAGTAATCACAAAGTGGTCATCGTCCTCTGTTGGGAGTATGCAACTATGCTCATCCACACTGGGCTGCTACTTTCAATGGGGCCTCCAAGGTGACCGCCCAGTGTTAATAAATTTCATGCTGAAGGGGCGGGTCCAAACCAGTCACAAAAAAAGTGAGTTGCGTCAGCAGAAGCTGCCACCAAAAATGCACACAAAAATATTCAATGCAGTTACCACCAGCCACAGCAGCCACCAGTGTAAAACTTACTGAGACTCGGGGATATAGTTTAATTTGATTGGCGATTGGTAGCGAGAACGAAGAAACAAGGAAGAGGGTGGGACTCGGCCTTAGAGTTCGGCTAGAGAACCATAACACAAGAAGGGGCAAGATCGAGTTTCAGCAGTTAGGGTTTATTTATTTATTTAAAAATAAATAAATAAATTTCACATTGCTAAACGGACTGAGTCTTACAAACAAAAGATTAAGTACTGAGGAAAAGTATGTGATAAACTGGTATATTCTTCTTTTTAATAGTAAAATAACTAAAACTGGAATGCTGTGTGTTGTTTCTCAGACATCGGCCCATCATAAGTACCTTAATGTTTTAAACAACTCGTGAATCTCCAAGATTCAACTTCCCTAGCCAAAGTGAGAGTACTCGATATTTAACCCAAGTTGGTGCCCATGATGGTACATCACATATTTTATAGACCAGTTTTAAGACCTTCTAAATCATTGGATGCAGAAGATGCATATTTGTTATTGTGTTATTGAGCGCCATTCTGAATGATGGCCTTGGTCCAGCCAGTAGCTGAAATTTGCAAGCACAGTGCTGCAAAATGCTGCTTCTGCATTTACTTTCACATCAGACATTTTAAAAAGTAATGATGAATTCTGAATTATTGTGTTTTAACTCCTCTCTTTGTGGTGTGTGGCACAAACATACATTTTCCATCAACCTGTTATTCTCGCTTTAAAAGAAAGGTTTGTCAGCAAACTGTTTGTTTAAACTGTATTACTACCGATGTAGTTGATCAGTCAAGGCATGTTGAATGTTCATATTTTGCTTCTTTAGTTTAGCATATATATATTACCTTTAAACAGGTCAAACATTCCGGAGACTACTGTGTCACTACTGTAGGAGGCGAATAGGCCATGTTTACAGCAAATAAAATTTTTCACATAGGTCAGAGTGCCTTAATCCCTTAAATCATTTGCTGGCATGTTTCTTGGTTACAGGTCCTCCAGGAGCTCGACACAGTATGCTTACTTGAGCAAATACTGCACAGCATAGACAAGAATGAGTTCATGAATTATCTGTGTGAAAGTTACCCCGAATGCTTCGAGTCTCCTCAGGAGGCCCATGATGTCCATGAAGCATCTGAACTTGTTCTGGAGAGCTTTGGCTCAGAGGGTGCTCTAAAGATAGCCTTAAAGTTCATGCTGGAGAAAGGTAGGAGAAAATTAATTCTTCAGGTGTCCTTGTGTGATCATGTTTGATATCTTTGAGATGTTATAGTCAGACCTTAGATAAAAATAAGGCACGAAAGTATTTGAAGGCAGAGCATTTGTAATATGCTTAATGCAGAAGGAGAAAATGACAGATACATCAAATGGGTTTGTTGTTTGAAATTACAGCAATGAATCAATTTTATCACTTAAATAGTTGTTTTTAATTGGCATGATATTTAAAATATGTCTGCTTTTTAGTCTTTATTTCTGCAGCTTAACCAGAAAATGCATATAAATGTTCCATAAAGGATTTAAAGAGAAATTCCAGATTTCAAAATTTCTTCTCCGTTCATTCATTAAGATGTGAACGTAGTCATTCAGAGTGGTGTGAAATGTACCAACATATCTTTACAGTATTACAGGACCCAGGGTTCATAAAATCTACAGTGCAAATATAGCCACTTTAATTTATGTCCAGGATGACCAGTCTAGGGGTGGGGATGGGGGTAGATGCTACATACTGGAATTGCTCTCCACCATAAATATATGTTTAAAAATATGTTTTAGACCGAAGGCTTCTCTCAAAACTCTCATAAAATAACATCTCAGGTCTTTTCTGTCATGATTGGCCCCTCCCAGTCCGGTCCATGTGCATTTGTTTTGGTTTTTAGTCCAGCCCCCTGATTGTCTCCACCTGTTTCCTGCCTGTCCCTTGTTTACCCTGTCATTTAAGCCCTGTGCTTTGCCCTTTATTTTGCTGGTCTTTGTACTGGTTGAAGTGTTTGATATTGTTTGGTCTTTGTTATGTTTGATCGTGCTGAATGTTTATTGTTTGATTCTGGTTTGTCTGTCATGTCTGCACCCTGATCAATCCGTGTTGGCTCTATGACCCTGGACCGTTTAGACTATGATCCTGGATTTGCTCTTAATAACGGTCGCTTATCTGCACACATGCGTCCGCCTCCTCGCTCCCTGTTACAGTTTCATGTCATAGATTTATGTAAGGTAGCTTTTAGAAGCATTAAATGTTTCAGATGGCACCACCACTTTGAAAAAAAGCTGTCTTAGTCAGTTTCTCTAGAATGTGCACTTTACATGATAGTACTTTGAATGATCTGATATCTTAACCATATAAATAAGCAGAACTTTTGAGAAATTGGTAGAATTATTAATAGAATGATAGTTACACTAGGGATAAACAGGGGTTATCTCATTATTACTGAATGTAATCTTCTTTCTGCAGGGAAGAACCTTAAAAACGAACAGGATTATCTTAAGTCTAGTCTACAAGATCGTCTTAAATCTAAATTTGAGTGTATACGTGAGGGAAATGCTCAACAAGTGAATCCAATCCCTTTAAATGAGATCTTCACAGAGCTGCTGATCACAGAAGGAGGGAGTGGAGGTGTGAATATAGAACATGAAGTCAGATTGATTGAGGAAGCGTCAAAGAACAAAGGCATTCGAGAGAACGCGATAAAATACAATGATATCTTCAAACCTTTACCCGGACAGAGAAAACGCATCAGAACTGTGCTCACAAAGGGCATCGCTGGGATTGGGAAAACAGTCTCCGTGCACAAATTCATCCTGGACTGGGCAGAAGGGAAGGCAAACCAGGACATCCACTTCATGTTTCCACTCCCTTTTCGTGATCTGAATTTGAAGGGAAATGACAAGTACAGCTTGATTCAACTTCTTCATCAGTATTTTCCAGAACTCAAAGAACTACAAACTATTAGAAGCGAGGAAGTAAAGACTGTGTTTATCTTTGATGGTCTGGACGAGTGCCGACTTCCTCTTGATTTTAAGAACAATGAAATGTGCTGTGACCCTATAAAGAAAACGTCTGTGGATGCTCTGCTAACAAATCTCATTCAGGGGAATATGCTTCCCTCTGCTCTCCTCTGGATAACCTCCCGACCAGCAGCGGTCATTCAGATCCCTCCTGATTGTGTTGACCAGGTTACGGAGGTCCGAGGATTTAATGATTCTGAAAAAGAGGACTACTTCCGGAAAAGGTTCAGTGAACCGGGCCTTGCTGGCAGAATTGTTGCACACATAAAGTCTTCAAGGAGCCTTCACATTATGTGCCACATTCCAGTCTTCTGTTGGATATCTGCCACAGTCCTGGAGAAAATGTTAGATAAACCAGACTGTGAAGAAGTGCCTAAAACTCTGACTCAGATGTACACCCACTTTCTTCTTATTCAAACTCAAATGAAGAACAATAAGTACCATGAAGTGATTAGGGATGATACACACATGACAGAATTGGACAAGGAGATGATCACAAAACTGGGGAATCTAGCATTTCTGCAATTAGAGAAGGGGAATCTGATTTTCTATGAAAAAGATCTGAGAGAATGTGGTATAAATGTGAGCAAAGCATCTGAGTACTCTACAATTTGCACAGAAATCTTCAAAGAAGAGTTTGGATTATACCGAGAAAAAGTCTTCTGCTTTGTACACTTGAGCATTCAGGAGCATCTTGCTGCAGTGTACGTGCAACTCAAATTCATAAACAGCCATATAAATGTACTCAGCCAAGACCCAGAGAGCAATACCTTGAAGATGTCAGATTTGCACAAGAGTGCAGTGGACAGAGCGTTGCAGAGTGAGAACGGTCACTTTGACCTTTTCCTTCGGTTTCTTCTTGGTCTTTCACTTGAATCCAGTCAGGTTCTTTTGGCAGGAATGCTGTCAAAAAGTTATGTGGAAAGCATTGAGGAAACCGTGAACTACATTAAGGAGAAGATCAAAAATGGATCTTCAGCAGAAAGGGCTATCAATCTGTTCCACTGTCTGAATGAATTGAATTACAACTCCTTGGTGGAAGAAATCCAGAGTTTCTTGAGATCAGCCAGACATTCTCAGACAGAGCTCCAACCCGACCAGTGCTCTGCTCTGGCCTATGTGCTACTAACTTCAGACGATGTGCTGAATGAATTTGACTTGAAGATGTACAACACGTCTCCTGAAGGATACCGCAGATTGTTGCCAGTTGTCAGGACTTCAAGAAGAGCCATGTAAGTTTTTGTTTTCTACTCAGTATCCTAACAATAAAAAATGTAAAGCAGTGATTTGTAATCTACTTTCTATTTAAACTAAAACAATACAAGAAGACAATATGTTAATGTTTTAGCATATTAACTTTTTTGTTTTAGTGAAGATTTACTCATTATGAAATTGATGACTGCCGACTACACCAAGTTCCAAAGAAGTTGGGCCAATTAAAAACTAGGGACATTGTATAATGTTCAAAAGACATCATAGATAGATAGATAATTAGAATTATTTTTATAATTACATATAAACTTACATAAACTATGCGGAAAAATACAAAATAGAAATAAATCTAGGCAGAAGTTAAAGTACAAGAGAAATAAAATAAAGTATAGAAGTAAATGGACTGATGCATAGTGGAAACATGTATTGTGGTCTGCTGAGTCAAACTGTCCAATTGTTTATGGACATAATGGAAGTCATATTCTCTGGGCCAAAGAATAAAAAGACTATCCAGATTGTTACCAGTGTAGTTCAAAGTCTGTCATAGTGCCCATGACATGGCTAACTTCTGTGAAAGCATCATCAACACTGTAAGATATACACAGTTTGGAGCAAACCTTCTTAATATTGTCTTTTTCAGGGACATCCATGCTTATTTCAACATGACACCACCACACTATATTATGTATGTGTTACACCAACATGGCTGTATAATCAGAGAGTGCTGGTGCTAAATAAGACAACCTGTTGTCCAGACCTGTTTCCCACTGAAAATGTGTAGTTATTATGAGTTGCAATTATAAAGCACGAAATACAGTAGTAAAGGCCCTGTATGCTTGTGCAGACTTAAATAAAAGAAGAAAAATTCCACTTGCAGAACTGAGTCAATGGGTGTTTTCAGTCCCCAAATGATTATTAGAAGTTGTTGAAAGGAAACACTTGCATGGCCAAAAAAGTGCTATGTTTTCAAGAAAAATCAGGCTGCAGACTTGAAAGCTCATCCTGACATGAACCGCCAGCATATTAATGTGTGTGTGCTCTGCCACGACAATGTTTTGTCAGTTTGATTATCAAAAACAGTGAACCACATACTGTTGGGTGGCATGAGTTATACAGAATGGACTTTAGCTTTGTTACACTGATAATAATGGAATTAAATAATATGGGAATTTATAAAATAAAACCTACCACAAAGATAAGACATTGTGAGATTTACTAAAAGAAAAAGCAAACAGACTATCGCTGAAAAATACATTACATGGAATTCTTTAGCTATATTATGTACAGAAAATGAATTAACTCATGATATGGTTATTGAGATGGTTTTTCTTTTTCTGTCATGATACTGTTTAAGAATCCTTCATGAAGCGGATATTTTCTCTGTCTTCTGCTTTGCTGGAACACTACAGTATTTCCAAAGAAAAATGTTCCTAAAAGTAAAATATAATGTATAATTAACCCAAGCTAAACCTAATTTTATATTCACTGCTTTCGGTTTTATTACAATTTTACTTACTTTATGTACTTACTAAGTTTTACTGTGTTTTATGCTAAATGTAGCATGAAATATTCTGCAAATGTGCAGTCTCTGTGATATGTTTTGTTTTAACCCCCCCACAGTCTTGCTGGTGTCAATCTCACAAATGAATCATGTGAAACTCTGGCTTCAGTTCTCCAGTCATCTAACTCACATCTGATCGAACTGGATCTCAGCTCCAACAGTCTGGGAGATTTAGGAGTCAAGCTTCTCTGTGCTGGGCTCTCAGATCCGCATTGTAAACTAGAGAAACTGAATCTCAGTCACAATGAGCTAGAAGACATAGGAGTGAAGCTGCTTTGTGAATGTCTGATGAGTCCACAGTGTAAGCTGCAGACACTTGGGTATGTATCTAAATTAAAATTAAGATTAAAGGGAATTCCCATGTTTTTAAATACTAAATACTGTCATGCTTGAAAGTTTGTAAACCCTTTAGAATTTTCTGTATTTCTGCATAAATCTGACCTAAAACTCCTTTAGATTTTCACACACTTACGGTAGATAAAAAGAACCAAATGAAACAAATGAGACAAAAATATTAGATGTGGTCATTTATTTACACAGGAAAATGATCCAAAATTACAAGTATCTGAACTCAGTATCTGGTGTGACCCCCATGTGCAGTAATAATGGCAACTAAACATTTCTGCTAGCTGTTGATTAGTCCTGCACATTGGCTTGGTGGAATTTTAGCCCAAACCATGACTACCACCACCATGTTTCACAGATGGGATAAGGTTTGTATGCTGGATACAGTGTTTTCCTTTCTCCAAACATATCACTATTCATTTAAACCAAAAAAAATTGTTTTGGTCTCATGCGTCTACAAAACATTGTTCCAATAGCCTTCTGGCTTGTCCATGTGATCTTTAGCAAACTGTAGGCTGTTCTTTTTGGAGAGCGGTGGCTTTCTCCTTGCAACCCTCCCATGCACACCATTTTTTGTTCAGTGTTTTCCTGGTGGTCGACTCATGAATATTAACATTAGCCACTGTGAGATTAGTTGCTCAGAAGTTACCCTGGCTTTCTTTGTGACCTTGCGGACTGTTACACACCTTGCTCTTGGTGTTATCTTTGTTGATCGATCACTCCTGGGGAGCGTAACAGTGGTCTTGAATTTCCTCCATTTGTACACACTCTGTCTCACTGTGGATTGATGGAGTTCAAACTCTTTACAGAAGTTTTGAAGTTTTGTCACCTTATTCAGCCTAATGGGCATCAACAACTCTTCTTCTGAGGTCCTCAGAAATCTCCTTTGTTCATACCATGATACACTTCCAAAGATATGTGTTCTGAAGATCAGACTGTAACAGATACCTGTTCTTCAAATATAACAGCTACTCACACCTGATTGCCATTGCATTGATCGAAAACACCTGACTCTAATTTTACATTCAAATTATCTGCTAATCCTAAAGGTTCACATAGTTTTGCCACTCACAGATATGTAATATGATATCATATTCCTTAATAAATAAATGACCAAGTCCAGTAATTCTGTCTCATTAGTTTCATTTGATTCTTTTTATCTACTATTAGAACTACTATTAGTGTAAACATTCTGATGAAGTTTTAGGTCAAATTTATGCAGAAATATAGATAATTCTAAAGAGTTCACAAACTTTCAAGCACCACTGTCATATATTTCCTGTATATTTTGTTTTAAAATGTTGTTTTTTGTGTGAAATCAGCCTCTTTTCCATGCGTTATTGTGTGAATTATAAACAAGTATTTTAGAATTCACTTTTGTTTACTTAGTTGGCTAGTTAGCATGATGGCAGGTTTTCTGACTGTACTGGCTTCAGCCACCTGTGTGCCACCTGAATGAGTATGCTTCTGTGACATCTGGGTAAATGTGTAGACTTTTTTTTTTCTATACTACTATTTGGTGAGAAAACATTAAGACTAGTGCAAATTGGCTCTGTCTATGCACAGATGTAGTATTACGTTAGCAGATTATTATTAATTTAGCAGATGCTCTTGTCTAATGAAGCTTCATTACAGCAATCAGTGCAAACAATACAAAATATCTGCTATATGTACAGTTAGGCCCAGAAATATTTGCACAGTGACACAATCTTCCTGATTTGGGCTCTGCATGCCACCACTTTGGATTTGAAATGAAACAACTGAGATGCAATTGAAGTGTAGACTTTTAGGTTTAATTCAAGGGGTTGCACAAAAATATCTTATGAAATTTTTAGGAATTGCAACCATTTTGCTACAAAGCCTCTACATTTCAGGGGCTCAAAAGTAATTGGACAAATTAACTTTACCATGAATAAAATGTTCATTTTTAATAATTTGTTGAGAATCCTTTGGTTAGGCAGTGACTGCCTGAAGTCTGGAACCCATGGACATCACCAAACGCTGGGTTTCCTCCTTTGTGATGCTTTGCCAGGCCTTTACTGCAGCTGTCTTCAGTTGTTGCTTGTTTGTGGGTCTTTCTGCCTTAAGTTTTGTCCTAAGCAAGTGAAATGCATGCTCAATCGGGTTGAGCTCTGGTGATTGACTCGGCCATTGCAGAATATTCCACTTCTTTGCCTTAAAAACTCCTGGGTTGCTTTCGCAGTAAGTTTTGGCTCATTGTCCATCTGCACTGTGAAGCGATGTCCAATCAACCTTACTACATTTGGTTGAATCTGAGCAGAAAGTATATCCCTGTACACATCAGAATTCATCCGGCTGCTTCTGTCTTCTGTTGTATCATCAATAAACACTAGTGACCCAGTGCCATCGGAAGCCGTGCATGCCCATGCCATCACACTGCCTCACCATGTTTTACATAGGATGTGGTGTGCTTTGGATCATAAGCCGTTCCAAGCCTTCTCCATACTTTCTTCTTCCCATCATTCTGGTACAGGTTGATCTTAGTTTCATCTGTCCAAAGAATGCTGTTCCAGAAGTTCCAGGCTTCTTTAGACGTTTTTTGGGAAAGTCTAATCTGGCCTTTCTGTTTTTGAGGCTGATTAATGGTTTGCACCTTGTGGTGAACCCTATGTATTTGCTCTCATGAAGTCTTCTCTTTATGGTAGACTTAGATACTGATACACCTACTTCCTGGAGAGTTTTCTTAGTTTGGGTGGATGTTGAGGGGTTTTTCTTCACCGTGGAAAGGATTCTGCGTTCATCCACCACTGTTGTCTTCCGTGGATGTCCAGACCTTTTTGAGTTCCCGAGCTGACCAATGGGCTCTTTTTTCCCCAGAATGTACCAAACTGTTGATTTGGCCACTCCTAACATTTCTGCTATCTCTCTGATGGAATTCAGCCAGATGGTCTGCTTCACTTCCATTGAGAGCTCCTTTGACTGCATGTTGTGGGTTCACAGCAATGGCTTCCAAATATAAATGGAATCAACTCCAGACCTTTTACTTGTCCAATTGATGATGGGTTAATGAGGGAATAGCCCATGCAGCCCATGAAATAGCTTTTGAGATAATTGTCCAATTACCTCTGGACCCTTGAAAAAGAGGCAGCTACATATTAAAGAGCCGTAATTCCTAAACCGTTCCTCCAATTAGGATGTGAATACGTGAATATGTGAATATGTTTTGGTAAACAACTAAAATACCAAAATTTGTGTCATTGTCCAAATATTTCTGGGCTTAACTGTATATGAGCACAGTGCATATAAAATGCCTAAAGGTGTAATTTGTATTACTATTATTTTGTAAATTTGATGTACATTTTTCCTGTTTGCAGTTTGGCTGGCACCAGCTTTTCAGAACGATCTTGTGAATTGATGGCCTCAGTTTTTGAGTCTGTAAATTCACATCTGGAACAGCTGGACCTTGGCTGCAACAACATGAAAGACTCTGGAGTAAAGCTGCTTTCTGCTGCACTGAAAAGTTTACACTGTAAACTAGAGAAACTTGGGTAAGCTTAATGTAGTGTGTGTCTATTGGTAATTTGGTTCATTGTCTTTTAGCAGAGCTTACCTAACTAAAGTATGTTTAGAACTTCAAGTGCTGGAGAAAAACATATACTGCAGAATATAAAAGAATACCTCTACAGCAGGAGAGCCCAGGAGCCCAAACTTGGCCCTGGTGATCTAATGCCCACAAGGGTATTGTTTCAACATTCAGATGTTCCTGAAAACCTTCATTAACTGGAACAATTTAGAATAGGTTTGGAGTTAAACTCTGCAGGGCAGTATATCACCAGGATTAGGGTTGGGCACCCCTACTTTGCAGGGACAGTATTGTTTTAGATTGTTGGTTTTAGGCTGTTAAACTTCTGCCAAGGCCTTTCTAAGGTAAAAATAAAACAGTCAAAGTTAGAGTAATAGTAAAAAATATTATATCAAGCATTTAACCATATTAAGATAAACCAACAAAATGATGTTTTTCACTCCACAGGTTGGACAAATGTGACCTTACACATGAATCTTGTGAAGCTTTGACAGCTGTTCTTCAGTCAAGCAACTCATGCCTGAGAGATCTGGATCTTAGCTACAATAAGCTGGGAGACTCAGGAATGAAGTGGCTCTGTGATGGACTAACACATCCAAACTGCAAACTGGAGAAACTTGATCTCAGCTACAATAACCTTGGCCATTCTGGAGTAAAACTTCTCTGTGTTGGACTGATGTGCCCAGACTGTAGATTGAAGAGTATAAGGTTTTTACTGATATATACTGAAAACTACATGAAGGAGATTGTGTAGTAGATATCGGATTATTTTAGATTGATACTGATTACACAACATTGTTTTTGCATCTGACTGGTGACAAATGGTATGCATGATTTGTGACAATTTACATATTTCAGAACAGATGTGAAGATGTAATGTGATAAGATCATTAAAAGCCAAAACAATACTATTTACACCAGTGATGATGATGTAACATGGTAGTAATGATAAAGTGATTTGTTATTTGTTATCTGCAGACTTGCTGATGTTGGCATTCTGGAGGGGACATGTGAAACTCTCGCCTCAGTTCTAGAGTCGGCAAATCCACACCTGAGAGAGTTGGATCTCAGCAACAATTACATGGGCGATTCAGGAGTGAAACTGCTATGTCCTGGACTGCAGAGCCCAAACTGCAAACTAGAGAAACTGAGGTGATATTGTATTATGTGAGCCTTCTTGTGTTTCAGTGTATGTATGTGTGTGTAGACAGTTTGAGTTTAGTTAATAAATGTAGCTAATAAATTAAATAATACTTTTTAATGTACAACTGTTATTCCAAATGAACCCAGAGGAAAATGGTATGTGGAGTATCGATGAAAAAATGTCTTCTCTTTTGCAGTCTCTGCGGGTGTAATCTCACAGACAGATGCTGTTCAAATCTAGCTTCAGTGTTGAGTGCCCTCTCTTGCTTGAGAGAACTGGAGCTGAGAGACAACGACCTGCAGGATTCAGGTGTGAAGCAGCTTTGTGCTGGTCTTCAGGATCCACAGTGCACACTGCAGAAACTAAGGTAAGTATGTGGAGGATGTGGAGCTTCAGGGATTAGAAGTCAAGCATTCACTGCCTTCCATGATTGTGTTGGATTCATCTGCCATGAACAAATTTCAACACTATTAGTTTTTATAGGCATTTTTAACACTACTGTGTTGACAGAGTAAGGAATTTCTGACCTTCCCAGTTTAGAAGGTACACCTCAAACCTCCACACAAATTGCACATTCCAAGTCATATGGAACAAAAACGAGTAACTTTAGTCACTTTGAACATGATGGTTCAGGCATCTCTCAACATCTGCCATCATGGAGTTTTCATGCTCAATCATTTCAAAAGCTTGATGCAAATGATATGAAAACTTGTACAACTTCTGGCAGCACGCATCCAAAGAAAGACAAAAAAGAAAGATCATATCACTCCAGTTTTGAAAGCGCTGCACTTATCTTTCAGCATTTTCAGCAGTGAAGCATTTTCTGCCTTCCATGATTTTGTTTGATTCATTTTAAATATAGTTATCTGAAAGCAGTTTTTGTGTACTATAAACAAATGTTAAGCTGCTTTTTGTATGTCTACATATCACTAACATATTGACAGAGTAGGGAATTTCTGCACTTGCCAGTTTAGTAGGTATACCCCAAACCTTCACACAAAGTCATATGAAATAGGCAAAACATAACTTTAGAGAACGTGACACTTCAGGCGTCTTGGCTGCAATCCTAGGGTTCAAGAGTTTAATGAGAATCTTCCAATCAGCGAGCTTCTGGAATAAAATTGCAGAACTCTAAGTATATTGTGAAATATTATCTAAGAACACAGCACTTGTCTGGAATGGGCTACAACAACTAAAGACTATGTTAGTTGTCAGAGCTGTCAGTGAAGAACAAGGAAGTGTCTGTAGTGGGTGCAGCAGCATCAAAAATTTACCACTGACGAGGCAAAAGTTGCCAGGTTTATTTTACATTATGTTGATGGAAAGATCAGAATTTGGTGCAAAACCTGACTACTGTTTGGTTTCAGTTGTCCTGCCTGTGGTGGCATTGTGATGGTGTGAGGATTTTTTTCTGCTCAATGAAATTCAGATTCCTTTATTGATCCCAGGGGGAAATTGCAGTTGTTACAGTGCAGCCATTTATGTAAAAGAATAAACACTTTACTAATAATTTAAGACAATATAGAGAAATTTACAGTATGTACATACGATTTAAGTACTTATGAGTACAGTAAGGTGGCAGTGAATGTGATAGTAATATGAAACATCAGGTATAAAGCAGTTACAATTATTTAAATTAGTTAGTGTCCCTCTGAGTTATTGCACACACAATTGTTATTATTGCACATATGAACAGTTTGGTATTGAGTTTTGTGAATCACACACCGAGGGAGGAGTTATAGATTTTGATGGCCACAGGTAAGAATGACTTCCTGTGGCACTCTGTGGTGCATTTTGGTAGAGAATGTCTAATGTCCAGAATGTCTAAACGGTATGGCATGTCTGAATACTGCTGCTGACCAAGTGAATCTCTTTGTAACAGTTTATCCACACTTGGCTAGACACTTCCATGTCATTTGTTGCTGAGTAGTTCCAGGAACATGAAGAGTTGTCATTATTCATTGGCCTGCACAGACCCCAGACTTCAACCCTGTTGAACGTCTTTGAGATGTTGTACCAAGACTGCAGTTACATACTGGTGCATTTTAGCTATAAAAAGCCATTTACACCTCATTTCAAAGATGCAGTAATTTCCAAGTGGTGCAGCATTCTCATTGACAAATTCATATTGTTCTGGTCAAGGTCAAAGGCAGTACTGTTAGGTGTACCTAATAAATCTGCAACTCAGTATATATCAGTGTGGAATTTTCTGTCTAATTTTTTTTTTTTCATCAGTCTTTCAGGGTGTTGTGTTACAGAAGAAGGTTGTTCTGCTCTAGGTTTAACTTTGAACTCAATTCATTCAGAGCTAAAAGAGCTTGACCTCAGTTATAATCATCCTGGAGAAAAAGGGTTGAGACAGCTGGCCACCATACTGGATGATCCATGCTGTAAACTGGAGAAACTGAAGTAAGCAGAATAAAGATTCATTCTTTCCACACACACAGTTTCCTATATCTTGTGAAATTAAGACTCTAGAACTTCAAAGTACCTCCAGACCTTCACCTGGTGACATACTGCTATGCTCATTTGTCATAACTCTATCTAGCACAACTTGTGGTAGTTTTTAAGATCTGCAGAAGCTAAAATGTGGAAGGATAGCTTTGCCATAATCTCAGTACCACATACTTTGAGTTCCAGTTGAACAGCCACTATAGCTTTGGCTAATGTTCTGTTCTTCCTACAGTGTGGAGTTCTGCAGTGAGTTCAGAAACAAACCAGGACTGAAGAAATGTAGGTGTTAAATTTTTTCAATATTTAAATATTTAATTAATAATTAGAACATGTAAACACACTTTTTTGGTGCTCAAAAATTAACGTATTGGTATTGCCTGTTCATGATTTGTGTAGTGTGCTGACAGAAAGCCTGACGCTTGCAGATGAGAGAGAGTATGGTTTAATAGTAAACCAAGCAGCAAAAGCCAAAAGGACAAAACGGCCAAATGTCAAAACACAAGTCAAAACCACCAGCAGAAGTACCAAAATGGAAAGGGAAAAGATGTACTCAAAACACAAAGCAAAAAAGGTCATAAACACAGTCAAAGACTCAAACAAAGCAACCACTCAGTAGTTTCCAGGGAAATAATACCTCACACTGATAGTATCTAAAGCCGGGGCTTTTGTACTCTAAGCTAAAATGAGACACAGGTGTTGACAGTTAGAATTCGGGAGATTGCAAGCGCTGATAGGAGCACCAGCTAGAATCCAGAGTCACATGATCTCCCAGCGCATTCTGGGAGTTGGAGTTCGAGTCTGATCGAGGAGTCAACTGCGTGACAATTTGTTCTTTGCTGTAGTACATGGTTCATTTAAGCTTATTTGTATAGTTTAACATGTTACACTGATGTACCTCAATCATTGGATTTTCCACTATACTCATTAGGAATGTTTGATTCACTACCGATGCTAAAAGAGGCCTATTTTAAAATCATTTGATGGATCGTCCAGCTATTTTTCATTAAATCCATGCAAATTTACCTGGAGGGGCACCAGTTCTTAACATGTTTAATCTCATGTTTCTTTTTCTATCAAAAGACTTTCACAATTGTAAAAAGTTCAACAGTTTGTAAAATATACATAAAAAGAGAGAGCAGTGATTTGCAAATATGTTTTTCATTTGTTTCCACACTGTTTATCCATTTTAACAGCTCCACTTTCCATATAGGTATTTTGTATTTCTGCAATTACATGTAATTATGACTGTGGCCTGTTTGTTTCTCTGCATATTTAACCCCCTTTTACGTTGTTAGTTAATGGTCAGGAACCCCACAGGACCACCACAGAGCAGGTGCAATTTGGGTGATGCACTGCAGTGCAATTGATGTGGTGGTGGTGTGTTATTGTGTGTTGTGCTGAAGCGAGTGGATCAGACACAGCAGCGCTGCTGGAGTTCTGAAGTTCAATTCCGTTCAATTCAACTTTATTTGTATAGCACTTTTTACAATGAAGTTGTCACAAAGCAGCTTTCCAGAAGTTTGAAAACATACAGTTGTAACTTATATCCCACAATGAGCAAGCCAGAGGTGATAGTGGCAAAGAAAAACTCCCTCAGTCTGGAAGAAGAAACCTTGGGAGGAACCAAGACTCACAAGGAGAGACCCATCCTCCTCTGGTCAAACAGTGTTTACAATTTAATAAGCTAAATACCAAATAGAAGCTAAGAGGATCTCTGTTTGAAGCCTGGATGGTAAAGCTTTAGAAACTGTACTGGTAGAGGCAGTCTCTGACTGAGGCAGGCTCTGACTGAGTCTTTATCAAAAGTGGGAGTGAGCTGAAACAGTCCCATGCTATCTCAATGCTGGTACATCAGGATGGCACAGTGATGTAATTGAGGGTGTTGTGGTTGGCACAGATGAACAGGAGAGCAGGTTGGTGATGGTGAGGAGGATGCCCTCAGTGTCATTGCTGGATTGAAAATAGTCCACCAACCAAAAATATCCAGCCAACAACGTCCTCTTGGCAGCATCCTGTGAATGACTTACACAAACTGTGCAGTACCAGAAGAGCTGCTGACTCTGACTTTACATCTACAGTGTGAACTAACAACGTCTAATAGAGTGGAGAGTGAGTGGACACAGTGTTTTATGTGTCTGATCCACTCGTACCAGCACAACACACACTATTATGCCACCACAACGCCAGTGTCATTGCAGCGCAGAGAATGATCCACTACCCAAATAATACTTGTCTTTGGTGTACTGAGTATACCCAGAAACAGATGGACTATTGGGCTCTTGTATGGTAAGTGGAGCTGATAAAATTGTTAAAAAGTGTAGATACAAGGAAGGTGTACCTAATAAAGTGACAAACAAGTGTATATACTTATGCTAAATTAAGGCCTGCAACATGTTCCAAAAAGCTGGGACAGAAACATGTTTACCACTGTGTTACATCACCTTTTCTTTTAACAATGTTTAATAGTCATTTGGAAACTGAGGGCACCAGTTCTTTGTAACGGTGGCAGACGGAACCAGAGGCTTGAATTAAGATCTTTATTAACAATCACAGAAGTAAATCCAGAGCAGAAAGTCGAAAACCAGAGCACCAAAACAACAAAAGAAGTTCTGGGAATTAGAGTCCTGGGTGGCCCATTGGCAGAAGTTCCAACCGGGCCAAATAGAGGCATGACGTTGTAGTTGTGAAAGTGCATTTTTTCCCATTCTTGCTTGATAAAAACACTTAAGCTCCTCAACAGTCTGAGGTCTCTCTTGTCATATATTGCACTTTACAGTGCAGCAGGCAGGCCAGTCTACCACCTGCACTTTCTTACTACAAAGTCACACTGTTGTAACACATGGAGAATGTGGCTTACCATCTTCTTGCTGAAACAAGCAGAGATTTCCAAAGTATTCCCTGGCCAATGTAGTTATATTTAATTTTTTTTAAATGCAGTGCCACCTGAGGGATTGAAGGTCATGGGTATTCAATATCGTTTTTTAGCCTTACTCTTTACACACAGAGATTTCTCCAGATTCTCCATATCTTTTAATAACATTATGGACTGTAGATGGTAAAATCCCTAAATTCATTGCAATCTTAATGTGAGTAGCGTTGTCCATAAACTGCTGAACTATTTGCAGGCGCAGTTTTTTTTTAACAGTCTTTCCTCAATGTACCCTTTATACACATCATCACCTGTTACCTGTCGAACTTTTGCTCCAAAAACATTTTTTAAACCTTTCATCTGTGGAAAGTTCCAAAACAGATGTTTTTGATCATTCCACAAACATTCCTGTCATACACTGTCCTAGGTTGTTTGGAATGTGTTACAGGTGTCAAATTTGGTATTAGCTTATATTTACAAAAAGCATTCGATTTGATGAGGTAAAATACTGAATATCTTCTTTTTAAATTAAATTCATGTAAAACAAATGAGAAAATCACTGCTTTGTTTTTATTTTTTTTACATACTGTCCTAATTTTTTTTGGCATTAGGTTTGTATCTAAGTAACAAAGAATGAGCACTTGATGCACTTGATAGTCCCAAACACAACAGAAACAGTGGAAAAAAAACACAATATCTGTTTAATTCTGTTATAAAGTCCATATCAGCTTAATCCTTAGTATCCATATATGCATATTCTTAATATGTTATACTTGAATTTTCTTACTACAGATGCCTGTGAGATCACATTTGACCCAAACACAGCACACCGAACCCTGTCTCTGACTGGGAACAAAAAGGTGACAAAGACGAAAGGGGAGCAGCCGTACCCTGACCACCCAGACCGGTTTGAGTACTATGGTCAGGTTTTGTGTAGAGAAAGCTTGTGTGGGGCTCGGTTCTACTGGGAAACTGAATGGACCAAGGATGCTGTTTACATAGGGGTGACTTACAAAGGGATCAACAGGAAAGGTCGTGGGACAGATTGCAAACTGGGGATGAATAACAAATCTTGGATTCTATTCTGTTCGGATGATGGGTGGTATGTTAGTTACAATGGCAAAGAAACTGTCATTCCTTCTCCGAGCCCCTCCAAAAGAATGGGGATCTATCTGGACTGGCAAGCTGGCACACTCTCCTTCTATATCATTTCCCCGGACAGAGCATACCACACATATACATTTCACACCACCTTCACCGAGCCCTTGCATCCAGGTATTAGGGTTCATAGCTACGAGGGTACGGTCACATTATGTGAGCTAAAATAATACATGGACGCACATTTTAAGGAAAACAGTGGAGCTTATGTCTCTTTAATTATGAGTTTAAGATTCATCAGTTTAGTAGACAAGCAGAGCTTCTCCACCATTCCTCAGTCCACATTTTGTGATTATCTAATATAGATAAGGTAGAATTCAACAGTTTCTTAGCACATGGAAAACAGTGGAGTAAATGGCTGTCAAGCTGTAGTTCTTTTAATTATGAGTGGATCGTTAGTTTAGTAGATTGTGTTCAAGCAGACCTTTTCAACTAGACCTCAGAATTCTGCTACCATAGCATAGTAATAGCTTAATCAAATCACATGTTTGGAAGCATCTGCATCTGTTACGTTTCTCCATTTATTTATTCACATTTTTCCTTTAATATGTCACCATCTGTTTGTTCTCCCTTCAGGCATTGTTTTATTTATGTAGTCCCTTAAAATTCCACCAAGTTTTCAAAATGTCCACATAATTCAGAGGTTGAGGTCAGTCTGTTTTGATTTGAAGTGGTTTATTGTAGAGAAAATTAGTTAGATATTTTTATAGTGGTGGTGACAGGAACCAGGAGTCGGGATGTCTACAACTTAATGCCAATCTAAAATCACCAGTGAACCTTCATGTGACTTTTTTGAGTTTTTATATGTGATGTTAATAATGGTTAAAGTGGTGGTAAATCTGGGAAGGTAAGTTTTCTTTGGGGAACATTTTGCTGTACAACACTGTGCATGTACATCTCCCCTGTGGACACATTTAAAAAATGTGTTTTAGGTCAAAATCTTCTATCGAAAAACTATCGTAGAACAAACTTGGGCATCATGCAAAGGATTCGGAACCATTTCATGTACTAGCCTTTTGGGAAGGAGCTGGTTCTTATCGTCATTTCTGACCCAGTAAGAAATTCTTTAGAATTAAGCATTTCATACCAGACCACTCTAAATGACTTTATTTATTGTTGACAATTTAAGTAAGCAGAAAATCTATGGACTTTAATATAAAATAAAAGATTTTATCCTTTCATAGTAATGATTAAAATGTTTTTCTGTCCATTTCATCATCTGTGACATTTGTATAAGCAACCTAAGTAACGTTGAAGATTTCAGCCAGTGGCGTGACATCTGTGATAGGTGGTCTAGCCTAGCAGGTAGGGACGGGCAGCAGACTGGCACTGGGCATTGAATAATGTGATTGCAACATTACCTCCTGTTTCAAGTTTGTCTTCTTCTTTATTTTTGCAGTTGTCAATCTTTTTTCTATACATGCACGACATGAATGAATTACAGTGTTGTATTTTCCTGTGTAAATGCATTGCATTCCAAGTACCTGCTCCTTTGTTTATGTTCATCATGTTGAGCACAAAACACTATATTTCTGAGTATTTTTGCTAAGTGAGCAGCTAACTGTTAGCCAGTGTGCATGGTTGTGGCCAACATTTGGATGCCAGATGAAGACATCAAGGTGCATAAGACGCATAAGACTAATAATATTTATATCTATATATTTATTTCTAGCCAACTAATGTTAGCTAAAAACTATGACAGTAGCTTACTAGCATATCCAACTAGCTAATTCATTCATTGCTGCTACTATGGCTGTAACTATATGGCAGCTTTCTTCACTTTGATTATGATTTTAAGATACTTAATTTGTTTATGGCCATTGCTGCTAATTGTAAGTATAGACTTTTTCTGCTGAATCTACACTGTGTTTAGCAAGTCTTAATGTTTGTCAGATCTTGTAATAAAGAGGTAGCTTCACTGTTCTTATTCCAAATTGAGTTTTGTTTAAGTGAAGTTGATGCACTTAATGAAATATTAAGTTATTTACACTGAAAGTCACTTTTTGTTCAAATCAAATGTGCTAGACCTCAAAGACAAACAAAATAGTGAAAGTGTTTAAAAGAGTTCAAAATAATAAAAGTAAACAGGTTTTTTGGTATCTTGAGTTCATAAAATCAAGTCACATATTTGTAGAACTTAAAGATTTAAGGTTAGTTACACATACGCTATATGGAAAAAGTATGTGGACAACGGATCATCACACAAACATTACCTTGTTGGACTGATTGACTCTTCTGGGGAGGCTTTTGACATGATTTTGGAATGTATCCATAGAAATTTATGACCACTCAGTCAAAAGAGTATTTGTGAGGTTGTAACGTTGGGGAGCGATGATGAGGCGGATGCATGTGCTGAGATTTATTAAGGGCAAATCCAGAGTCAGGGTCAAAACAGTCCAGGGTCACAGAGCCAACATGGATTGAATGGGGGAACAGACATGACAAAAGAAACGCAGGATAAACAAACAACGGAGGCCAGAAGAAACAAATAACAAACATAGACCAAACAGCATGAGAACACAATACAAGACAATACAAAGCAATGCATAGACTACACACCACAAAGACCAGCAAGAAACTAGGGCAAATACAGGGCTAAAATGCAGGGAAACAACGAGGGTTAGCAATACACAGGTGGTTACAATCAGGGGCAAGGTCTGAAAACAAGGGGGCAGGAAGAAACAAAACAAAAGCACATGGACAGGACTGGGAGGGGCCAATCGTGACAGAGGTCAGACACTGATGTCGGGCGTGAAGGTCTGGCTTAACATGAAAGACATTTAAATATTCTGTGGTAACTATTTGCGTCATAAGAAACGTCATGAATAGATATTACTCCTTCCTCATCCTTCCACAAACAGCTTGACAGATTATGCGCCTGCAATGGTCAATCATGAAAAACATGGATTTCTATGATAAACACATTGTTAACAGCAGCAATGATTAAATTCACATAAACTGTCGGATTGGTAGGAACGTAGTGTTAGAAGCCCAACAAGTGCTTCGGTGAGCTTGAACCCTGCACTCCCATGTGGGGAACTTCAACATGCCACAGCTCAAAAACTATTCTATGCTGAGATATTAGCTAGTAAAAAAAGCTTAAAATTTGATTACAATCCTCACTCTGTGCTGTGTGTAAAATGCATATACTGTATGGTAAAATGTATGAAGTACTGATGGCTACTGTCACAAGAAATCTGCATCATCATGAGAAGCTTTTTCAAGGAATTAAAGACCCTCGCCAGACATCGCTGAAACACTTAAAAGCTCGTCAACATCCCGAAGATGGGTCCTGTCAGCATTTGACATGAATCATCATGCACCTCATAAGACTAGCAATGTCTAACATTATGCAGCACATTGCAGATTTGTTAGCTAAAGCTAGCGAAGCTAAAATCAGCTTATTATTTGTCAGCTTCTTATTTGAATTTCCTGTTTCACCTTAAATGGTGCAGCAGTTTATGTCTGGTGCATCAGGCCTTCTGTAACTTCCGTAACTGCTGTACCATTTAAGGTGGAATGAGTAATTCGAACAAGCTGGAGAATAAGAAGCTGAGTTCAATTTTGTAGATTTATTGGACACAGTCAAAGGATAAAACACAAGAAAAATAAACTTAGTGGTTGGTTCCAGGATGAATATGTGGAACAGTATCTAGCTTCAGTATAAGTTTAGTGGCAAACTCAGTTTTTGTCTGATGTCCGCTGGAAAATGCCTACTGCAATGGCTACGCAGGCTTCCAATTTTTCCAAATAAACCGCGCCCAGATTTCTCTGACTTTCAGGTCCTTTGGTAACATATGACAGCTCACATTTCCTCCTTTAACTTTGCATCTGAAAACAAAACACGTCTCTGGCATCATTTTGGAAACATAAATGAGAAACTTGGCATGCAAAACATGACATGAAGCTACAACTGACCACTCCACCAGGGGACAGGATTGGTTCCTTGGGTTTGTGATGTATGAAACCTTGGCTGTCTTTTTGACACTGTGCAATGTGCACTACAATTTCAGCATGGAAATACTCAGCCATGGCATTAACTACTTCGCTCATATTTTGCTCATGATGTGTCTTCTGGCATAAAAAAGACACAACATGTACATGCTTATGAGTATAAAAAGTAGATTTTCACTGAAGGGGGTCTTTATATATCCCTTGGGCCTGGGCTTCCAGGGCTATAGCCTGGAACCTTATAACATGAACGTGTGACATTGGAAGATTATAGCCTAAATGCAGTACTAGCACCACATAAATATTTTTTCTCTATAAGAAATGCATGTTTCCCCGTGACAAAACAAAAGAACAGATCAAAAGCACTATTATCAGAGAGCAATACCTAAAGATGGTTAATCCAGATCTGAAAAGCACTGATGAGACAGGCTGTAGAAACAGCTGAAGCTTTTGTGGCGGCAGGACAAGCTGACGGCGAATTCCAGCTGGGGACATTCAGTAGAGCACGTCACAAAAAGAAGTCAGATGAGTTTGTGTATGGTAATGTTGGTAGTCCTAAGGTGCGATTGCAAAAGTAAAGGTAAACCTGGCAATAGTAAATACAGCCCTGAGAAACCTCTGAAGTGTTTTAACTGCAGTCAATTGAGTGTATGCCCTAAATTAGCATCTTATTCTCCAAGGTATATTTTTGGTTTGTCCATCTGAATTAACATGACCAAATCATAATACAAATTATTCAGTAACTGCATGAAATAAATGTACATTTTTATTTATTTATTTATTGAAAAAATTCCCTCAAATTAACAGAACGTGATCTACACATATTGCTACATGCTTACAATTTACTGCTGAAAGCCAAAAATCTTTGATGTTCTTTGTATTATTTTATAAAAATAATTTTTACAGAGCAGATCACTGAAGAGACGCCATCTGTTTATAGTTTACAGCCCAGATTTTTGGGAAAATTGGTCGGCTTTCTGTAGAAATAAGTTGTAAGGTCAGCTTCTTCTATTATAAGGGTTTAAAACTACATTACCTATCTATTTGACTGTTACAGCTCTCATATGACACCCACTTTTTGAATGTAGCTTATGAGATATGAAACCTATGAACAATATGCATTTTGTGCAAAGTGCATTTTGGAACCACCAAAGGTCTCAAGGCGTTGAAGAGGTTAGAGAGGTTAGAGAGTAGAGGCAACCATCTATGCTACTTAGGCAAAAGTGAAAGCAGTTTTAAAACATGTGATAGCTACTATCAGAAAAGCTGATAGAGTACCCATGATCAATTTGCCAATTGTTGAAGTTCCATGTTCTTGAGTTGCTGAGTTGCCATGGCTATGGTCGGTCCCCCTCCTAGAAGTTGCAAAGGAAACAGCTATATCTTAATAACTTGCGATTTTTCCAACCCGTTATCACCTGTGGGTTCAAGCTGTAGATGAGGAAGAGGAACTAGCCTCTCACCTGACCTAATGCACCTGAGACTGAGCTAACGAGAGGAGCTGAGCAGGATTATCCCACCAAACCTCTTCAGTGAATGGCCAGGCTGAACCTCAGGACAGATGTCTACTGCGATCAGATCCTATCAGGCAAACAAACTGTAGGGTACTAGCATGCCTGATTTCTGACCTGAAGAAGGAAGTAGAAACCATACTGCAACTCAGGGTGATTGAACCATCAACCAGCGAGTGGCGTATCCTATCTTGGATATACATTGGGAGAAGGAACGATATGTCCACAAGGTGGAGGTGGTCAGACAGACCCCAGTGCCAACAACAAAGTGAAGGATGAGATCCTTCTCATCGGGTGGTATAGGAGGTTTATCCCGAGATATTCAGAACAGGCAGCAATCCTAATGGTAGAGAACCTGTTGGGTTCAGAATTTATTTTAGAAACTGACCACAGGGCGTTGCAGTGGATACAGCAAATGACAGACAGTAATGCCAGGTGCAGTACTGAAAAGGAACTCGAAATGTTACTACAGACTTTCTTTCCCATCAATCTGATGGTAATCTATCAGAAGGGGGGTGTGTGATGAAGCTAGAGGCTCCAGTTTATCACCAACATAAAGTAATAGCACTTACCTCTTGATGTAGTCTGCTGAGGCTTCTAAGGTTACTGCTGGCATGATCATCATCCTCTTTTATCCATGTTAAATGAGCCCACAACCATATAGAGAAAGGTGGGTGATCCCGTTATCAGCAAACCTGAAAAAGGAAGAAGGGCACTGTTACTGCAAACCACATATAAATGTAAACTTACCTGTGGAATGTGTATTATGATATGTCGGTTTTAAACACCATGCTGAATGATCCCCTGAGTATTTATTGTGTTTGCTGAGCACCTACCCCTTTGTGTTAATTAGTTTAACCCATGCCGGGACTAGAAATATAAATATACAAGGAGGTCAGCATAGCGGGGAGCTTTTTGGAACAAGAGCTGGAGAGAAGTCTTCTTGGTCTTGCAGCTCTTAGACAGGAAATTAAAACTGTGCTGAGGTTGAACCAGGATATTAGAGCGTGGACCAGGCTAATGGATCCCTAATAGTCCTATGTACATTGTTCTATGCGATATCTAATAAACATTGTCATATTTGCACTTACCTTTGGAGTTCCAGTCCGTCATTTTGGTAAACCCCAGATTCCAGGACAAACACGGGACCGGGCATGAATCTCAGAATTATCCAACATCACAAGGAGGCTCAGAATTCCTTATCTTAGACAAGGAGGATGAATTTGAGGATCCCTCCTCCCAGACAGCAAAACCAAAAGCAGTGGAAGCCACAGAGGAACAAGGGGAGGTGCCATCCTCTCTACTGAGAAGTTAGGGGTTCAAGTCCCTCACCTACTAGGTCAGTAAGTGCTGTTTCCCTCCTTGACATGCCGCTAGCTACCACATATGTAAGAGATCAGTAAGGATTCCTTCTTGGGATTATGAATATATGGATATATGTCATGAATACATGAATAAAAGCCTCTCATGGTACATACTCCATTGTCATTGGTGATCAATATGCGGATCCAATGTCTAGTGGCACAATTAATTCTTTAGGAGTAAGCAGAGTGCCAATTCAATGCAATAAACACCACCTCTACCTATGACCAAATTATAACTTTTCTCCTTTCCATCTTTTTGTTATAATACCAAATTCCCCATTCAATTGATTGGGTAGGGACATTATGTTTAAATTAAATTTTACCATCTATTTTAATGGTGGTAAAATGCTGTTGCATGACACAGAGGGCACAAATTCTGAACATTTTCAAACACCTTTGAGCCTGTGCTTGAGTCCCTTACCATTCTCAAACCTTATCTCAGTCCCATACACCCTATAGGCTGCCCAGGTGGGATTCCTAAATTCCTGAACCCATTATTAGAGGAAAAGAAAAATGGTATTGCAGGAGTATTTCAGTCTTTAATTGATGAGGGAACTTGCTTTCCATACCTGACTCTGAATTTTTGGAAGATGAAAATGATTATGCACTGGAAATTGTAGAGAAGTCTGCGTGTCACTGACATCCAGGCCATGCCCTTAGGGTGGGTACTCACAAATATAAAAATATATATAAAGCTCACTCCCTACCATATCAATCTGCACAGGTAGTTGAGTCGCCGAGTTGGTCACCTTCCTTTAAGCCTGCACATTATTCTGTGACAAACCTGCAACAATTTATATGGACAGTCGATATGGACAAGATGGGATTTTCGATTTCATATGATTTGGGCACATTGAGGTTTTTATGCTGTGGATGGTAGGTCAATTTTGAATTCTTCACCATTTCTGACCTCTTGCATGCGTGTATGCAATAAAACATCTAGTTTTCAGATTTTCCACTTTTTTGCATTATTAACATCACATATAAAAACTCAGAAGACATGGTAAGGTTCACTGGTGGATTTGGATAGCAAATAAAAGTACTATATTTGAATTGTAGATATCACAACTCCTGTTTTCTGTCACCAGCTCTGTAAAGAGCTCAGCTCAGTAAACCATTTCACATCAAACCACTCTGACCTGACACAAATCCGTGTCTGCGAGGAAGATAAATGTGGGACTGGAAAAATGAAATGCCAAACAGCAATGTGGACAGGCACTATTGTGCAAAACAAACTGTGGACGCAGAGGCTAAACAAATAAATATGTGGTAGTCGCATAATGAGCGAATTTAGATATTCTGTTCCACAGAGCAATCGGATTTCAGTTTGACTACCCGGAGATGCATTTGACTACAATGTGGAAATGCATGTGGTTAAAATCTTATCAGAATGCAATCCAGATACTAGCCACATTAAGTGATTTTTTAAAAAATCATTTTGTTTAAAATCGTTTAAATATAGAATACTTTGCTTATTTTTATCTATTTTTTAAATTATGTCTAATTTTCATTTTCCTGCAAACATAAAATAAAAAATTTCTCTTATTAAAGCTTATAGTTTATTTTATAGTTTATTTTACTTTTGAAATTCAATGTGTGGTCATCTTTTTCAAGTTTTTTTGAGTATATTGCATCACAGAAATTATGAATGGATGTTTTATACATTTCTAAATTTTGGTTTATGTTGGGGAAAATGCAGAAAATCTTAAAATTCGGTGGAATTCTCCTTTAAGGGGATCTACATATAAAACAAAACATGACACAAATACACCAGTTAATGTTAACTTTTCCTTTATTTTGCCACTCATCATAACATTATTGTAAGGAAGGTATGGTAATGGTAGAGTTTAATGGTACATAAAATAATAATCTATGACCATGACCATGAATGTTGTATTGTATTATATCTTTGTAATGTAATGTATTATGTCTTTGATCCATATGCTACGAAACTGTTGAATTCTAGCTTATCTGAATTAGATAATCACAAAATGTGGACTGAGGAATGGTGGAGAAGCTCTGCTTGTCTACTAAACTGATGAATCATAAACTGATAATTAAAGAGACATAAGCTCCACTCCTTAAAATGTGCGTCCATGTATTATTTTATCTCACATAATATGACTGTCTCATCATAGTTATAAACGCTGATGCCTGGATGCAAGGGCTCGGTGAAGGTGGTGTGAAATGTATATGTGTGGTATGCTCTGTCTGGGGAAATGATATAGAAGGAGAGTGTGCCATCTTGCCAGTCCAGATAGATCCCCATTCTTTTGGAGGGGCTCGGAGAAGGAATGACAGCCTCTTTGGCATTGTAACTGACATAACACCCATAGTCCTCTGAACAGAACAGAATCCAAGATTTGTTATTTGTCCCCAGTCTGCAATCTGTCCCACGACCTTTCCTGTTGATCCCTTTGTAAGTCACCCCTACATAAACAGCTTTACCAGTCCACTCAGCTTCCCAGTAGAACCGAGCCCCACACAAGCTTTCCCTACACAACACCTGACCATAGTACTCAAACCGGTCTGGGTGGTCAGGGTACGGCTGCTCCCTTTTCGTCTTTGTCACCTTTTTGTTCCCAGTCAGAGACAGGGTTCGGTGTGCTGTGTTTGGGTCAAATGTGATGTCATAGGCATCTGCAGAAAGAGAATCCAAAAAGTATAGCATATTATGAAAAGGATAAAGCCGATATGGACTTTACCTCAGAACTAGCCAGAGAGTGAGTTTTCCACCTGTTCACACTGTTTCTGTTGTGTTTGGGGCTATCGACTGCATCAAGTACCCAATTCTTTGTTACTTAGATACAAAGATATTTGATGAGATATTTAATGTTTTACTTTATCAAACTTTTTGAAAAATTTCTAAGATAATAAAAAATGTGATGCCTGCAACGTGTTCCAAAAAGTTAGGACAGGGGCAGTGTTTGACAGGAAGTTTGAAGTCTGAAATAAATTTAGGGATGTGACCATCTACAGTCCGTAACATTTTTAAAAGATTTGGAGAATCTAGAATCTCTGTGTTATTATCAAGCAAGAATGGGAGAAAATGCACTTTCACAAGTTCAACAACTGATGCCCTCAGTTCCCAAACCATTTTTAACACTATTAAAATATGTAACACAGTGGTAAACATGCTTCTGTCCCAACTTGTTTGGAACATGTTGCAGGCAAAATCTGCATACTTTGCTACCCCTCTATCCTGTTCATAAGTGGTCGGGACCCCCACAGGACCACCACAGAGCAGGTATTTTTTGAGTAGTGGATCATTTTCAGGACTGCAGAGACATTGATGTGGTGGTGGTGTGTTAGTATGTGTTGCGTTGGTACGAGTGCGTCAGACACAGCGGTGCTGCTGGAGTTTTTAAACACTGCGCCCACTCGTTGTCCACTCATATCAACAAACAAGTCTTGGCACAATTTAAGTTATAATAGTTATATTCATTTGGACCTTCCAATAGTACCGTCTAAATATGGCAAGGCAGCTTTTAGCTACAGGGCTCCATCCGCATGGAATGATCTGCATAAACATTTTATTATTTATTTTTGGAGCAATTTATTTCCTTGACTAATTTGAAGATAATTCTTATAAATCTATATCATTCTGTTTGATTCTGTTTGGTTGTGATGGTGTTTCTTTGTTGATTGTTTTACGTTTTGCCTTCTTGGCCAGGGCTGACTTGTAAAAAATGTAACTACCTAGGTAAAATAAAGGTATAAAGGTAAAATAAAATAAAAATATATATAATTGTCCACTCTATTACACGCTTCTACATTGTTGGTCCACCTTATAGATATAAAGTCAGAGACTATAGTTGCTGCACAGTCTCCCTCTAGTCCTTCATTAGTGGTCACAGGACGCTGCCCACAGGACACTGTTGGCTGGATATTTTGGTTGATGGACTATTCTCAGTCCAGCAGTGACACTTAGGTGTTTAAAATTCCAGTGGCACTGCTGTGTCTGATCCACTTCTACCAGCACAACACACCACCACCACGTCAGTGTCACTGCAGTGCTGAGAATGATCCACCAGCCAAACAACGCCTGCTCTGTGGTGGTCCTGTGGGGGTCCTGAAGTTTGAAGAACAGGATAAAAGCTGTCTAACAAAGTATGCAGAGAAATGTATGGACTATAAATCCAGTTAATCTGCACTGAAGTAGTAAAAGATAGCTGGGAGATCCATCAAATGCTTTTAAAATAAGACATTAGCTAGTAAACCACAGGCCTCATTTAGCATCAGTATTTATTCCTGATGAGCATAGTTGAATTCAATGATTGAGAAGTGATTTGTCAGTGTGATATGTTAGATCATACAAATAAGATCAAATTAACTATGTACTACAGCAAAGGCCAAATAATGAACAGGCCAACACAAAGAAATACTAATATATTAATATTTGAGCACCAAAAATGTGTTTACATGGTCTAATTAAATATTGAAATAAATATAACACCTACATTTCTTCAGTCCTGGTTTGTTTCGGAACTCACTGCAGTATTCCACACTGTAGGAAGAACAGAACATTAGCCAAAGCTGTAGTGGCTGTTCAACTGGAATCTGGTACTGAGATTATGGCAAACCTATCCTTCCACATTTTAGTTTGTGGAGATCTTAAAAACTATCATAAGGTGTGCTAGATATGTATGTAGCATAGCAGTATGTCACCAGGTGAAGGTTTAGATGTACTTTGAAGTTCTAGAGTCTTTGAGAGCTCTTTTTAATTTCAGAAACCTCTTACATAAGAAATTGTGTGTGTGGAGAGAAAGAATCTTTATTCTGCTTACTTCAGTTTCTCCAGTTTACAGCATGGATCATCCAGTATGGTGGCCAGCTGTCTCAACCCTTGTTCTCCAGGATGATTATAACTGAGGTCAAGCTCTTTTAGCTCTGAATGATTTGAGCTCAAAGCTAAACCTAGAGCAGAACAACCTTCTTCTGTAACACAACACCCTGAAAGACTGATGAAAGAAACAATTATTAGACACCATGTGATCAATTTTTCAACTTTCAAATTCTCACAACAGTATTCTTGGAATTTGCTGTTAAGGCTAATGTGCGAGCTTGCTCACATGACATTTATCAGTAGTATTGTTTTCAGTAGGCATATTATAGGTGATAAATTTGGCATTCATTTACAAGGAAATCTTTATGGTGTCTGGACTTCATTATCTGCAAAATGGCATATTTCTATTAAGCCCAATACTGTGCATGTTTTACATACCCTCATGGAAAATTACACATTGATCAACAATAAATTGTGGGTTTATTAGGTACACCTAGTTATGCCTTGTTTGACCTTAACCAGGACAATATGAATTTGCCTGCAGGCATGGTTTTGCTGGATACAGTGGAAGGAAATATTGCACCATATAGAAATGATTGATTCTTCCAGATGAGGTGCAAAGGGCTGTTTGTAGTCATGTGCAGCCATCTGATTTGCAACTGCACGGTCTTGCTAAAAATATCTCAAAGATGTTTGATAGTGTTTAGTTTTGGGGTCTATACATGCTGATGAAGTAATAACAATTTGTCATATTCTTGCTATTTAGCAATGAAATGTGCCTGATAGGGAAGTGTCCATTCACGTGAGTACTAATTTAAAATCACATAAAAAATAATAGATCAAAGATAAATACCAAGAAACATAGTTTTAATTAAATGCTAAGTTAAAGAAATATGTTTTTAGATGCTTCTTTAAAGTGAGCACTGAGCTTTGAATAAAAGAGTTCCACAGTTTAGAAGCAGAATGACTGAATGAGTCGCTCCAAGTTTTCTGTATTTTACGGAGGGCATTTGTAGAAGGTATATGCAGATCAAAGATCATGTGCTAGAATATAAACAGACAGATATTCTGTGATGTAAGTGGTGCTTTAGGGTCATGTAGGGCCTTAAAAACGAGTGGCAGAAGTTTAAAATCTGTATTCTGAAAGATAGGTGCAGTGCTTTCTTTGGATGCGTGCTGCCAGAAGTTGTACAAGTTTTCATATCATTTGCATCAAGCTTTTGAAATGATTGAGCATGAAAACTCCATGATGGCAGATGTTGAGAGATGCCTGAACCATCATGTTCAAAGTGACTAAAGTTACTCGTTTTTGCCTGTTCCATATGACTTGGAATGTGCAATTCGTGTGGAGGTTTGAGGTGTACCTTCTAAACTGGGAAGGTCAGAAATTCCTTACTCTGTCAACACAGTAGTGTTACAAATGCCTATAAAAACTAACAGTTTTGAAATTTGTTCATGGCAGATGAATCCAACACAATCATGGAAGGCAGTGAATGCTTGACTTCTAATCCCTGAAGCTCCACATCTTTACTTACCTTAGTTTCTGCAGTGTGCACTGTGGATCCTGAAGACCAGCACAAAGCTGCTTCACACCTGAATCCTGCAAGTCATTGTCTCTCAGCTCCAGTTCTCTCAAGTGAGAGAGTGAACTCAACACTGAGGCTAGATTTGAACAGCATCTGTCTGTGAGATTACACCAGCACAGACTGCAAAAGAGAACACATTATATAAACGTTAATTTAATTTACTTACATTTTACTGATGCTCTTATCCAGAGCGACTTACAAGGTTACGCCTTGTACACATATTTTCATCCATACTCTCCACATATCACTTTCCTCTGGGTTCATTTAGAATAACTGTTGTACATTAAAAAGTGGTATTTAATTTTATAAAGTAAACTCAAACTGTGTGTATGTGTGTAGTGGTACTGAGGCACAAGAAAGCTTATATCACACAATATCACCTCAGTTTCTCTAGTTTGCAGTTTGGGCTCTGCAGTCCAGGACATAGCAGTTTCACTCCTGAATCTCCAATGTAATTGTTGCTGAGATCCAGCTCTCTCAGGTGTGGATTTGCTGACTCTAGAACTGAGGCGAGAGTTTCACATGTCCCCTCCAGAATGCCAATGTTAGCAAGTCTAGAGATGACAAATAACATCTTTTTCACTACATCAATAGTACCAAATTACAACATCATTATATCAGTCTATACCATCTATATCAATACAAAATAATCCTATGACAACAAAACAATCTATGTTCAAAAACCTTATATTCTTCAATTTACAGTCTGGGTTCATCAGTCCAGCACAGAGAACTTTAACTCCAGAATGGCCAAGATTATTGTAGCTGAGATCAAGTTTCTCCAGTTTGCAGTTTGGATGTGTTAGTCCATCACAGAGCCACTTCATTCCTGAGTCTCCCAGCTTATTGTAGCTGAGATTAAGCTCTTTCATGCATGAGCTGGGTGACTGCAGAACAGCTGTCAAACCTTCACAAGAATTATCCATCAGGTCACATCTGTCCAACCTGTAAAGTAGCAAACAGGCACATTTTTGGTTTATCTTAATATGGTTCAGTTTCCAATTAAATATTTTTCACTTTCACTGTAATGTTTTTATCGGCTCCACTACCCCCTGTTACTCAGGAGGATGAGCGGCATGGAAAATGTGTGTTTGTGCATTTAATGTTCTATTATCAACATTAAAAAGGTTTTGGCAGAAATCCTGCAAGCAAAAACAACATAAAAGTTGAAGTAAAATAATTCTGGTGTTCTTCATGGTGTCCCGCAAGAGTAGGAGTGGCTAACCAAGATCCAGTGGTCTACATTGTTTATTAGTGATCGCTAAGGACTGATCAGGTACAAATTGGCATCAGCTGATTTTCCGCTTAAATATTTGATCATTGAACAGTGCTAATCTTAGCTTAGCTTATACTGCACTAGCTTCATGACCTATAGCTTTGGCAGGGACTGAAAATAACAATAAGACGCAGAACTACAAAAGCGATATTTAAAAATCTATCCGAGAAGCAAGACCGTTTTGTCCTGTTAGCTGGGCCGGTTGCATAGGCTCTGGTGATTTCAGTGGTTACAAGCCCAAGGCACCTGAATGTAACTACTGCATCATTCAGGGTGGAACGGGAAAAATTTGAAAAAGAAGCTGACCATCTTCTTCAGGAGTTGGAAGGCATGAAAAGGGATGAAGGGGCTGCTCTGTTTCTGCTTGACAGCTGGATAACACTAACTTTTTTTGCTGGTCAGTATTGTTTAGCCCTGTTTGCTAATGTTTGTGATAGCTAATCACAACTGGTTAGCGTTACAGTAGCAACTCGAGGAAATTTACTGTTTTTGGTCTGTACAATGTTTGCAAATAGTTCGAAGGTCCCGAAGATCTAAAAAAGTGTATTTGCTTTGTTGTTGAGATCAAATATTAACAATCATTCTTCAGAATTGCTTATTGTGCCTTTAAATATGGCATCCAGCCCTGCCCCCAATCGGTATCGGCTATCGGCCAGTCATGCTGAAAGAATGTCGCCGATTTGTGTCAAGCCCAAAAACACCATGGTCCATCTCAAAATAAAAATATTATTCTTCTTTGTTTGTATTTTTTGGCTAATATGTCAAACAGTTTTCAAGATATCAACACCATTGCAACTCCAGAATGTTTAATCTGGAGACTTTTTCCCATTATTTTTCCCCATCAATACTGAGACACAGATTTTAGGTTATTTTTCCACCTATACTGGGGGCAGAATCCCCCTGTTATTCTCTGTTATTCAGTAGATTCAGAATGTTGACCGACATATCCTGACTCTGTGTGAATGTGTCGAGCCCCACTAAGTCAGTTCTAATCACAAAAGACACACACTACATTAAGCTTACACAAGTTTCTCTAGTTTACAGTGTAAACTTTTCAGTCCAGCAGAAAGCAGCTTTACTCCAGAGTCTTTCCTGTTGTTGCAGCCAAGATCCAGCTGTTTCACTCGTGAATTTACAGTCTGGAAAACTGAGGCCATCAGTTCACAAGATCGTTCTGAGAAGCTGGTGCCAGCTAAACTGCAAACAGGAAAAATTTAAGTCAAGTTTAGAAAATTATATATATATTATACAAATTACATCTTCAAACTTAATGTGCATTGCCTTATATATTCATATATTGGACATTTTGCATGGCTTGCAATGATTTTTGCATTGAAGTCTCATTAGACAAGAGTATATGCTAAATGAACATTGATAATAGCTAACGTAATACTAACTCTGTGTAGAGACACAGGTAATTTCCTGAAAAATAAATTTTGTAACCAGATATCACAGAGGCCCCCTCAGTCAGGTAAAGCAGGTAACTGAAGCCATCACTGCCAGAAAACCTGCTGTCAAACTAACTAGCCACATAAGTAAATGACAGTGAATACTATAAAATACTCCCTTTTAAAATCTGTGTGAAGCAGTAATAAATGTCTTCTGAGTTTGTCACACTACAGAAAATTATATTATTAACCACACAATTTTGTATAATTCAAAAAATTACCAACCTAAAAAAATCACTTTCAAAATCCTAAAAAACAAGCAGTATTCTTTGTCAGGTTCAAATTTGCCAGAATGTCTGCACCAATTAGGGTGGAACAAGGACATTCAAACAGGACACTGACTTCACCTTTGTCTTTTTGAAGAATGTAACTCCTTCACCATGTAAGGTGGAACAGGAACATTTTAACAAGAAGCTGACGTAAGGTCATTTTTCTCTCCCAATTATGAAAGATAGCAACCGGTATTACTGACTAGCATAACCTAGCCAAATAAGGTTCGGCTATCAATAAATAACAGAACAAAACACCTTTTGTGGTCACATGGGAGAACCACTGATGTGCTCTAGTTTTTATAGCTTTACAGTGTTAGGGAAGAGGTCATGCTGAAAATGACTGTGTAATCAAGCTATGAAATCAGGCCTACCCAAAAATTATGACAACTGATGAAAAAAAGTTTAATGCTCTAACTCTTTCATTTATTATTATATTATTAATGTTTTCAGCAATTATTTTCTAACACATTTTAATTTAAACTTCAATACAAACCTGAGTGTCTGCAGCTTACAGTGTGGACTCATCAGACATTCACAAAGCAGCTTCACTCCTATGTCTTCTAGCTTATTGTGACTGAGATTCAGTTTCTCTAGTTTACAATGCGGATCTGAGAGCCCAGCACAGAGAAACTTGACTCCTAGATCTCCCAGATTGTTGGAGCTGAGATCCAGTTCTGTCAGGTGTGAGTTAGATGATTGGAGAACTGAAGCCAGAGTTTCACATGATTCATCTGTGAGATTGACACCAGCAAGGCTGTGGGGGGTTAAAACAAAACATATCACAGAATCACGTTTGCAATATTTCATGCTACATTTGGCATAAAACACAATATAACTGTGAAGTTTACTAAACATGCATTTGTTTGCAAAGCTAAAATCCAAAACAATCTAGGAGTCTATGTAAAATAGTAACACCAAAAACAGTGATTTGAAAATTGTTTGACTTGTATTAAAATATATGTTTTACGTTCTAGGAGAAACTCATCCCAAATTTGATGCCTGCAACATGTTAAAAATGTTGAGACATGTTGGGACATGTGTTACATCACCTTTCCTTTTCACAGCACCTAATCATTACTTTGGGACCAATGACACCAACTGTTACAATTTTGAAAGTGGAATTATTTGCCATTTTTTGTTATATAAGTCTGCACAACCATACAGGGCCTTCACTGTTGTATTTTACACTTTATAATGTGACACACATTATAAATAGGAAATAGATCTAGACTACAGGCAGGCTTGTTTAGCACTTGAATTTTCTGATTACGCAGCCATGCTACTGTAACACACGCTGATTGAGGTTTGACACTTTCGCGTGGACATCCCTGAAAAAGTCATTGAGATGGCAGCATATGCTGCACAAGTGTGTACTTCTTTTAGTGTTAATGATGTTTTCACATTTCTGCAAGTTAGCCTTGCCATCAGCACTAATACACCCACAGGCTATGACAGACCCTGGCTTTTGAACTTTAGGCTGGTACAATATGTGTAATAGAAGTTAACTGTGACTCCATGTCTACTGTGCATCAATTTATTTCATATGAGCTTGAACCCAGGACTTGACACTGCTTCTGACATAGGGCTTCTGCAGTACACAGTACATTCTTAAATTGCATTCACTGACAACACAAATTTTCCTGAGGCCATGTGACAATGTCCATTATAAAACCATGCTGATTTTTTCTACACTGCTGTCTGATGAACTGAGGGTCAACCGCATTCAGCTGAAGTTGTCGTCCTTACCCTTTAAACACAGAGATTGTTCTCTAAATCTTTTAATGACATTCAGAGCAGAGAGTGGAATACAAATCACTTGTTATTTGCTGACTTTATTCTTCGTTTATTCATCGTTACAGTAGCAGCAGCGCCTAACTTGAAGTTAAAGCCAGTAAATGGTAGAAAAGCAACACATCCTACCATTTTAGACATCATCTCCGGCTAATAATGAGCCACTTGGAGTTGTTCAAAGCTGATTATCTTTGAAGCTAAGGCTTGTTCTGCAGGTCAGTTTGCTTGCTGTTAATGATTCATGCAATTCATTTTATCAAACTAAGTCACTTACCTAATGTGAACCAAACTAAATCAAAGTAAAAGCTGAGCCAAAAAACTGATTTAAGCAAATGAGGCTTCTCATGAAAACACAGAAAAAGTGGCAAACCTCGACATATCTTTGTTTATAAAGGTTTTTGGTATTTGTTGCAGGCATGAATTTCAGGATGAGTAAATATTCACAAAAAACGATGAAGTTGTGAAACAATGTGATAACATGAAACATAAAAATCTTGTCCTCGTACTGTTTTCATTTAAATAAAACTCAAAGTGGACTACGAATCTCTGCTTTCTGCTTTTTTAGCATTTCACATCCTGTCCCAACGTCTTGGAAACTATGTTTGTACAATGTACAGATGAAAGATATATATTTCATTGTGTGTAGTAAAATCATAATTTGATGCTTTGTCACTGAGTAGAAAACAAAAAACTTACATGGCTCTTCTTGAAGTCTTGACAACTGGTAACAATCTGCGGTATCCTTCAGGAGATGTGTTGCACATCTTCAGGTCAAATTCATTCAGCACATCGTCTGAAGTTAGCAGCACATAGGCCAGAGCAGAGCACTGGTCGGGTTGGAGCTCTGTCTGAGAATATCTGCCTGATCTCAAGAAACTCTGGATTTCTTCCATCAAGGAGTTGTAATTCAATTCATTCAGACAGTTTAACAGATTGATGGTTCTTTCTGCTGAAGACTCATTTCTGATCTTCTCCTTAATGTAGTTCACAGTTTCCTCCAAACTTTCCACACAAGTTTTTGACAGTATTCCTCTTAAAAGAACCTGATTGGACTGAACTGAGAGACCAAGAAGAAAGCGAAGGAAAAGGTCAAAGTGTCCGTTCTCACTCTGCAACGCTCTGTCCACTGCACTCTTGTGCAAATCTGACATCTTTGAGTTACTGCTCTGACTCTCTGAGTCTTGACTGAGTATGTTTATGTGGCTGTTCACAAAACTGAGCTGCACGTACACTGCAGCAAGATGCTCCTGAATGCTCAGGTGTACAAAGCAGAAGACCTTCGTCCGGTACAATCCAAGCTCTTCTTTGAAGATTTCTGTACAAATTGCAGAGTACTCGGATGCTTTGTTGACATCAATTGCACATTCTGTCAGGTCTTTTTCATAGAAAATCAGATTCCCCTTCTCCAATTGCAGAAATGCTAGCTTTCCTAGTTTTGTGATCATCTCCTTGTCTGATTCCATCAGGTCTATTTCGTCCCGAATCACTCCATGATACTTCTTGTTCTTCATTTGAGTTTGAATAAGAAGAAAGTGGGTGTACATCTGAGTCAGAGTTTTAGGCACTTCTTCACAGTCTGGTTTATCTAACATTTTCTCCAGGACTGTGGCAGATATCCAACAGAAGACTGGAATGTGGCACATAATGTGAAGGCTCCTTGAAGACTTTATGTGTGCAACAATTCTGCCAGCAAGGCCCGGTTCACTGAACTTTTTCTGGAAGTAGACCTCTTTTTCAGAATCATTAAATCCTTGGACCTCCGTAACCTGGTCAACACAATCAGGAGGGATCTGACTGACCGCTGCTGGTCGGGAGGTTATCCAGAGGAGAGCAGAGGGAAGTATATTCCCCTGAATGAGATTTGTTAGCAGAGCATCCACAGACATTTTCTTTGTAGGGTCACAACACAATTCATTGTTCTTAAAATCAAGAGGAAGTCGGCACTCGTCCAGACCATCAAAGATAAACACAGTCTGTACTTCCTCGCTTCTAATAGTTTGTAGTTCTTTGAGTTCTGGAAAATACTGATGAAGAAGTTGAATTAAGCTGTACTTGTCATTTCCCTTCAAATTCAGATCACGAAAAGGGAGTGGAAACATGAAGTGGATGTCCTGGTTTGCCTTCCCTTCTGCCCAGTCCAGGATGAATTTGTGCACAGAGACTGTTTTCCCAATTCCAGCGATGCCCTTTGTGAGCACAGTTCTGATGCGTTTTCTCTGTCCGGGTAAAGGTTTGAAGATATCATTGCATTTTATTGCATTCTCTCGAATGCCGTTGCTCTTTGATGCTTCCTCGATCAATCTGACTTCATGTTCTTTATTGACATCTCCACTCCCTCCTTCTGTGATCAGCAGCTCTGTGAAGATCTCCTTTAAAAGGATTGGATTTCCTTGTTGAGCATTTCCCTCACGTATGCACTCAAATTTAGATTTAAGATGATCTTGTAGACTAGACTTAAGACGATCCTGTATGTGTTTCCCTGAAAAAAGAAGGAGATTTGATTCAGTAATGTGGACATAACCCCTGTTCATCTCTAGTGTAACTTAAATGGGAATTCTACTGATTTCTCAAAATTTCTGCCTTTCTCTACAGTTAAGATTTAAATAAAGTCATCCTGAATGGTTTGATGCAAAGGCGCATTCTAGACAAACCTACTGAGAATTATTGGCTATATTTGTATTTATAGACAGTGGTTCTTCTCACCATTGTAAAGAAATAAAAGTCTGTACATCTCTCTAAAATGTACCATGTCACATATGGTAAATCCTTCAAGGAATGTTTATATGCACTATAAAAAGACTAAAAAGCAGAAACATTTCAAATATTTTTCAAATTAACCAGAGATATTTAGGTGAGCACAAACAACATGAGCAACACCATCACTCTGCTGCAGTTTCAAAAAGCAAAACCATTCTGTATCTGTTATCTTCTCCTTGTCACGATTGGCCCCTCCCAGTCTTGTCCATGTGTTCATGTTGTTTTGGTTTAGCCCCCTCGTTTCATGACTCTGCCCCTGATTGTCTTCACCTGTTCTCCACCTGTCCCTCATTTACCCAGTGTATTTAAGCCCTGTGCTTGCCCCTTGTGTTTGCTGGTCTTTGTTGGTTGTACAGGTGTTGTTTGTACTGGTCTATGTACAGTTGTTTGTTCTGTTTTATTCTGGTTTGTCATGTCTGTCCCCCAATCTATCCGTGTTGGATCTATGACCCTGGACCGTCTTGACTATGACCCTGGATTTGCCCTTAATAAACGTCGCTTATCTCCGCATATGCGTCCGCCTCCTTGCTCCCCGTTACACTCCTTCTACATTAAGCATATTGCAGATGTTCTGCCTGTATCTAATATCTGTTTAGTACCTTATTTCTAATAAACGTCAGACTGTAACTTCTCAAAGTTATCAAAAACAATTACACAAGGACACAGAATACTTTTTCTCCTACCTTTGTCCAGCATGAACTTCAAGACTATCTTTAGAGCACCCTCTGAGCCAAAGCTCTTCAGAACAAGTTCAGATGCTTTGTGGACATCATGAGCCTCCTGAGGAGACTCAAAGTATTCAGGACAATTTTGATAGAGATAATTCATAAACTCATTCTTGTCTATGTTGATCAGTGTTTGCTCAAGTAAAGACGCCGTGTTGAGCTCCTGGAGTACCTGTAACCAAAAAAACACAGCAGCAATTTTTTTTTAAATCTAGGGCATAGCAGCCATTTTA
Organism: Pygocentrus nattereri; assembly: GCF_015220715.1. Classification (NCBI taxonomy): domain Eukaryota; kingdom Metazoa; phylum Chordata; class Actinopteri; order Characiformes; family Serrasalmidae; genus Pygocentrus; species Pygocentrus nattereri. The sequence continues at coordinate 4,963,179 of NC_051234.1, read as the reverse complement.
AAAGTGAGGGGGGGGCAGTTGTCAGTAAATGAGTTTGAAGGATCAATGAAATATAAACATCTATCTAATGCTGGTCATGTTTTTAAACAAAGACCTTCTGATACAGATAAGGAGTAGGAGGGGCATCACTTCCTGACAACTGTGTCCCCCACACTTTTAAAATGGCTGCTAGGCCCCTGTATGGACCATTTAGTGACATGTAGTAGAGCGGTGCTATAGAACACATATAAACAAGGTGAAGCTCATTTTTACACTCTTCTTGTTTAGATGTATTGAAACGAATCTTTCATCATAATTTAGCACTGTGTCAGTTTACTACCTTCTCAAACAAAATACTAGTAACATTGCACAGCTGAGGTGACAGACGATTAGTATTTTTATGTTTATTTAAATGACTGACTGCCTTTCTGTGTAAATTTTCAGCATAATGTGATTGGCTGTGGCTTTCTGTGGTCTCACTGTGGCTTTAATTTAATGTAGTAATGACAAAAACCTAAGTGAGGCACTGAGGAATTGGGGCAGATTCATTCTTGAATACATGGAGGAAGTTAACTCCATCCATCCATCCATCCATCCATCCATCCCTCCATCCATCCATCCATCCATCCATCCATCCAAGGAGTTAAAAAGTAAAATAAATGCAAAAGCAGCACTTTGCAGCACAGTGCTTGCACATTTCAGGTACAGACTGGTTATCTGGCTATCATTTAGAATGGCAATTGTCATGCATGCCAAGCCTGAACCAGATTACTAAGAAATATCAGTACCCACTTCCACTCATTCTGGTAGCATTAGAGCAGCTGCGAGTGGCACAATACTTCACAAAATTTGATCTGTGTGCTTACAATCTGGTGAGAATTAGACAAACGGAAGACTGCCGTCATCACCACTGACTGGCACTATGAGTATTTAGTCATGCCGTTTGGCTTGTCAAATGTGTGTGTTTCAAGCCTTCATTAATGATGTACTTAATGACATAATTGGAAATTTGTTATTGCATATTTCTGTGTTTACAGATGATTTCCTCATCCACTCTTCTGATGTAGAAAACCTTGTACACCAAGTCCGTTCAACATATAGCCATGCATGGTCTGCATAATGTTTTTGAACTACACAATATTTCTTGAATCTAAGCAGCTGATCTCTTACCCTGGCTCTTGTGGTATAGCTTTTCTTGTGGCCTCTGTGTGTCAGAGTTGCACACTCTTTGCAGATCAGGGTCTGGTCTGTCTTGCAGAACACTTCCATTGGCATCTTGTGCTCTGGGCAGAGTCTCTCCTTGTGGTGTCCAGCCGTGTCTCGCCGTGTATATCCCTGTGGTGCTGTTGTTGAGGTTGGCCAATTTCGTCCACTGCTCTTTTCTCCCTGGTTGAACTTTATTGGTCGGTCCAATGACTTGTCACTCTTCATGGAGATATAACTAGGAGATGGTGACTGTGGTCTCCCTGTTTCAGCACTATAACCACAAAAAGACCTCATTATTGATCACATTTTTAATTCAATTATCACAGACTATGTAAAGTAAATCTCATTTCTGTTGCATATCACTTTTCAGATTTCACAAATCTAAAGCAAGTGTTCAAATGGTACATGATAGCCTCTTTCTGTAGGCCCCTTAGTGGCCATTTTATCAGCAAAGTGAAATTGACTTCAATATGTCTGCCCTGCGATGGACTGGCGACCTGTCCAGGGTGTATCCTGCCTTCCGCCCGAAGACTGCTGGGATAGGCTCCAGCACCCCCCGCGACCCTGATGGAGAAGCGGCTTAGAAAATGGATGGATGGATGGATGGATGTCTTATTAATATATTTAAAGTAGATATGCATTTCCTGAGGGAAAGCACTAAATAAACAGTTAAATAAGTTCAATAAAAAAGATAAGTTTAAAAAAAAACTATTAAGATTAAAAACATTACTTTATATACATAGATAAGTAGATGTTGAGGAATGGACTGCAGACATAGTTCAAGCCATTTTTTTCAAGCCAGTTTGAACCATGAACATCCAGTTTAAACCCTTTGATGTCACCGTGGCTCAATATAAGCCACGAAAAACAATATTAGTATTTCTTTAATATCTTAACCTCCATAGACAAGATTCGTTTTTTTTTGTGGGGAGGAGAGGTAATACCAGTTTACCTCAGAACATATGTCATGTTTGTGAGCGATTTGCATAAAAAAGCTCAGAGTGAGCTGTTTTTCGTGCCAACTTCACTCCAGAAAAATGTAGAAAACATGATAAAACATCTAACTTAGCATTTATTTACTTTACTGCAACCATTTACCTTTTTGTCTTATGTGAATGCAGTGCATCATTAGCATTGGCATTAACTTGGGATTTCACAACGGTCAATTTCAAAAACATACATTTTCCGTAATTTTTACATGATCTCAGTTGTACACGTGAACTTGGACAGTAACGTTACATCCTAGCTTGGTTTTAGCCTCAAAGACAAATGAGACAGAAGGTGGCTTCTGGTTCACCAACTTCTTGTTCGAATTTTCCTGACTGGCGACCTGTCCAGGGTGTATCCTGCCTTCCGCCCGAAGACCGCTGGGATAGGCTCCAGCATCCCCCCGCAACCCTGACGGAGAAGCGGCTTAGAAAATGGATGGATGGATGGACCTTGAATTGCACAGTAGTTCTGTCCATTTAAAAAGTAGAAGTGTAAAAAAAGGAATGACTGGCAACTTCTGAAGTTTTATTCGCAAACAAGAACAATGCTAACTGTTAAAAAAACTCATCTGTATTAGACTTCTGCATTGCAAACCTTTTTCCAGTGCTCTTTTGTCCATGACAAAAGCTGTCCTCGCAATCAAAGGATGCATCACTCTTCATGGACACACAGCTGCGAACAGGTGAATCTGCTTTTCCTGACTAGGACAGGAACAAACAGCTTGTCAGTATTTGTTTATGAAAAATAAGCATTACTTGCAAGAGAGGTCCTACAGTTTAAACCTAAACACTACTTCAAAACCACAGGGTTTACTATCAAAGCATGTACAAGGAAACGAGCATTGCACTTGTCAATATAATAACTGCAGCTCGAGTAGAAACATGGTAATGTTTATAAACTGTCCACTCATTTTGGACAGTCGAACATCTTTGTGAATGTTACAGTTGTGTCTCTAGCTCCTAGGAACTCCACTGTGATGGTTGTTCTTTACTGGGAATCCTTTTCTTCACATGCTGATGTAGTTTGAGTACTTAGGAGCGGAGAAAATAAGCTGATGATGTTAATCACAATTTCAACTGCGGAAAGCGATTATTCATAGCACAGAGGGCTGTACCATCATTCAGTAGCTGTAACTTTACATATATATATATATATATATATAACTCATTGTGATGTTTGCAAAACGTTCCCGTTGCTGGGACGCAGCTAATCCGTCATTTTTTGTCGTCGACATGCCAATCAAGTTAGCCAGTTAGCTGTAATTAGCCAGAACTAAATGTGTTTTGTGGTGAGCAGGGATATTATCATGCTAGCTGTGCTAATGCTAACCTGCTACTCACTCCTAGTTCGCAGCAACATTGAACAGTGAGCAATGGTTAGATACATGGTTTAATGAGGTCCATTAGATGCAGGCTTAAAAAGTGGATATTTAGCCTGGTAATGGTGTTAAATAGCTGGACAGTAATAGCATTAGTGATGTCACAGTGCTTGCAGAGATTATCTCATATAGCATACTTCCAAAGACATCTGCCTGAATATGGACACAAGTCAAAGCTGTGCAGTAAGAACGTCCCGTACCCCTTCTTCTGTTGTCTCACGTGATCTGGCTGCATGATGACTTTTTAAGTGAAAAAGAACGGTGAAAGAAACAGGGTTTAGGGTTAGCTGAACTTAAACTGGGCCAAGAATGTGAGAAAAGAACAACACTTACCACCTCATCCTCTGACTCTGTTGAGGTTCTTCTGGGCCTTTTTGCATAATCATCTTTAACTTCCTCATCTTGCTTTGGCTCATGCCTTTTCATACTTCTCTGTAAGACAGTCGTTCACTTTAAGATGAGTAAATATCTCTGGTCATCAACTTTTTCAATAAAGCACACATTCAGTACAAACTAAACAAGTCTAAATCAGAAAGTCCCACATTATCAGAATAGTACTCATTAAAGACAAGATGTTCCTTTCAATACAGCATATATGTGATTTCTCTGGGTATTTTCATGTAGTGATGTATGCAATCTTTGACAGTGTGAAAAAAGAGCCAAAGGAACCATCCATCCATTTTCTAAGCCGCTTCTCCCTCAGGGTCACGGGGGGGTGCTGGAGCCTATCCCAGCAGTCTTTGGGCGGAAGGCAGGATACACGCTGGACAGGTCGCCAGTCCATCGCAGGGCAGAGAGACAGTCACTCACACCTAGGGGCAATTTAGCATGTCCAATTGGCCTGACTGCATGTCTTTGGACTGTGGGAGGAAACCCACGCAGACACAGGGAGAACATGCAAACTCCACACAGAGAGGATCACCCGGCCGGGGATCTATCGAACCCAGGCCCTCCTTGCTGTGAGGCGACAGCGCTACCCACCATGCCACCGTGCCGCCCACCAAAGGAACCAATATTGGCAAAAATAAATAAATAAACAAACAAATAAAAAAAAACATAAAATATGCATTGCCTAATGTATACATAATGTTGTGATGCTGGATCATGAACAATCTTATAGTGATGTGTCATTTGCACACTTTTTTGATTGACTGACTGATTTATTCATTAATGCCACATGACATGTCGGTGGTAATTGTATTCGGTGCAACAAGATCTAATTAAACTCTGTTGTAACACAATACACATAAACATGCAATATAACTGCTATAATATTTTGCTTTCATCTGACCACAGAATACAGGGGTCTCTTTCTGGAACCCCCCCCCAAACAACTTGCAGATACATAGGTGGTATTTGATTGTGGTTTGGAAGACAATCTGACCCTAAGACCTAACTTTTTTTTGCAATTCACCATCTGTGATCCTTCTTTCTTCACTTAAAACAGTCTCCTCAGAGTATGTGGGGGTCAGTACAGATACACGTCCTCTTCCTGTCAGATTCTTAACATCTGCATTTGTTTTGAACTTCTTAATTATTGCCCTGATAGTGGAGAAGAGCAATTTCAACTTTAACTGTTTTCTTATAGCCATTTGCTGATTTGATTTTAAGTGAGAGAATGTCACCATGTAGTGTTCAACTTAATTCTCAATTAATAATATCATTTTTAGTGACATTTCTACTGCCCATTAGTTCCCTGAACATGAACTCACATGAAGTCAACCTCTACAGACAGAAAACATTACCTTCACAGCTTTTTGTACTGATACTGTACTGAAATTGTATTGATTCTGTATAGTACATAGCAATTTATAAATGAATACAGATGACCGTTTGGATTAGGTTTGCTGGTAAAGTTCTAGTTTTACTCCCTCTACTAAATTGGACGTCTACGTAAGTTAGTCTTTTAAACTGAACCCTGCTTACTTTGAATAGATTTATGAGCTAATACGCTCATAATGTATTTTTACTCCGTAATGTTATTGAAAATTAGTAGCACAATACAAAAATATTTTATTAAATATTAACTCAACAGTAAAAAACACTACTAGATAGCAGATTTGATGTGGCTCAGACCTAAAAAAATGTGTTTAATTTAAAATAAGTGACGTGCCTGACAGAAAAGGTTATGTTCAGTGAACCTCAGATCAGTTTTGCTGTTTAATGAGTACAAATTTTTATGCAGCCATAAATCACTGTAAACTAAATCTGAATTAAACTGCAGACTGGGTTGAATTAACCAAAATGAGCATTTTAACCTGGTGATTCTTTTTGTTGGAATAACAAATACAACGTCACAAAATCTCAAACACTTTTGCATGTTTTACAGTGTACTGTGCCATATATGGCCAAGATCTGACTGTAAGTCCTTTTAACCCCTGTTTACAATATAAATGATTATCATGTAGCTCATATCAGTACTGGCAATGTTTGTCAGAAGTGGCCCAGATCTGTCTTGAGACATGTTGGCCATATGAGCATTTTAATACGTGGGACACTTTTGGCTCACATGTAGTTAGCCAGTGCTGACCATGGGCCAGCTGTGCCATATCTTTGCCATAAGTGGCCCACATCTGCATGCTACCTGGGTATGATTGAAATTTGATCCAAAAGGTGCTGCAATAAACCTAGAATTTAACGAGGTAGCGTGAGGCTTTGTTTGATCAGGCTTGAGCAACCACAACACACAACATTAGTAGCTAAGTAAAAGTACATCAGTCAACGCGTCAGCGTGGGTCAGCACGTGTTTCCTGCTATTTCCCCAACCCCATCGAGGTTGATATAGATGATTCTGGGATAACGCAAGACAGCGAAGGAAACATCTACGCAGTCCTTGACAGCGGAACCTCAGCAGGCAGCGTTTCACACAAACAACACACTCGCTGCGGACATGACTGGGTGCCTTCCTTCCTGTCAGTCAGGCTATATGTTGGTATACGTGCTTCGTCTTAGCTTACCGTCTTCTCTCACAGTCAGCAGCCAGAAGATTATTTCATTTTAGGCCACTCCGGCAGGCGCAGTCCAGCTGAAAAAGACCCTGCAAACCTGTTCAAAAAAGGCTAAAAATCATACTAATACAAAATAATAACTCAGGTAGCACTGAAGGCTAACCCCGATGTCTGTTTACTGCTTCCGCTTGCTTTCGCTATCTGAAGAGGAGCAAAGAGAAGAAGAAGAAAGCGAAAGCGGTGTTGTGGTGACGTTGACGTTACTTAGCAACCAAGAGTCAAGGAGCAGGGGCGGGGCTTGGGCTGGGAGGACGACACGCCCCCGGCCCGGGCCTAGAGGGGGCCCGGATGGGAGAGGATAGGATTTCAAGTAGCCGGGCCTCTATCACGTCCGAAGAGAGCTGGAGAAGGCGGGGCCTCACCTGAATGTATCCAGGAGAGCACGGTATACGTCCAAAGGCATAGCCCACCTTACACCACCCATCGTTCAGGTTTTACACGGGCTTTTATAGGTTGCCACTGACTTTAGTGATGTAGTAGGTGTAAAATGCTGAATAAGATGTTGTTCTGCATGACTGGCTTTATTTTCACTCTGACATTTAACTTTATGACACACAAATATTGAAGTAGATCGCTGTTGCAGGCATGTGTAATATTTAAGCCCCGCTGTTGCAGGCATGTGTATGTTGTAAAATGATTTTATGATGAGCTTTATTAAATAATAAAGGGTATAAAGGGCCCGGTCATTTGCCCTGCCCCCGGCCCGGCTCTGATTTGTTCCACTAGTGATCAGGAGCCCATGTGGATAATGTTGATAGCCTAAATCACCTCATCAGGGGGTGCATAGCAATATAAAGTTTCATCTGGATTGACATTAAAAGCACCATAAAATGTTAGCTACACTAAAGTTAAGGCACTATACCGTTGATGTGCGCATGCTCAGTAGACCCGCTTTATTGTTAGAGCACCTGCGCAGCCCAAATGACGTTAATATGAGCGTTTCTGAAAAACCTCTCAAATACTCGGGGAATCTTAATTGCTCTCGTAGGGTGGCTATAGGTTTTGTCATGTAGACTAGCAGTACCGTGTCGCATATTAGCAGAAACTGTGCCACATTTTCATTAACCACTCCAGTTTGTTCAGTTTAGACGTTACAGTTTAAGACCTTGTCGGTTCAAGTGGGAGACCGTGGTAAAGGCCAAGAAAATGTTTAAAAACATTTTTTTTCACTTAAAAGTGTTCTTAAGAGAAATGAAAAAAAAAATTTTTTTTCCTTAAAGACAGTTAAGAATAAAGACACATTTAAGAAGAGTTTTTTTCTCGAGACAGCTTTGTGGATCCAGCCCTCATAGTGACTGAAAAAATGTCAATATAAACGCTTCATACACAGCGCCTAAACGTCAGAAACAACAAAGGTGCTCCCGATTAACTACATGCTTAAAAAGGCGTCTCTTTAAGGATTCTTTAGTAAAGGCAATGGTTCTGTTTATGAGCAATCGCATGCCTAGCAAAATGATTCTCCAGAATGATGGAGAATGTGTTGTATATGGTTCTATATATAGCACCAAACAGGGTTCTGCTAGAAGAAATGTCTATATTCATGCTGTAGACATCATGACCCCTGGGTCCCATCAGCTCCACTGTCATATAATCAGGGTGTAAGCTTCTCTACAATGGACCATTCACAACAAACCGTTTACATCTCAAGGACTGAAGTTTTCAGAAATTTTGAAAAATTGGTGAAGTTCTCCTTTAAGTTGGGTGAATTTCCAATGCCATAACCGTTTGCAAATGCTGATGAAATTAGTTGATGCGTCCACTAGATGTCGCCTAATCATCATCTAACTCACAGGAAACCTTTGCAGCATTGAGCTGTTAGATTTCTGATCATTTAAAATAGGCCTGCGCCTAAAATATAATCGGTGGCTAATTCCACAGATGATATGTAGTTTTAGCGAATGTAACTGGTGTTTCTCTTTCAGCCCAATCGAATAGGAACACAATAATTCTATTCCTTTCCTGAATCAGTATGAACTTGATATGAATAAACATTAATCTGGTACAGATTTTCCCAGTTTTTGTCTTAAGGAGCCAAAGTGCATTATGTGTGGTGGGCCAAGTAGCTAAAAGACAAAACAGCATACAAGTAAAGGTAGATTTCAGACTTGAGTTTCTGAAAGTGTACTTCATAACATTGATATGATTTGAAAAGGCAAACGAATTTACTAAGCTACCACCCTTTGCCATGATACAAGTTACAATAAGAATTGTCACTTGTATTGGTATTATAGTTATTTTATATCATTACAAAATAACTGTTTCAAGACAGTAGCGGTTACAAACATTTAGTAGATATTAGATTAGTGACTACATGGCTTATTATGAAATGGATAAAGATGCTGATGATTTAGATCATTTGGACTTAGCAGTTTATCATATTCTTCGGTGGAAACTGTTTTTAGTGTGCTTGTGCTTGTTAGTACTGCAAGGGAATTCAATCAAATTCAGTTATATTTTTCTAATCAGAATCTGAAATATACACATATGCAGGGCATGAGAAGAATAAAGAAGAGATTAGGATATTTTTCAAACTTTATTTTATAGTTATCTCTTAAATCTTGTTATAATAGCATTTTCCTTACTTAACTTTCCACCATCAATTCATAACACCAATATAACATGGTTACATCCAGTATGGTAACATCTACAGCAATGCTTGTGGGGCGACACAGACACAAATACTGTCAAAGTCAAAACCGCTTCCGAGTGGGACTTTTTCATAAAGGAAAAAACTAACAATCGCACACAGACTACTACAGAGACTAACTCGCCTTGTAGAGAGTGGGGTGGAAGGATGCTAGGGCATGTCACTATGGCTTGAGCTATGACATTAAGTGCGTGTAAAAGAAGAAATGGTGGTCCCGATTGGGCTTCCTCAATGTGTTAGGAAACACATTTACTCCTTGGTGTGCATGTACAGTAAGAGGTCTGCGACACGGTGGCTGTAGCCAAACTCGTTGTCATACCTGTGAAGCAGAAAAGAGAAGAAAAAAAGTTAGAAACACTGTTAGCACACAGAGCACACATGGAGCACTTGATTTTAATCAGATATTTAGAGCACAGTACATTTAGAAATGGCTCAGGAACCGACTTACCAAGAGATGAGTTTGACAAAGTTGTCGTTTAGGGAAATACCAGCACCAGCATCGAAGATAGAGGAGTGGGTGTCACCAATGAAGTCAGATGACACAACCTAAACACACAAATCAATCAATGGTCATTTTTGTTCATGTTATAGTATTCAGTTTTTGGTACATGCCAATTCACTGCCTGTCATCCTCTAGTTCCTAGACTACGCTGATGCTTGTAAAGCTTAGTTCTTATCTGGTTCTTGGACTGTTATCTTTTTTATTCTACACTTACTGAGTCCTCTGTGTATCCCAGGACTCCTTTCAGGGGGCCATGTGAAGCCTTCTTGACAGCTTCCTTGATGTCAGCGTAGCTGGCGGGCTTTGAGAGACGGCAGGTAAGATCCACCACGGACACATCGGCCACAGGCACACGGAAGGCCATGCCTGTCAGCTTGCTGTAACACAGGAAAGAGAAAGCCTGAGTTAAATTTTTGTCCAGCAAAAATGAAGCTTGTATATATTTTACGCTTTTTCACTTCTTTAGCTCACCCGTTGAGCTCGGGGATGACTTTGCCGACAGCCTTGGCGGCACCGGTGGATGCAGGGATGATGTTCTGGTGGGCACCACGGCCATCGCGCCAGGCCTTAGCTGAGGGGCCATCCACCGTCTTCTGGGTAGCAGTGTAGGCATGCACTGTGGTCTGTCAGAGAGTGAGGAAAAAAGAAAGCAAAAGCTTACAATTAAAAAAATAATAAAAAAGATAAATGCTGATAATCTTGTACCTGAAAAACAAATGAGGAAAGGGCTTTTCACACACAGTCACACCATGCCTCCACTTACCATGAGCGCTTCCTCAATACCAAAGTTGTCATGGATGACCTTGGCCAAGGGAGCTAAGCAGTTAGTTGTGCAGGATGCATTGCTGTCAGGTACACGAAAAAATACACAAGTTAGTTATTAGTTGATTATAAATTAAAAATGAACATGCACGTTCCCTTATTTTTGTAAATGTGCAGTCAGTAATTATAAAACATGCAGCCCAACAGTTCCTGTTGAGGTTTTGCAAATGGTACTTGGTTAGAGCACTAAATTTACCTGACGATGGTCATGCTGGAGGGGTCATACTTGTCCTCATTGACTCCCATCACAAACATGGGGGCGTCAGGGGATGGGGCAGAAACGACCACGCGCTTCGCGCCACCCTGCAGGTGAGCCTTTAGAGAAAAAAGAGAACGCAAATTACATTAGAAATCCAACAGGTCGTTTTATACTAATCCAACTAGTCACGTTTATTTGTTGCTCAGTACATAAGAACAACTTACAGATGCCTTCTCAATGCTGAGGAAGACTCCAGTGGACTCAACTACATATGTAGCACCAGCATCACCCCATGGGATCTCAGTAGGCTTCATACTGAAAACAGGAGGCAAAATAAAGATGGTTCAGTACAAGGTAGTCTTTAAAGACTAGTCTGAGCTAACTCTCAAAAACTATGCAAGCTGATGGCCACTTTGTGGCCTGAATCCTGCCATGTAGTCCAAGGTGCTCTGAACAAAGTACCTAGTTATAAAATTCTTTACTCAAAAAATGTTAACAATGCACCAAAGCTGGTGAGATTAGTTCGCATGATTGATTTGTATTATTCAAGCTGACCCTCTGCTCATATGAACACTGTAGTTAGAAGCATTTCTTGAATGAAGAGATCCATCATAACTGATGACTGCAGATGCCTGTATCCCTCACTTTGTCTAACCCTCTGCCCATGTTATTTCTAGGTGACTGCGCCTGTTCTTCACTGGCGCCACATCTCAAAGGCCTGTAATAACAGACGGGGATTAGCACCTTTGAGCCAGAGCCTTGTACAGGGGAAAGGAAGCCACAAAGGGAAGCTCCTCTAGCACACGGATGCCATTCTAGTTCTGGAGAACCACCAAGTACTGCTGTTTATTGTTTTCTCTACTGCAACAGACCTGATTTGAGTTACCAAACCTTTAATGAGTTAACACAGACGTGGCAAGAGGAAAAATAAAAGTGTAAAAATGCCATCTCCCCAGCACTGCTGGCAAAGTACACTGGAGGCCTGCCATGTCTCTTGGTGTGAGTTGTAAAACTCACCACTGGAAAACAGAGATAGTATGGTTATCGACGATTAGCTTGCCGTCCTCCTGGCGCACCTCTCCGCGGTAACGTCCGTGGGTGGAGTCATACTTGAACATGTACACCTATCAGACAAATGAGGATATTAAGAATGAATATGTGATATGCTCAATATGTACAACAAATTCTGCAGTGTCCTACGTTTTGCTAGGATTTGTGGTGGTGACAGATCTGTGAATGAGCCAAAATTTATGATTCACATGGCCAGAACTTACCATATACTGCAGATCGATGAAAGGGTCATTGATGGCAGTGACTTTGATACCCTTCTGGAGGCAGGCCCTGAGGACCAGACGGCCAATGCGGCCAAAACTGACAGAGAAAAAATAATAAAATAATGCTGTGTAACTGATTCTCCTTTATTAAAACTGAATCAACATTAGAAGAACGCAAGCTCTCAAAATGGTGCACGTTCATATACGGCTGCTCACCCGTTGATTCCAACACAAAGATCCGACATTGTTACAGTTAAGTGGGTTGTGGTTTAGAACCTGCAAAAATTGAGAAAAGAGCAAAACATTAGCCAAATAGACAACATGGAACAGGCTCAGTTGAGAATATAACAGGGTTTTGTAAGATTTTGGCAACAGATAACTGGGTGCTTTTTGGTGACGTGTAGTGTGACAGCCAGTCACATCACTTCTTAATTTTCCATGTGACCACATATATTCTACTTGATTTGTACAACTGTATGTTTCTAAAAGTTAATTGCTCTGTCCCACTGCATGCTGATCTTTTTAGGCAAGTTCAAATGATAAACAAGCTCTCAGCCAGTCTAGTGCTCTGCAGAGTGGGTGTGATTGTGGATCTTGTGGCAGGAAACAGATCTCATTGTTCTGGCCTACATCAGAATGCTGTTCAGAGAGCTCCAAACTGCAGCTCACCGGACCCACATACTTTTACTAACTTGGCTCAGGGTCAGACCAATTGTGTTGGCTTCAGTAAAAGAGCAGCCAGTGACAAAAAAGAAACTGAACCAAAGCTGAGCTACAGCTCAACCCTTTAACTTCCCTTTCCCATTTTGCGCAACACTCTGCATACTGAGAGGTGGACGAGACTCACTTGCTTCTGACATCTTTTGAAAAGTTTCAGAGGTCTTAAATATGCTTCTTAGATTTGCATCCAAGCGCTGTAAGGTGCTAAAGAAATGTAATGAAAGCTTGGAGAACAAGCAGGGGTGTTTGGACACCCTGCACCCTGCCAAGAAAACAAGTCCTTACACGCAAGGTATCTACACTAAGGAACCTCTTCAATTTCTATGAGTATTGCTCACCCCCAAAGAGGTGGAAAAACATTACACAAGAGGTCAAAGGGACACGGAATTGGTTATACAACCCCAATCTACTGAATGAAAATGGAGTACAGTTGGATTGGAGTCAAAGACTCTTCCCATTTTGCCATATATGGTTTGCTAATGCAGGGAGAATCAGGGGTGGTTGGGCTTGAGGGAAGAGCAGATCAAGCAGGAGTCGTTTTATACAGAAGAGGGGAAGTATAACACTATGGTGCCTCGAATGTGCTTAATAGGACCAAATGTAGCAGTACTGATGCATTAATCTAAGAGCAAGTCAAATAAAGGTAATGCAATGTGTGACATATATAAAATGAAGAAGTTGTTAAAACTAGCCAATGTTCTTTCAAGTGATGCAATCTCCCAGTTACTTAGTTTACTGCAGCACTGCAGCCTTTGCGGAAGAGAGCACATAATTCAGGGTATGTATTACAACATTATTACAGTTCTTTGGAAATTCTGAGATGAATGTAGTGAGCTAATGTGGTACTATGGTAACATCTGTCAGGGTAGTGACATTAAGTTTTACTTTGAGTGCATTTTCTGCTCACAATTACTTACACAAGTTTATTATGAAGAAATATTAGCACTCTCAAGTTGTGCAACCAGCCAAATACTCGAGTCAAAATGTCCATAAATAATCAAAATTATTTCAGAAACTGCAATTAGATTGGTGTAGTTTATTGGAATGAATCTATATTGCCCAAGTAAGCTCTTCAGTGCAGGGAACTGTACAGTAAGAATAATTCAGAACCTGTCATTAACAGAAGGCTAATCACTTGATAAAGGTAGTTTTTCATTCTTACTATGAGGGCTTCAAGAGTTCCTGTCTCTCCACACATGTATAATGATGTACATCTGGTAAATCCACTGGCCTTTGGTTAACCATTACGACTCGAGTGTATCAAGTACACCACCAAGCATGAGTTAATGACCCAAAGATGGACTCAACGAAGGGCTGTCTGAGGAGAGAGCTGTCCAATAACTGTCTGTCAGTCTTTCCATTGGTAGAGTGCTGAAACGATCAATCCCGCAGTGGAAAGGGCTCCAAGCCTCACAGTAATGAGGGGAAAATCACCTTCAGGCCTTGAATGGATTGAACAATCAAAGCCTTTAAAAAAAATCAACTCAAAATGGATCCAAACAGGTTTCCTATTGGATTGCCCATCGAGCAGCCAGCTCACAGTCTGGCTCTTTGTGAGAGAGACGAAATGTCAGTTGGAGCTGACCTGAACATAAAGTCACCCACTACTGGGTTAAATACCTTGTGTGACCTTTGAATTCAAATGGCAGACCTGGATAATGTAAATCTACATTAGTCAACTGCAAATCCATAACTAATAAACATGAAGACTTACTGTACAACTGGGTCTGTAATGCTGTCCTCTTCAAAGCAAGCTAACTATCCAAATCCAGAAATAACAGAAGATCTGCCTTTCACAGGATAGTATAATTCAAGACTGCCCTTGCATCTGGCTCCCTGTAACAGAGGATATTCCACTAATCCCTAATCTGAAGCCCTGTGTTTGTGTGTGCATGCAAAGAGTCTAGTGCACCTAACCCAGCTAGATAATCCTAATCTCTCTAGCCCCCCAGCCTGTGTTGATTTACACAGGTCCCCAGAATGCACTGCGCCTGGACTGACTGACTGGCCTAGAGAACCTGACCAGCATATTCGAGCTTACACACAGCTGTGAGATTCCTGCTGGGAATCATCTCCCAGATTCACAAGGTACTCTTCTATAATGTTTATTAAAAGGGATTCAGGGCTTCACTACAATTACGTGAGCTTTGAAAATGTATCACTGCTGCTGTTCCTGCCTCTGCAGTGAGGGAGTGGTCTGAAATTGCAGGGGAAGATCACCTGACACCAGCCAAGGTCACCGCGAATGGTGGGACAAGAATGCTTAGTGCTGCATCTTCACTTTCCCTTCTCTTTCCTTCCCAGCTTTGCTCTACTTTTTCTTCCAAAGAATCTACTAACCAATGCTCATAGTGAACATTGTGAGCACCATTAAAACAGTGCTGTGCTGAGCTCTAGGATTAGAGTACAGATGACAGGCCCTGAAAGCCCTGCTGTTGTTGGAAAACTTTGGGCAGACCAATGGAACCGTTTGCTGAAAAGACTGTCAATACTGGTCCTGTATGATGGCACCAATCAAAACGGCCCTATGGCTCCAAGTCAAAACCTTGTGAGGTGAGTGGCTCAAATAGCACAGTCTGCTGGCAGTAGGATGGTGACTCTAATTACAATGGAGGAGTACTGAATGGCCGCTGTGTTTCCGAGGCCCACCTCTGCACTGGCCCAAATTCAATCGCTCTACTGTTCTGCACTTATACCACTCGAAGACAGCAGTAATAACCGCGTTGTGCAATATAACGCTAATAACTATGCAAAGTCAAAATAACCTCAAGTTAATTTGCTGCTAAACATAAATTTCATTTAAATTTTTTATTGTTTTTTAATTATATGCACTTAAATCCGTTTACTCCTGTTGGTCTCTTGTCATGATGACCCAACCACACAGGGCTAGAGTGAGTTGCACTTGGCTGAGGAAACACGGTGCCACACCCCCTCTTTCACAGCCGGGAGGACGTAGACAAGCTTGCAGCTGCATCAACCCAGTTAGGGGCCTTTCCCCCCTCTAAAAACACCCGTCCACAACAGAATGGAGCAAGGACTAACTGGGTCACCCTCCCCCAGGGGTCAACTGCATGTTCACAGGAGCAGAAAATGTCCTTTACAATAGCATACTTACAAAAATAGGACCAATGAAAGGCTTAATTAAAATAGCAAGTGATATTTTGAGCTACAAAGCTTTTCTGCTGCCAAATTGGGACACATTACTGTCCAGGAGTTTGTGATGAGATGACTGATAACTAGACAGGTTTACGCTGTGGCTGGCTGTGGGGGGGGGGGTCCATTCAAGTCTGGGGAGGTGACTGGAAGCCATTTTGAGGAAGTGCTGTGTCATACCGTAGCCATTTGCACGCAGTGGCGTGCCAGCCACATAAAAGCAGCAGTACTTTCTACAGATAAGGAATTACTCATATACATTCCTTTAGCACTGTGCAACTCATACTTGCCTGCAGTCACAGCGACTCACCCTGAGTTTCAACTTATGCATAGTGTAACTGTTACATGTCATTTGTACTGAATTACATGTGCTGCAAGAAAGGGGGGCAAACTAGTAAAACCTCCCACCCACATCCTTACCAACTTTTCCCTTCCTTCACCTCCTCTGTCTCTCGCTGACTCTTTCTCCTCCCTCAGTAATTTTCCATTAGCCACTTCTGAACACGTGGAGGTGACTGGAGACTCACTGTTGAGAGCACCTCAGGAGAGCACGTTCTCTTGAGAGAGTCTTCGATGACAGAAATAACATGCAGCGCCTTGCCTACTTTCAACATACCTTTTATTTATTTTTTTCAGATTAAGCCGTGTCTTGCACACTATCCTACGTTACTGTACTGTATTAAATTTTACATATGATGGTCTGAAGATGAGAAAGTCTGGAACTAATGAAAGGAGTGGCAGACTCGATGTCGATGGGGGTGACAGAACATCATTTAGTCTGCGGTGGGGGCAACAGGGGGAGGGGGATGATGGTGAATGCTGGCAATGGGCACACAGCCTGCTGTGTCACCGTGCACATCACATCCTCTCCCAGGTTGGTTCATTCCTGCTAGTGACGGCTGACTCCTTACAAAATTCACACACCGTTACACTGCAGGTACGGTCTAAAAGATGTATTAACGAAATGTGATCAGCAGGCGTACATAATTTAGGAATAAGAATCTATAATATAGGGACACACGCAATCAAATACAGACTGTTACAGCATCTACTTCTTGGTGGCAATGAAAAAAAAGTGGATTATAAAAAAGAAATAATTCAAGCGCCAGGTATGTGTAAGGGAGGGAATAACCCCGCCTCCAAAGGGGGCACTTCAATTCCCCCTTGAACGGATCTGACTCAAACTGGTTCTGGTTGCATCAGCATCACCAACCACAAGGATACCCGACACTCGGCACGTAGACACCCAAGGCCATGAAAGGATGAATGTGCCTTACACCTTTGCCAAAAATCGGCGATTAGGCATCAGAACTGAGCTATAGACTCACAACCGCATGTGGCCAAACACAGGCTGTGTAGTTCTGTCGGTGACGTTTTTCAGAGGGGCAAAAACGTAAAACGCCTCGCTTGACCTTGATGGCGAGGAGAGCGGCCTACGCTTAACCGACGACAAGCCGCAGCATCCCCGCTCGGTCAGGCGGGAGGACGGCGGCCGCATTTCGCCTTACTTGTTGCGTGTTTTCCACACAGACGGGAGGCTTCAGCTCGCCATTAACGTTACTCACAATCTATCCGCAGTGTCTCGGTCTGCTAAGCTTCGAGTGATGCGCCGTCCAGGAAGAATAGAAGCGAAAAAATGTACAAAAATAACCTACGCGAGTTATACGCTGCAGCGCCGTGTTCATTTTGGCTAAATAAGCTTCACAGATAAACAAACGGGGGAAATAAACGTCTAAAGTACCCGGATGGCACCTTCTCGAACGACGTGACGCAGTGAGGCTTCGTGGTGAGGAGCTGGAGCTAGCTAGCTTCTCATTGGACCTTACCGTTCCACCTTAAATGGTGCAGCAGTTACAGTCTGGCGTCTCGAGCACCGTAACGAGGCTGCTGCATGATTTAAGGATTTAAGGTGGAACGGGAAGTTCCAAAAAAAAAGAAGCCTAACGTACTTCAGCGTCGTAGCACGCAGCTTAAACACATCTCTAACCATTTTCAGACGGATTAAATCGTTAATTAAATTCGCTCGAGTGACGTTATAATTATATATATGACATTTTTTGTGCGAATTTCATCCCATCTGCACGAATGAATGAGAAGCTCACGCCTCACGAGATGGAGACGTTGGTAGTCCACTTTGAGCGGCACCACCACGAAGCAAGGCTACAACGACATTCGGGTTATTTCAGTGCTGTGACTTCCCTAAGCATCCTCTGCCCCCCTTCACAGTATATGGCGACCCTGTGTGGGTCTTAAACACAGCTCAGTGCGCTTCTGCCCGACTTTCTGTCCCGAGAAGGGTTATGTAACTAACTGAGCTGGCTAGCGAGCTAAAGCTGCGTCCTTTGCGGCGAGGCCTGAAGAGAGGCGCAGCGGAAGGGCACATCCTCCCTCCCTTCCCCGAAACCCCTTCACTGCAGACGCCTAAATGCTCGTTTCTAGACGTGGCTCATTCGTAACGGTATTAAAACGTGGAATTCTGTGGTAATTTAGTGTAAAAATTGATGTGTTGCAAGTGGGAAGTTCACACTCACCTCCTCTCCAGTGATGCTGCAGCCACTGCGCCCTCTCTGCCGAGAGCCTCCTCCTTTTATACCGCACACGTGCACGGATCTGGTCTCCCTGACAACGTGACGTCACGTAACGTAAGGATTCGCGAGGCCTTCGCTTTAAAGGAGAATTTTTTCAAAATGTCTAGATGATTAAAGTGTTAAAACGTAAATAAAGTCGTTTTGACTGGTTTGACGTGAAATGGCCCGTTGTTCTAGAGAAACGTGCTGACTCGGAATTGGTTTACAGTGGTGGTGATAGGAACCAGACGTCGACCTCTGAAATGAAAATGGTGTGATATGCGCTCCCTGACGTCTGACGCATTGTTTTGTGATAGAGGTTTGTCTTAAAATGTATCTAAATCCATACATGTTACCCAGGTCAACTTTACATATAAAAATCTCAGACGGCACGTGTAGATAAATAAAATGGCTATATTTGTGTTGTTGACATGGCGACCCCCGGTTCCTATCAACGCCACTGTAAAGAAATCTGAGTCTGTAACTTTCTCTGTTATTAACCGCTTCACACCAAACCACCCAAAATGCCTCTTTACACCTTAACAGTTTCATTATTTAGAGAAATAACTACTTGGTGGAGTTGCCCTTTAAATCAGAACGCGCGTACACGAGAAGTCGGACACGGCTGCCATGGAAACAGTAAAGGGAGACTGGGGGGGGGGGGGTGCGCTTGTGAAGGGCACGAGGAGGAGAGTCCAGTAGACTGAAAAGATGCTTAAAGTTACAGTTTCACATAGTTGACTTGGTTCTGACGTCACTTGTCCATGAATAAGAGGCCTGTTGCGTTCATTTTCAGGCACTTCAGCGCTAATGACGCTGATGACTCGCACCTTTTCTCATTCATTTTTCTTTCATTAGGTTCTGTTTTTAGTGCTGATGGCATGCAGAACCACACATACACCGGGTCCATGATAGTCCAGCACTAAAAGACAAAACCTGGGATGTAATATGATTCACCCACGTGGAACCGACGCACGCGCCAGAAGCAGGGAAATGAAAGACGCTTCGGTTTTACAGCGCGAATGAAGCAGGTCCTGCGGTTTTACAGAGATCCCCCCTCAGTCAGTGGTCGCTATGTGATCAGGGGCTGATGCTGTGGGGCTCATGGTCAAGTTCGGTTTCACAGCATTTCCCGTTTAACCAGGAACCGCCATCGACTGACGCCCAGACCACGAACGGGGATGCAGCTCCACGCGCTGAAGCACGTGACGAGCGGAGGCGGGCAGCGCGTGCAGTCAGAGGAGCTACGTGCGCGACAGAACGTGCCTCCGCGCAGCCTCAGACACTCCGCGGATGAGTAAAGCCAGAGGAGCGGCCGGGTCAGTGCGGTCGGGTCCAGTATTAGCAGCTCCAGTGGAAATCTGCGCTGTTCGGCTGAAAGCGAGTCAAATTCATTTCCTTCGGGATCAATAAAGTATCTATCTATCTATCTATCTATCTATCTATCTATCTATCTATCTATCTATCTATCTATCTATCTATCTATCTATCTATCTATCTATCTATCCTAAATTTAGTAAAGTATTTAATTACAGTAGCTGTGACCAAAACCGCACCCTGTTCACTATATAGGGCACAAATTTGATGTTCTGACATTTTGTGTTGGTGTCCGAAAACAGAAGATCAAATCAGAGCCGGTTTATAAGGAGCCTGGCCACTTCCTATTTCCCTCATTATATCAACAATATTTCTGCAAAATGCCAGAGCGAGCAAATGACACTCAACGGCTAAAAGCAAAAAGTTAAAATAATTTCTAATCACTTGCCCCAAACTTTCCTTTAATTTTAGAAAGCAGAAGGATGTATTTCCTTGGCAGCAAGGCGTTGGCATTACTGTTACTGAGTGCTGTTTGGTTGGCGAGCGGAGCAGCTCATTGGTTGTTCAGGCTCACAGACATCATGAACGCACACGAGGCGTCGTTTTAAACTCCTATAACTCAAGTTATAGATCTCTTAAAAAGTGTAACAGCATTGCTAAATGTTTTATGCTGTTCTGTGCTCAGGAAATTACTGCATTCGTTTACATTAAAAAAAAACATGGTTTTGCTCAAATGCTCCATACCAACCCATTCATTCAGGACTTGCTCAGGAGCACCCTCTAGTGTTTGAGAAACCCAGAAGGCATTACACAGCAGTAATTCTCCTCTCTGCAAGGGTGTCACTGTCTAATTTTTCACCGGAAACCTGTTAAACCTGTTAAACCATAGTTAAACTATGTAAACAAGCCTCAAAGATGGTTTTCATTTTACATTTTATTAGTAAAAACAAATTGTTATTATTAAAATGTACACTTATTCCATGAAACATCTGATCTTATCCTCTCACTGACTTGTAACATCAACATCAACATTCTCTTATTTCTATCATTATGCCTGTTTTGTTACATTCATCTTTTCTACTGTCAAGCAAATTATGTCAATACTTACAACACAAAGCCATGCAGACCTGCTGTTCTAATGAAGTCTAATCATTAAGAGATTTTAAATAGGAATATAGTGAAACAAACTCATAGCATATGTAAAATAACACAATGCACAGTCATTTGCAGAAGTCAGGTCAAATTTTCCAACACAAAATAACCACATTCTCCTGTACGAAATGGTAAAGGTTGCTCAGTAATACAACTCCTGATCCCACCAACCTGTTGGAAAACAGAGAAGTAAAATGTAAGTCCTGCTTTTATATCTCCATGATGCTTAGAAGGGATTATAGAAAAAGTGGAAATTCAAATTTATTACACTACTCCCTAAGCCAAGTGCTGCTCTGCCAAGACATATTTGGTATCTGAACCCGAATCAAGTGTCTGATGCTTTATGAATGGCATTTGTAGCAGAAATCCTGATCACTATTGGCAAACAATTGCTAAAAACATTGGGCATTGGTAAGATGTTTGGATCTGACTGATATCAAACCGATTTTTGATAGCTCTGGGCCTAAAATCTGGCTGGTTGAACCATAATCAAAGCTGTTCTAAAATGCTTAATATACCCATATGTATGACCCCCTCACAAAAAAGACAGTACATATCCAAAATGAGAAATCAATAAATAATAAAAGCAGCTAATCATCATAATATTTAGTAAAAGGCCTTCCCAAATAAAACACCTCTATGCTGTCACGTTATAACAAAAGGCCTTTCTAAATCCTTTTACTTAATAAAAGTGTTATTTTAAAAAAAAATCCAGTGTCCGTGGAACCTTCAAACAATCAGGAAGGGCACTTCAATGGTCAGGGGCAACTGAACAAAAGGCACCGCAGCCCATTGCAGGGGTGCCCAATCCTGGTCCCGAAGATCCACCCTCTAATCAAACACACCTGATCCAATTAATGAAGGCTTTCAGAGGCATCTGAATAGGAGGTTGGGTCTGAACTCTCCAGGGTGGTAGATCTCCAGGACCAGGATTAAGCACCCACACACATTTTCTAAGCCGCTTCTCCTACTGGGTCGCAGGGGGGCTATCCCAGGTATCATTGGGTGAAAGGCAGGATACACCCTGGACAGGTCACCAGTCCATCACAGGGCAGACAGACAGACATACTCATTCACTCACACCTAGCATGTCTTTGGACTGTGGGAGGAAACCCATGCAGACACGGGGAGAACATACAAACTCCACACAGAGAGGACCGTGGTCGCCTGGCCAGGGACTTGAACCCAGGCCCTCCTTGCTGTGAGGTGACAGTGCTATCCACTGTTGCTATAAGTGCATTGTTATGCTGCTCGTATGGACCCCCAAGTTCTTGATAGATAAGAAGGCTAAAAGCTGATTTTGTTTAAACCGAGGGGTTTATTTTTGAACAACTAGCAAGCCTAATAAGTTAAAAAATAGCTCACAGGCTAAAATGCTTCAATTAATATTTGGTGTTTGAATAATTTACTGAATGATTCTCTGTAAAACCCCAGCGTGGGAAAACAAATGTGTGGCAATTAGCTTTACACTAACACAATACAAAATATTGCATTGTGGCACAAGAAGAAATTAGACAAGAAGAAAAAGCATTATTGTGGTGGTGGTAATATAATGAGCAAAAACTGTTTACAAGGTCAGTATTTCTGCATAAAAAACTGATAATATTTTCATTAACAGAAAAACTAAATGACTGTAATAAACAGTAATGTGTGTGTTTGATCTTTTCTTATATATTTTTAACATTTTATTTTGTGAGAAAAGAGGGCTACTTTATTTTACTCTGTTCCTCCTTCAACTCCTTAAGATGGTTTTTGATTGTGCTTTTAACTATTATAAACTGACCTCTTTCAACAGGTGCCTTTGCTCTTTTAACTGCTGAGGTAAAGCCTCTACTGAAAAAGTAGTTTAAATCATATTCAATTAACAGTTTTTGGTTTCACTGGAAAATCATTCATCCAAAAAAAAAGACCATTTCTTGCGGAGTCCCACAAGGTTCAATTTCAGGGCCTTTGATTTTCTCTTTTTACATGTTACCTCTAGGAAACATAATAACAATTTTCATAGCCATGCTAACGACATGCATGCAAATTTACACTTCCATTCCTGTTGCGGATTTCAAAAAAAGTTTCTACAACTTAATTACAGTAAAACTAAATACTAATCTTTGGTACTAAAATTCTGAGAAAAATGCTTTATGTGAACCTCACTTCTGTGGCTATGTATGCCAGACCTGAAGTATGAAACCAGGGTGAATTTTTGAGTCTGAGCTCTATTTTTCCCGCATATAAACGCTGTCACTTAAGTAGCTTTTTATCATTTGAGAAATGTTGCTAAATTTCACCCATTTCTATCTCAAAGCAATGCAGAGGAACTTGTTCATGCATTTGTTACAAGCAGTGTTGATCACTGTAATGATCTTCTTACTGGACTTTCTAAGAAAACAATCCATTCTCTACAACTCATACAGAATGCAGCAGCACAGATCGTAACAATAAAGAGACATCATATTGTACCTATTACTGGCTACTTGTATCTTTTAGGATAGATTTGAAAGTTCTGCTATTAGTTTTTAAGGCTGTTAATGACCATTTAAACCCCCACTTACACAATGCACAATGCTGGTCCAGGTGGTCCCAGCTTCTCAGTTTTATAAATGTATGTATCTGCATCCGCAGATATACACATGACATAATTGATTATTAGCATCTGTCCACAATTCCCAGAAAAAAAAAACGTTTATGTGCAGCAAACTTTCCTGTACTTGTTAGCCACATTAGCTTTGTATCTCCAGTGCAAAACTGCAAGACATTTGGACACCAAAGATATCTTTGCTGATTAGGTTAAGTGGAAAATTATATGTAAATATGATTTAAGACCCACTGAACTAGGATACTTACTGCCTGGATGTCTCCTCACTCCTAGTTTTCTTATCTCATCATAGACAAAGATCAGGATACCATACGGCAATGGCACAAACCACCACTGAACCCTGTAAGGAAGTGAGCAGGCCATTATAGATCTAGTGCAGCACCTACTCAGTCAAACTTTGTCAAACTTTGGCCCAATCCCATTTCACCCCTTGCCCCTACCACCTAGCCCTTAGCCCTCTGTTTTGCGCGTTGACGTCTAGGATTAGGGTGTTCCCATTTTGGCTGAGACAGTTAGAGCTATATGGCCCTCCAGAGTTTTTTCAGAGGCATGCTGCAAACAGTGTTATGAGTGTTATGAGGAAAAAAGAAGAGGCAGAAAGATGGCTGCATGAACGACCAATGAAACCCAAAAATGTATTTTCTCTGTTAAAAAAAATACGATAACTATTGTATTATCATAGTTTCATGTCGTTTCAATATATTATGGTCATTTTCTTCATAACAAGTATAAAAAATCGCTAATAGAATGCTAATATCTCGGTCACTAGTTAGTTAATTTTCCCGTTCCACCTTAAATAGTCTAGCAGTATTGACGACTGAAGCACCAGAATGTAACTGCTGCACCATTTAAGTTGGAATGGGAAAATGCGAACAAGAATAACTGACTGCAGCTAAATATCGCCAATGAAGTAGTGGTGGGCGATAATGAATAATTGTCTAATACGTCCTCTTGCATATTACCCTAAATGAAACTAAAGCCCAGCAGTGAGGAGCTGAACTTTTCCCTTCTCTCCTAACACTGAAGTCGGGCTGGGTCGCCTACAGAGCACAGCTAGTAGCCTGTTGATGAAGAAAATGGGATTGGGCCTTAAAGTGTAGTAATAATGTGAATTGTACTTCTGTGCTATTTCATGGACCATAAGAAATAAAGAGGCCTCGTCCCACAGAGCAAAAAGAATACACTACCTAATAGGCATGAAGTTGAAGATGTTTGGCATTCCCGGACAATAGCACAGCAGATTACCGAGACACAGCTGGAAAACTACAGCAGCCACAAGCACCCGGTTTCTGCACAGAGAAGAATGGATTCACACTATTAGAACAATATGACCAAATCAGAACTGTTGTGTTTCAGGACACCAGAACTGCTTTAGTGGTACAATGCAAGACATTGCAAAATAAATCTATTATTAAATCAAGGTAATTATTTTAAAGCCTGATTTAATAGAAGATAGTGTGGCAGCACAATTGTGTAACTAACTTGTAAATTGTAAGCATGGAATATTATATAAATGAGATCTAATTAGCCTACAAAAAAGGGTATTGTGTTAGATTTCAAACCTTTATACTTAAAAAAAAATACAATTTCCTAGAAGGAGCCTATCCTAGCAATTTCCTTGCTGGAGCCTATCCCAGCGGTCATTGGACAGAAGAAAGGATACACCCTGGACAGGTCGCTAGTTCATCACATTCACCCACCCCACACACCTAGGTGCAATTTAGCATGTCCAATTGGCCTGACTGCATGCCTTGAACTGTGGAGGAAACCCACACAGACACAGGGAGAACATGCAAACTCCACACAGAAAGGACCCTGGTCACCCAGCCAGGGAATCAAACCCAGCTGTGAGGTGACAGCGCTACCCACCACGCCACTGTGCCGCACAGAGAACGCAATTACTGTTTATTTTCTCAATTCAACATATTGGGGTAAAACATAAAATGTGGCCTGCACACATTTGTCAATAATAGTAATGTTGTGAATCTTTGTGAAACGTACAGTAAAAGAAATGCTAATGCAGTTCTAAAAGTAGGGTTGCCAACCCTCAAGAAATTGTCTTAAAACCCAAGACTTAGCTGACACTCTCAGTCGTTGAGATTTTTAGTGCTTTTAATTGAATTTCTTTTTAAAATACTACAAAAAATAATACTAGAGTAAAACACATTCATGTTTATCTCTCTGCTTGGAAAAGATTACCACTGTACACAGAAAAATTACCCAGACAGCAGCTGACTCTTATTGCCATGACAGCTGCTGTCTGGGAAAAACCCACAGCTAATCAGTTTTGTGTAGCCTATGACTGTCACCACCACAGCCACTCTCTCCTGCTCACAGCTCTGAATGCTCTGTTTTGCAAGCCACAGCAAACCGGCTAAACTAGTTATCTAATTCAATGGGCCTCTTAAAGGAGATGGAGAAGCTAAGGGAGAGCCCACAGAAAGAGATATTTCTGTACATTACATAAAGCTGCACTATGTAAGATTTGGGGATTTTTAAGACCTCTCTGATGGAAATATGTAGTTGCACGCAATTTTGTAATGTTGGCTGTTTCTTGGCCCACTTCCCCAAGCAGATGAATCTGATGAGTGCGAGCACATTGAAAGAGACCTCAGTGAAACCTTTGCTGTGTCTTCTGAGGATGTAAATGAATGATCTGCTGTTGTCATCATATGTTCATCAGTATAAACTTGATTCTGCGTTTGAGACCTAAACATAGAGCCAGGCCTTCTTTCTGAGCCTAGTCTGTGATGTTAATATGTAAAGATGTAAGACATAGTTTAGAAAAAAACGACCGCCAACAATTTGACGTCTCTGACTTTAGCATTTTTTTACTCCTGACTCAGTAATGCTAACTCTTTCAATTATAACGAAAAATCTTACATAGTGCAGCTTTAATGAAACATGCTATGTTAACAGGTAAACATCTGGAGAGCTGTTAAAAGGAGTTAAACACCACAGGCAAATGGAAGAACCTCAGAATAAATGCAGAGTTCGTGGGAACACTAACCTGAAGAAGCCCTGTTGGAAGACAGAGAGACGGCGAGTTTTCCTGATCAAGACGTCAGCAATCTGGCAAATCTCAATACTGATGAAGAACACGGTGTAGCAGGTGTACTCCTGGTACAGACGCTGACTGTATGTCTGTCAAACAGGATAAAAAATATATTATAGATGATCCATTTCAAATTCAGGTTAGACAAGGTAGTCATTTTTTCACTGAACTATCCTAGTGTCTTTGATTTCTAGCTTACACAATGGTTTAGTGATGATACCATTGCAAATACTGCCATCCCTGTTCTACAATTTGTCTTGTATTTAACATTTGTGTGGGTTCATGCACCCAAAAACTGCTGTAATTAATGTTTCCATGACCATTTTCCATACTTTTTTTTTGTTACTGCGCCTTTAAGACTGATACATGCAAGTGACCTCTCCTCTGATTGGCTACCTTCTATAGTGCCTTATTCAAAAAGCAAAAAAAGTACATAACAACTCTTCTTATCAAGTAAATCAGGGGTATTTAATTAAAATTCAATAAGATCCAGGTAGCCTAGTATGCATACAGTATGTAGCCTAGCAACATCTTATACAATCAACAACTGAATATTTCAACAACATTTATGGTCCGTTTTCTCTTGTTAGAGCACACCATGTGAAATAACTTCCTCCTGACTCACTTTCTGCTCCGACTGCTGTGTCTCGACTTGTCCCTCCCCGTGTGTGCGTCACTCATTCCAGCCTCAGCGCTCATCTTAATGCACAGATCTAATTGGCTGAGTAGAGTTACGTGTGATATTTACAACACATTTGATTGGTCTGTGAGTTTCCCAGGCCACTAAAGCCACCACACCCCATCGAAATGAAAGATTTCTCGATAGTTTGTCGGTTATAGGTCCAGGTTCATATAGGACAGTGTCTGGGTCTGGACTCGGGCCGCAGTCCGCCTATAGTTACCTCTGACGTAAATGAACAGGCAGGGATATGGAATGTGAGGTTGTATGTACAAACATTCCAGGTAGGGATGATATCATCGGCTAATATTGACTAAATAAAAATATAAATTTATATCTAAAAATTGAAAATAACATCAGCCAGTGTTATCAGTACCATCAGGATTTTTTCCGCTTCTCTGTATTATATTGGTTGAGCCCCAGCTTATGAACATCATGCATGGATTTTATGGACTGAATCTTCAACAATGTTCACATGGTACACTTTACTTCAGAAACAGCAAGAAAAATTATGTTTTCCGTGACACAAATCCTTTAATTTAGTTAACTAATTTTCTAATACTCACCCATTCCTGTCCATAGCTGTCCTGTAGATCCTGAAGCCGGACATCTTCCCACTTAGGGCGGAGGCCTACACACAGCAGCGGGTACCAACCCTCTTGAGCCATTGCTGTAAGGTAGTCTGTGAAGCCTGCAAAAGACTGGATTGCTCCTGGAGAAGGTGAGAGAGAGAGAGAGAGAGAGAGAGAGAGAGAAGACACTTGGACATTTGAAAGACTAATTATGAGGCCAAGAGCCATTGGAGAAAGAAAGTTTAACTCAATACTGATAAGCAGAAACCATCGAAAGCCAGTGATAATCATAATCAAACCGTACCTATCTGAAAGTAAGAGTAGGCGGCCAGGGCTTCATTCACCAGCCTGTCCCTGCGTGGGTTCCTCGGCTTTAGATGCATAATGTCGCTCTCAGCCCTCTCATAGGCCAAAGACACTGAGGGGAACTGTCAGATAGAGCAGAGCAGAGTTTATAAGTTATAACCTGGTCACTTTGCACTCAAATTGTTTGTCCTGATAGTTAATGTGAGTAAAAGTTAATACCCACAGTAGCGGATGTAGCAGCTCCCGCTTGCTACTGTGCATTTTTCCATTGTACACTCAAAAACAACAACTGAGCCAAACCTTGCGGTTCTAGTTCTAGATCATATTAAACTTTTTGAGAGACAACCTTCCTGATAACCGCAATTAACGACTGAATTTCCTTTGAACGCTACAGAGTTCAGACTCTACATGGCTAATTTGGCTAATTTTCTACTTTGGTTGCTGGTTGCCTTAACTTGTTAGCTGATAAGAAACCATATATCAGTCCGTTATGTGCTCACAAAAATATTTACGTGTACACATTAATGAAGGGTAAAAAAAAATGTATTTTTTTAATCTGTCTGAGTGCCAGTGCATTAGCTGTGCTGCTTACTAGTTAGCTAAATGCTAGTTGGGCTGACATGAAATGAAACAGTTCACATTTATGTGTTCAGAAAAATGTCAATATTTAAACATAAGTATTTGGAAAATGTATATTTTTCTCCAATAAATGTGAAAGTATGTGCAAAAACACAAAAGTGCTGTTGATTTAGAGTTAGCTTCTTAACTAGGTAATGCCACCCTAGCTAGCTCTTTACAAAGTAGTAGTCGCATTTACTTAGCAATAGCAACTGACACATCATGCCATTCTAGGTTGCATTCTGGTGCAGGTAAAAGTGCTTAGTGACTTTATCTTCACCTGTGGAACCTGTACCAGGTACCAATCTTGTTCAGGTACCGAAAATTGTAAAATAAAAATCTTCAGCATTGGACTAGTGGCCAATGGCCACAGTTAGAGTTTTCTGCGACCAAAGGCAGGCCCATCTGTTGATGCACAGTTCCTGTTGGCTATCCTCTAGCTTTTCAGTAATGTTCAGTTTCTGTCCATAGAGCTGCTCTTGACTGGATGTTTTTGAGTGGTGGACCAATTTCCACCTAGCATTCAAACTGTCCACCACACACATAATATCTTGGCAGCTGAAACTGATCAATGATGGAAACAGCAAAAGTCGAATGATCAATTGTGCAAGACAATAGATTGACTGCAGTCCATACTTGTTCACCCATATAGTGGACGTAAATGGTAGGCAGGGGTCATTAAGTGGCTTGTGCTTTGGTTTAATACATGGTAGATGTATCAACATCATTGAATGTATTGCGACTATACCAGCCAAATGGTCTCAAATTTGAACTTATTTCTTTGTATTTCTTTGACAGGAACCAGGGCCTTAGTGCCATTAATGCAAACATAGCCATTTTATCTGAAATGACAAATGAATTCTGTTCATTTTCTTTGAGTACTAATTTATAACAACATGCGTACCTCTTTGGCATGAATGGATTTAAAAAATATACATTTTAGGTCAAAACCTTGTCTCAGAACTATTGTTAAACAATGTCTGAGGAATAAGGCAACATATTCATAACAGCTGATGCTGTTCACCACAGTTGTGAAAAAAAATTGATACAGAATGTCTCTCTAGCATTTCAAACCATTCTGAATGACTTATGATTTAATTCTACAGAAAATTTTGATAGCTTTAAGGTACAATAACACCACAGCTTCTAATGGTCATAGTCTACTCACAATGTCAGTACAAAGCTCAATAAAGAGGATGGTGATGCAGCCCAGAGGCAGTGGCACGCTGACTGTGATGTAGACGAGGTAGGGAGTCAGCTCTGGAATGTTCTTTGTCAGAGTGTAGGCAATGGACTTCTTCAGGTTGTCAAAGATAAGACGGCCTACAGACAAGAATGAGTGTAATGCAAGTTAACTACCTTCAAAATCAAGAAATACATTATAATGAATTGTACAATATAGAAATAGTGTGTTTAATATATATGAATACAAATGATCTCAACATGCTGTGTAAATATACATTATATAACAAAAGACAAAGCATTCTATAGACTCACAGAATGTCTATTGCGTTTGCCTACCCTGTTCTACTCCTGTTACTATGGAGGCAAAGTTATCGTCCAGCAGGATCATGTCTGCAGCATTTTTAGCAGCATCAGAGCCAGCAATGCCCATAGCAATACCAATATCTGCCCTCTTCAGAGCAGGTGAATCATTCACTCCGTCTCCAGTCACTGCCACAATGGAGCCCTTGAAGAGGATTGTAGAAATAAAAGGTTAGCAGACTGCACTTCATACATTTAAATCAGCCTTAGCATACTAACGCCCAATCCCATTTAACCCCTCGCCCCTACCACCTCGCCCTATCCCTCCGTCTGTTATGACAAAAAAAGAAAAACCGGTAAGATAGCTGAGTAACCAAAGAAACCCACAAATGTGAGAATTTTCTCTGTTGAAAATGAACATAACCATTGTATTATCTTAGTTCCGTGTTATTTTAATGTACTATGGTCATTTTCTTCATAACAAGCATATCGCTGCTGTCGGAAGAAAACCTTGTATCTCCAAAATAGTAACTTTACAGGAGAAGGAAAAAAGCATACTTCACTTTCAATGTAAGTCAATGGAACCAGAATTTGTCCCATGTAATTTTGGGTAATTTCTTTTAGGCCACTCATCACAAAATTTACAAACAATGTAAAGAGTAACAGATACTTTCAAATTATGTCAAAAACTGAAAAATGCCAAAAATGGAGATACAAGGTTTTCTTCCGAAAGCAATGATATAATATGGCTTGTACTATGGTGATATCTCAGTAGCTGATATCTCAGTAGCTAGCTAGCTAAATTTCCCATTCCACCTTAAATGGTGAAGCACCAGAATGTAGCTGCTGCATTATTTAAGGTGCAATGAGAAAATCCAAACAAGAAGCTGGTAAATAGCTGACTTTAGATCACAGACTAGGGCTGGGCAATAATAAATAATTGTCACCTCCCCCTCTTTAAAGACATATGATCTCCTACAGAGCACCACTATAGGCTGTTAATGTAGTAATTCTTTTTTATTTGAGGATTGGAGAAGATTTCAACCACTACCCCTTGTAACGCAGTTTCAAAGGGCAAAGTAACACTCAAAAACATAAAAAATGGATTGGGCATAAGACACAAATAGATTTTGAGTGATGGGTTCATGAACAAGCCTTGCTTTCAATGAAAGGAAAATTAGAATAGTGAGCAATCTCATCTGCAAAATTGTCCTCTCACTCAAAAATCGGAATCAGTTATAACACGTTTGATGTTTAAATATTGTTTTCTGAAAGTATGTTAAGTATGTTAAGCTAATCATGGTCTATATCAGTTTTTTGGCCATTTTAGATTGAACACAACCATTTAAAGCTTGTAAAAGAGATTTTATGTTTTTATTTGAAGCTTGTAACATACATTAACATATCGCTGTTTTCAGATCAAAACCTCATATCTCCAAAAGGATAACTTTACAGGAGAAGGAAAAAACACACTGTACTTTTAATGTAAGTCTATGGAACCAGGCTTTTTCCCAAGCAAATTTGGGTCATTTCTGGTGGTCCTTTCATGATGAAATTTATGCACAATGTATAAAACCACAGGCGTTTTCAAATTATGTCAAAAAATGAAAAATGGAGATACGAGGTTTTGTTCCGACAGCAGCGATATTCTATCTTGTATGTAGGAGCTTTACAATGACTCATTAAGTAAAGAGCCTTGGCATAGAGCTGCTGCCCTTGTTTTCCATTACAAACAACTGAAACCTGGTTACACTACCATTCGTCTATGCAATCAGTGACGTATCTTCTCTAAAAATTAGTCCTACCCACTGGAAATCAAAATCTGATAGGCGTATTTCACTGGAAGTTGCTATTTATGTCAATAATTATTAACCTTTTAGGCAGTGCATGGGAAAACAGTCTGACTGGACAGTTGTCTGTTGGTTAGTTGAAAATTTTAGTCCCTTTGTTTTTAACCAAAACTTAATATTGAAATAAGCGCGTCTAGTTACAAGTGTGTTTAGTTATAGTGGAAGATTAACTAGAAACGTTTTAAGGGTTTTACTCTTGAACTCATCACAGAACTCCATTCATTCATTTGTTCTGATAAGGTATATGGCATTATGGCTAGTCTTACCAGACGCTGACAGCTTTCGACGATGATGAGCTTTTGCTGGGGAGAGGTGCGGGCGAACACCATTTCTGGGTGACACCGCAAAGCTTCATCCAGTTCGTCGCTGGTCATGTCCTTCAGCTGACCACCGTTTATAACACATGCCCGGGCATCGCTGTTGATGATAAAATCAGATTGACCACCGTATCGGTCACTGCTACTGATTCTGTTAAGAACAGCTTCACTGGGTAACTCCATTGCCTTTGGAGCTGTTCAATTAAATCCGTTTCATTTGTGTTCAGTTGTGCAGGAGTGCCCAACTCTAAACTTAGCACACCGTATCCAGTTAATAAAGGTCTTGGACATTATATATGTTATTTATCATGTTATGAAGTGTTCTGTGGCACAGCACTGCATCCCTAAGCCTCATCAGTTTGACGGAATACACAATTATGTATCAATTTTGTGCTTTCTTT
This sequence comes from Pygocentrus nattereri, assembly GCF_015220715.1. Taxonomy (NCBI): domain Eukaryota; kingdom Metazoa; phylum Chordata; class Actinopteri; order Characiformes; family Serrasalmidae; genus Pygocentrus; species Pygocentrus nattereri. Next base: position 4,930,392 of record NC_051234.1, on the reverse strand, counting down.
CAGTGTTCTCACAACAGACATTACAAAAGCCATTGGAAAAAGAGTTTCACCTCTTTTTAACCTGCTCCACAGGGATTCGCAGTCTTGTAGCAATGTCCTCCACTGTCTCACTGCCCTCTGATATAATACCCACATTTGCAGCAATAGCCTTGGCTGTGATGGGGTGGTCACCAGTGACCATAACAACCTACAGATTGATACAAGAGCACAGCACAAGACTGAGTTAAAATCACCATCCCTGAGGGCTTCATACAGGGTTGCTGCACAGCTTTTAAAAACAAATTTCATTTTTTTTTGCATTTGCATTGTTTTCCATGTAACTACTGAATAACATTTCTTAGTCTGTAATAAAAGTCTTGGAAAAAGGTGAATAAGATCTCAGAACAGAGTAAACAGCGTCATTTCTATCAAACAACAACACACACAAATATGGCAAATAGGTATTTATACATGTGATGTTATGTAATCCAGTATGACTCTATGTGTTCAACTATAAAAATTTGTAAGGGTCTATTCATTTCCGCAGAGGAGCACTTACACGAATGCCAGCTGTACGGCATTTCATGACGGCGCTAGGTACTGTGGCGCGGGGTGGGTCAATCATGGAGATGAGTCCAGCGAAGCACAAGCCAGATGTGGTGAAGTTCATTTCATCACAGTCAAAGGCATAGCCACGAGGGAATTCTTTCTCATTGAGGTACAGGTGGCAGAAACCTGATGGGAATGCACACATAAAGCAAAGAAGTACAGATGTTCAATCCAGAGGGGAATCTTCAGGGCCATCTAAACCAGGCAAGTCAAAATGGGGACCTTCTGGGCCAAAGTGCTGCAGAGATCAATGTTTATCCTCATCTAACACTCTGAATTCAGTTCATTAAGGCCTTGCTAATTTGCAGAATCAGTAGTGTTTAATGAGGCAGGGTGCTGAAGTCTGCAGTGTTTCGACCTGCGAGGACTGGAGCCTGACACACATGTTCTTTTGTAATTTAAGAGAACCGTGCTTGCATTTAAACTCTGCACGTTTCCAGGAGTATTTATGTTTTGCTGTAAAGTTTATGATGAAAATAAAAAGGTTCATTTCTTGAAATGGCCAACAGAAAATTAGCCAATCAGTAATTGTTTTTCTGGCAACCTGTCCTGACTGGCGACCTGTCCAGGGTGTATCCTGCCTTCCGCCCGAAGACTGGTGCTGGGATAGGCTTAGAAGCTTCACATGTCTGTGTTTTATCTAGAACCTGCCTTTTGTTGGAATGTTCCGTTCCACCTTAAACACTCCATCAGTTACCAGAATGTTGCTGCTGCAGCGTCAGAGGTGGAACAGAAAATTCAGACTTCAGGCTCATCAGAAAGTGTTCATGCTAATCGTAATTAGCTTAGTGCTAACAAACTACTAAAAACCTATTGGGACGCTAGCAAAAATTGCCATTATCGCTGAGGTGGGTTTTTTTCCTGTTATTTTGACCGAGTTTTGACGTTTATGGCACAAACTGAAGGCCTAGTTCTGACAGTCACGGTTCACCACTGGCTAAATCACAATACTAGATATTGTGGCACGGGGATCATTTAGAAGTAAAATAAATAACCTTTATTAAAGTCTGCTAAGCAGCCCCACAGCTGCACCAGTGTTTGGAGTGGTGCTTTATTCAAGTGGAGCTTTATTTATGCTTTTCCTATTGGAGTATAGTGCATTTTGCTATTTACCTCATAAACTATAAGGAACCTGTATGTGGGTCCACACTTCAATTCTTCATCCTAATAACTGCATATCTTACTGTTAGTTCTGTATAAAATGAATGAAGTCATTATTTTGTACAACAAAATAATCAAGTCAAGTTTCCTTCTTGCCCTCCTTCCCTTCTCTACCCCGCTTTTACCTCTTGGCCTCCTTTAAGGCCTGACTATGTTTGTTCTATGTACCACATTATTTGTAAGTCGCTTTGGATAAAAGCGTCTGCTAAATTGTAATGTAATGTAATGTAATGTAATGTAATGTAGAAATTTTTTAGAGCCATTTTTGCACACTGTGGAATTAGACCTCTGCATTTAACTCATCCATGCAGTGCAACACCCACATACATGCACACTGGTGAACACACACACAACGGGGCAGTGAGCACACTTGCCCAGAGCGGTGGGCAGTCCTGTCTACAGTGGCCAGGGAGCAAATGGGGGTTAGGCAATAGTCATGGACTATCAGCCGAGGGGATCGAACCAGCGGCCTTCCAGTCACAGGGCTGGCTCCCTAACGTCCAGCCCATGAGTGCCCCTTTAAGTTTAAGTTTAAGAGGTTGATTCCCATAAGTAAATCTGACATATGGCCAAGTATGAACATATATCACATATATGTTGATATATACTGATATCACTAAAATATGTCCCATATTTGAAAAAGACCAATTTCTAATAAATAGGCATATACCTATACCTACCTATACCTATATATGCCACATAAATTAGTCAGATGTGGACATATAAGTTGTATACAAGGTAAATCTATATATGCTAGTATATGTCATATATTTTAAATCCATATATTTCTATTTATCAGATTTCCATGTGGGTGCACTAGAATACACTTCAGGAGATGTTTTTGTACGAAAATGTGTTTTCCGCTTGGTCAGTAGTGATGAAACAGAGATGAAACTAACTGCACGACAAACATTCCTTCTGCCAGCAGAGCACATGATCTGTTTTGATATCAACAGTCTGGGTTATGATCAGTCATCTGGGCCCACATAGCCATTGTTGTTCTTTTCTCCCTCTTAATCATGTGCACGCTGACCTCTAAAGACTTCTTACCCAGCACTCTCTCTCCCAGACCTCCCAGGTCCATGTATGCAGTCTGGAAGGCCTCCTTCCATTGCTCGTCCAGTGGCAGCTCCTGGCCCTTTATCAGGATGGTGGAGCAGCGTTCCAAAATCCTCTCTGGTGCCCCCTTCATCACCAACAAGTAGCGCAGGTCTAATGGGTCCTCCAGCTCATGTATTGACAGCTATCCACCACAAGAGGGACACAGAGAACCGTCAGCTTGGGTGAAGGTGTTGGAAACCAGAATGCTGAATGAAGAAAGAAGTGGATCTTACCTGAAATTTGTTGGTGGAGTTGAAAGGCACCTCACAGACCTTTTTGAACCGTGCCCTGTAGTCTACAATGTTTCCGATGGTTAGCTCTGTGAACTTTAACAGGGCTGTCTCAGAAGCATCTCCGACCACTTGTCTCTGTGATAAAAAAGGAACAAAAAACACTTTTTACCAACATTTACATAATTGTACAGGAATACATTTATTCCAGCACATGTAAAATTGTACAGTTTACATTTCACATAACTGTACTGGAATACATATTCCCCAGTGACCAGGCTTTTTTGAGTAGAATACTAAAGAACTAAACAAAATAACACTATCAGCTGCCAAATCTGCCTCCAAAAACCTGTCGAGATCTCCACTTTTTTACAACTGAACAGCAGTTAGCTGACTGGCTAAGTAATCCTTGCTGGTACTGTGCGCTTTGTCTTACTTTATTGCTGTAGAATAACAAGTATGACCACCTGTTACCTATACAATACTTAATGTAAGCTAATGTTCAAGGAGCTATTTGAGTTATTTTGCTTTTATTCAGGTAATCTGTTTTTTTTTAAATGGCCAAAACCAACAAATAGTAATAAAACCTAAACAAATTATGCATGCACACTTAAAAAAGATAGTTCTTCAAGGGTTCTCTAGCAAAAAAAGGTTCTATATAGCACCATGCACACTCTATATAGCACCAAAAAGAGCTTTTCTATTGTATCAAGCTTGATATAGTAACAATATAGTAATGCTGTTTGGTGCTATATAGAACCTATTTCAAAAAGCCATCTACAAGCATGTTCTTCATCAATCTGAAGAACCCTTTCACAATGCACACGTTTATTCTAAGTATGAGATCATGTCTTGCCCAGCAAGACTACAAATTAAGAAACATTTATGACAGGCTTTGATGGTAGAACAGAGGGAGTGAAAGGAGGGAAGGAAGAGGGGACAGAAACATTTACCAGTCTAGCAAAGGTGCCACGGTGGCACCCTCTTGCATATTCAGTTGCAATCAATTATATTTTGAATGAAAGAACAGCATTAATTATTGCTGTAATGTGATGAGTGTCTCTATGGTTGCGAAGGGTTTAGTGCTTTTCAGAAGGGACTAACAGAAGGACAGAACAAAAGGAAGAAAAATTGATAGAGAAAAACAGGAAAAGGCTGAGCGAGCAGTTTCTTTACCTTGGGGACGGGCACAGTTTCTTGATTGGGTTTGAAAATGGCCCGATTGCACAAACACGCAACCCGTCCCAATGACCTCCACGTCTCAGAAGACTGGTCGAAACTCTGGCCTGCACACAGGCACATAGAAAACAATGAGAAGTGCTATGTTACTGTACATGAACTGAAAGCAAACAAAAATGACATCTAATTCACAAAACCATGCAAAATTTCAAAGATGTGCTTCAATTAGTTGTTGAGTCGTCATTTTTTAAAAGTTGTCCTACCTAGTTTCATGTTAATATATTCTCACAATAGGTTAAGTTATCCTTAAAATTCAAATGACTTTTTTGCAAAATTTTGATTACACAGTGCTCCTAGCAAATCTATAATTTGTCAATTTCTGTATTGAGTATTTGAAGCCGCGCCTCAAGTTCTAAATGGCGTTACAACAGCATGCTATATGTTCCAATGTAATTCCTTCCAACTTTTTCTACTCTGGAATAAAAAGAGCTATGTTTGATTTACATCTTAAAAATTACAGATATGTTATGACTCTTTCCAGTTTCTTGTTTAAAATAAACACTAAAACTGTAAACTGTAAACAACGTGAAAATTTTTAAATAAAATTTTCTAAACTTCCATAAAGTAAATATTTTTTTTGGACAGTTAACATATTCTTCTCTGTCTTATTGCTGGGGGATCTGTTATACACTCAATGTTAGATATGAAAATAAGTCTGATGGTAATATATTAACTCAAAAAAAAAAGAAACTTTCTTAAAATTTTTAGGTTCTTTTGAAAATCCAGCATTTTTCTATTTACAGTTTTACTGTATTACTGTAGTCTTACTATAAATGTATATTATATTTTATTACTGTTCTATTACTGTAGTTTTAATCATCAGTTTAAAAAAACCCTTCTTTTTATTAAAATGTTTCAGGAACATTCAATGTAGCATTTGTAAGGCCTTTAAATTGTTTTTAAGCTATTTTGAACACACAGTGCAGCTTTAAATATTGCATGCAGAAATGATTGAAATGCAGCAAACCTACATAAAAATACATTTTGTAAAATTTTTGAAAACTGAATGAAAGGATATTGAAAATTAAAATATTGTATAAAAAATCTCACAAAAAAATACATCCTCTAATAAATTAACCTTAAATACCTCAGCACTTATTAACATTAAACTCTTTCATTTACAATAAAGTATGAGTTTTAGTGTCATATTAATGCTCAATATTTCAGCTCTTTCAGTGATTCCCAATATTTAAGGTACAATTTGAAAGTTAAAATTCATAACAAAATAATTATGTGGAGTGTTGCAATTTTGACCAGCTGTTTAGTATAAAATTGAATTTTACACTTGATTTTTCTTCATGGAAATCCATGACGTGACTGGACAAGCCCCAGGTGAGCTGGCGTGGTTGCTTGTAAGATACGTTTTAGGGTTATTTTTTAATCTTGACCTCAAATCTGTAAATGTTATCAAATCTAAAAATACATGTATCATTACACCTCTAGTAAATGTATGAGTTTCTTCAAGCTGCTCCTCTCAAACTGAAGTACAGATGACTGTAAACAACAGCTCCTGTGGTCTTTTATAACATAGATAACAGAGCCAGTTTCTCCTTGAAACTTGAAACTCCTTGTAGTTCTTATGGAATGCCTATGTGCATAAAACAAAAGTTCTGGCACTGCATCATGACATTTATGACATTCCATAAAAGTATCTCTTGGATTTATTTGTGACACTGGAAAACTAGCAAATGGGACTTCTGTCTGTCTAACCAAGATGCATTTATGTGGCCTTGTGTAAATGCAATGTTGATTCAATCTCAGTACTATCTACACGCATGTGAAATTAGGAAGGTATTAATATGCTTTCAGTTACAATAAAGTAATACTGATTATAACATCACACCTGACTGGTCCTCTGTTGTGTCAGCAGCATGGATCATGTTGTCAAACCACAGGTGGGCCACAGTCATGCGGTTTTGCGTCAGGGTTCCGGTCTTGTCTGAGCAGATAACAGAGGTGGAACCCAACGTCTCCACAGCCTCCAAATTCTTCACCACACAGTTCTTTCTAGCTAAACGCTTGGCCGTCAGAGACAGACACACCTGCCAGAGGTGAAAATACAGAGTTTAACATGTCTATAATTTTTTTATTTTTTTTATTTCACACATTATAATTTATTTGTAATGGTAATAACTTGTAAAGTACTGTGTAGTGCTAAAGTCACAGACCAAAGTTTATTTATTTAATTAATTTGGCATCAGAAAAACCTCCAAAAAAGGGAAACTCAAAGAAAAATAAATGAAAAAACTGTTTTTCCAAAACTGGACACAAACACACACACACACATCTAAACCACTTATCCTTTTGGGTCACAGGGGTGCTGGAGACCACCAGGCAAACAAACAGACACATATAATCACACCGAGGGGAAGTCTAGTGTCTTCCAATTGGCCTGACTGCATGTCTTTGGACTGACATAGGGAGAACATACAAACTCCACGCAGAAAGGATCCTTGTCACCCGTCTGGGGAACCGAAACCGGGCCCCTACTGTGAGCTATCAGCGCTACCCACTGCGCCACTGCACTACCAAATGAGTTTAAAAAAAGTGCTTTAAAGCTACAGAGAAAATGCTCAACCACCTGCAAGACTTGGTAGACCAATAACACTGTCCCCATCAGATAAACAGCACTTAAAGTTTTTATGTTTTGCCTGACTTTTCTACTGTTACATACCCCTATATTCAAACTCACCCCCCACAGCTGTGCTTTTGTAGTGGCGACTCAATAACAAGTCTTAAAATTAATAATAAGCTTGTGTGAAGGAGTTCAACGATGGAAGATTTTCCTTATAATTAGTTTGTGCATGCAGTTGTAAAAGTTATAAGAGGAATTTTTGAAATGCCTCATTAAAGGTCCTGAAGTTTCATGTCACATATCCTGTGTACTCACAGTGACAGTGGCCAAAAGTCCTTCAGGCACATAAGCCACAACGATAGCCATGAAGAAGATCATGGCCTCCAGGAAGGCGTAACCGATGAACATGGCGACCACAAAGAACGAGAAGCCGAAGAATATGGCCAGACCGGCGATGATGTCCACAAAGTGCTCGATTTCGATGGCGATGGGGGTCTTCTCGTTGCCCACTCCGGAGGCAAGACTGGCAATTCGTCCAATGATGGTGCGGTCACCGGTGTTGATGATCACCCCTGTGGCCACACCTTTTAGCATACAGTGGATAATAATGGTTAGCTGTGAGATCATTTGCTGTAGGCTGATATAATAGAGCTGAAGTGCACAACTCATCAAGTCCTAGCACTGCACAGCTTGCAGCTACCCCTGAGTCATCTTCTGAAATGTTTAAATGTAAAGTTTTCCTAAATATAATCCATTAGTCAAGACATATTTAGTATCCAGAGTTTGCTTCTTCAGTTTTGCAGTAATAAAGCAAACTTATAATAAGCAACTTGTGATGGCAACATGCCTTCATTCTGCCATCACTATACTCTCGTCAATTGGTGATGGCGCAATCGGACAGTGGTACATTGACCATGATGTTGCTAGTTATAGTGTAGCGGGTAACACCTCTACCTTCTATGCTGTGGACTGGGGTTCAGTCCCCTGTCTGGGCAAAACACCCTACACTATACCAATAAGAGTCCTTGGGCAAGACTCCTAACACCACCTTCACCTACCTGTGTAAAATGATCTAATTGTAAGACGCTATGGATAAGAGTGTCTGCCAAATGCCGTAAATGTAAAAGTAGTAAACACTTCTATTACTTGTTTGTTAGTCTCTCTTAACAAAACCAAGCATGCCAACTTTCACACCACGTCATGTCTTGAACGCCAAACTTGTCTCGGCTGGTGATTACGTTTGTGGTGAAAGGAAAATTTTGCTACCTTGCTAAAAATGAGCTGTAGAAACACTATGTGCAGTTTCCATGTACTGGAGTTGTGCAGTCCTGCTGAAATCATTTGAATAGGCTGCCATGTGACTTGCTCCATGCTTGTGCATAAGCATTCATATACAGGGTTTAAGTGTTACCCTCTAAACAGGTGGTGGAGAAGAAGGCAATGTTGCGGGTCTCCAGTGGACTCTCGTGGGTGTATTCTGGGCTCCTGGTCTGAGGCTCTGACTCGCCGGTCAGGGAAGAATTATCCACCTATAGACAACACGTAAGAGCAGAGTTAAAGTAGGTTACAGATCCTTGATTGTTCAGCACATAACACTTCAGTTATGTACTGTCAGCTGAGGGGATTGAACCGGCGACCGTCCAGTCACAATGCTGGTCCTCTAACCTCCAGCCCATGACTGCCATAAAATTATGGCAGTTAAAAGTCTCTTATTTTGAGCCAAATTTTGATTGGTATTCATAACATCAATGTTTATAACATGCAAACTTGGCTTGCATTGTTCTATTATCCCAGAGACTTAGATTTTCATTGTAACATCCCAGAGGCTAAGATTTACGCACCTTGCAGCCCTGTGAAGTGATGATACGGATATCAGCAGGAACTCGGTCACCTCCTTTAATCTCTACCAGATCTCCCACCACCAGCATGTTGGCATTGATTTGGTTCTTCTGTCCATCCCTGATCACCATGGCTTGCTGAAGGCAAGAAAAGACAAAAGCTCTGCACTGACACATTGTAAGCTACTACAGCCTGAGGAAGTGGGGGTGCTTAGGGGCTGCAGCATTCCCATATTTCAGAACTGCAGCTTCTGAAATGGATGTAATAATTTAAGCATAAAGACATATGTGTGCTTGTTTTTTGGGGGTTTATGGGTTGGCATGCACTGCATGATCATCAAAGAAAGCCAAATGACTTCTCATGCCAACCGTTGGCCACTTTGGGGGCATGTAGCTGAAAAACAAGTAACTAAAAGAGGTTGCGGGGTTTTAGCCTAGTTCAGTCACCCAAAGCAGCCTGATATTATTTTTTTCATTTTAAAGAATTGAACTAATGTAAAAAATCTCACATATTGAATACTGTCTATTTTGCCCTGCCATCATATCTCTCATTCAGTGCATATTGGAATCTTGACTATGGACACCGTTGAGTTCTCTCACAAGAAAGAACAGAGTGAGCAGGGTGTGCAACAGCTGTTGTATCTCATTATAACATTATAACATGTTATGACATGGTCTGTTTAATGTAAAAAAGGCACAACATCACATATGTGATCCTTAACATTTCAGCACCCCTGCTCAAAATGCCTTACTGCGTCCCTGAGGTTTAAGCTCAAGTATGAAATGACCACATCCTCAGAGAGGCTGTGATATTATTCCTGCAGTTCAACTTGTGAACAGCTTAATAATTAGCAAATGAGTTAAAGGCCAGTGCTATAAAAGGAAGTTTAGGTTTTGGCAAGTAGTGAAAGTTGTTGATCTTACTTATTATTATTATTATTATTATTTATTAGTTTTACATCCAGCATGTGTATGTGATCTTACCTGTGGAACCAGATTTTTGAAACTAGCAATGATGTTCGTGCTCTTGAATTCCTGGTAGTAGCCAAAACAGCCAGTCACTACGACCACTGCAATTAGAGCGATGGCCAGATAGAGCTGCAGAAAGACACAAAAAGAGACTAACACTGTAACCAGTCTCAGAAAAAGTGACAGTAAAGAAAGTTTTCCATCCAAAGTTAAATCCATCCATGCGCATTTCTGCTTGGGTATATTTTATCCATTATATTTGCCACCGCGATGCGATGGACTGGCGACCTGTCCAGGGTGTATCCTGCCTTCCGCCCGAAGACTGCTGGGATAGGCTCCAGCACCCCCCCGCAACCCTGACGGAGAAGCGGCTTAGAAAATGGATGGATGGATGGATGGATGGATGGATGGATATTTGCCACCCTTATTAAACATTTTGTCTTGATTTTCTCACAATAATGTAAAAAACCACTGCAATTCTGCACTAAAGTAATTGAAACATATTGTGATAGAATGAAGACCAATACAATAGGGGTGTAAAAATGCATCTGAAAGTGGTGAGCTGCACCAATTTTGGAATATTAGGATCAATTAGGATCAATTATAATAACATTCCACAATAAAAGTGCAAAATTTTATGGCATTATATAATCAGACTATTTGCATATGTAAAAATAATAATTAAAAAAGTTTAGTGTGCAGTTTCTATTGTTAATATTCTGTGCTTATCTGTCACATTTATAGCTATGTGCAAAAGTTTGGGTTTTATTGACTGCAAACTACACATCCTCTGCAGAGAACACATTTTATTTACTGAATTTAACATGAACAATAAACCATAAATTTGACCTATACATAAGTTATGGCAAATTTTATTTTTTATGTTACTTTTATTCTTACCAATGTGTTAAGCAAATTAATAGATATTATGGGTTAAAATGAACAAGTTTGCTCCATGAGGATATGTATTGTCACTTAGAAAATCAGCTCATGTTCAAACTTTTGCATACGACTATGTACATTTCTACCAAAATAAACACATCAAATTGAGTTTTCATATTGCATTAAATCATTCATGATTAAATTCCTCTGAGGTAAATCTTTTTGTGCCTTTTACTCACATCATCATAGCTGGAGAGTTCACCCTTTGCACGCAAAATGCCGAAAGCGATTAAGCAGATGACGGCCGCCACCCACATCAAACACTGCAGCCCTCCGGCTAGCTGCCTGGCGAACTTCACATACTCAGGGGTGCCCTTGGGTGGCTTGAGCTCATTGGGGCCGTCACGCTCCAGGATCTGCTGGGCTAGGTTTGAGCTTAGACCCTATATAAGACAAGCAATTGTGTAGAGTTAGAATCACATACAACCTAAAGCAATGGAAAATTGGTTGGGTATATCAGGGGGACTAACATGAGTAACATATTTATCGTTGCCAACTTCACAAAATGTCACTTAATTCCAATTTTCCAGTTTTTATCATTTATGTCTTTTGAAAATGCCAGCTGTCCTGTACAGTGTGTAAACATTTCATCAAGCATGGACTAATAGAAATGGTCCAAAATTGCTTACAACAGCCTTATTATTTATTCAATTCATATTACAAATACATAGTAATGTAATTTGTTATTGTAAAGTATATATATATATATATATATTACTTGTACCTCTTTCCTAACCCCCATTGATCACTAGCAGTTCACACACTGAGAGCCAATAGTTTCCTAGTTAGTCTGGTAACAGAATTACCAGAAACAAATACTTTCATTTGATTTTATTCATTCAAAATGTCCATTCTGGTGGCAGAATGTTGAGTAGGAGGCCTACTGTACTATTTCAGAATGAGATGTATGTAATAAGCCACATGCTGTAGGTTCTACACTAACTAAAGGGACTGTATGTGCACACCAAGAATCATTTATATGAATTATACTTGCAATTACAATTTCAAATGACTGAAATGTCTCAAAAACGTATGAGAAATAGGTGGTGTTTCCAACAGCTCTGCATTAGAGAACAAAAGTCTAATCACGACCGTAAAAACTCTCCTGAGGAATATGGAATGTTTAGACTGCGATGTCTGTAACTGAGTTTTCAGACAACACTTCAAGCAGCCTCTCATCGTTTTGTCTGCTTCTTTGGCTATATTTGAAATCATTTGAGCAAGGAGACTAAACACATAGGCAAACAAAACAGCTCAGAAAATGTCCTTTAATCTGCTGCAGGTGGCTCATGTCTGTTGACAATGCTTACAATGATAAGATAAAGAATGTTTCGCAGCTATGACCAAGCAGTAATGGGATCACGTTAGCAGTCATGTTCAGCTTTTTTAACTATTCATCTGGCATTTGTGGAACATGCTTCCATCGTAAATAACCAAATTTCTTTTTATCCTCAATGCGTCAAAAGCAGAGCCAGATTAAAACCATTTGGTGCCCTTCAACTTTGGAGTTATGGTGACCCGTCATCTTATACCTCTGCAAACTTAATCTCCCTATCACATATACCACGTATTCATTGATAATAACCCGAGACTTTGCCACCATTTTGCTGAGTTGTGCTATTTACTCTTCACAAAATATCTTAGCTGTGCTTACATTGGCTCCAGTGCAAAGACCTTGCCAAGATCAGTGGGGTGTGTAGATGAGAGATGATTTGATAGAAACTCCTAATGTCATAATGCACGCCAATTTGACAGTGTGCTTTGTGTATTTTACCATAGATGCAGTCGTCTGCCACATTTAACGCCGACGTAACTGACATAATGATGATGGGTTTTTGATATTTGCAGCTGGATTATTACACAAAGACTAACTAGTGGAGCATTTGAACATATTCAAGGTAAATTAAATGTTCGAAAAGCTATATTATCTGATAATTCAATAATTTAAAAATATTTTGAAGCAATCTACTGGTACCCCAGGTCTCAGGTCACCCATACAGTAGATCCAGCCATGTAAGCATAAAAATACGTGAACAGAAGTCCAGCTACTGTTTCGGAATCCCTACATGATTTAATGTCATATAGCATAGAAGTAAACCTTACTTTGTTGATACTGGTTGAGTATCTCATTTCCAGCTCCTCGATTGTTATCTCATGGTCATCCTGTATAAATGAATGGACAGACAATTTTCATAAGAATGACAGCAACAACAGGAATAGATGACACTAACATGTCACTGAATGTATCCCTCACAATGTCCATCTCTTTCTTCATGCTCTCCAATTTCTCCTTTTTCTTTATCTTTTTCTTTTTCTTGATCTTCACATCCATATCCCCATCCATTTTGTCCATCTCCACAAACATCTCGTAGCTGTCCTGTGAAGGAGAAAGATGCATGTTTCTCAGAAGACACAGCAACACTGTTTGTTGAAAAGACATTAAAGTGAGTTCGTGAGTTACTTGAGTAACTTACTGATTTACTCATGATGCCAGTTGTAGAGCCTGCCTCGCTGGCCAAGTCAATAGATGTCCAAACCCCAAGGCCCTTTTCCCCTGAAATTTTGAAATCGTTGCGGTGTCCTTACACAGACATCTAATCCTTACACCCCAGGGAGCCCAGAACACACAGGAGTGGGCTTATCATCTGAGGCAGGTTTATATACTGCTGCCTTATGCCCTTCACCAAAGAACAAGCACTGAATACAACCCATGTCTCCAATGTCACCTCTCCACACGCGAGTGCTATAAGCACATGTTGCTTGTCTCTCTTTTATCACTATTGACGCTTTTGATACTGAAAGATTTCCCCATTTGTTTGAGAACACTTTGCCTGATGTGTGAGCACACTTTTAACTTTCAGCTTAAGTAAGTAGAAGGTCATTTAATACTGCTCAGGGTTGTTGCAGAATTCTGGGAAAATTACACGTTGTATATTTTCATACATTTCTAAGGATCAAAGGCTCATAAACAGTGAAAAACCTTTTTATAGTAGCTATAACATGCAATTTTGTCCTGCTTTAGAAGCCCTGAGTTTTTGCACTTTGCATTTTTGCTGTTCAGTAACCTTGGTGGATTATATTTTTGATGAATATGTGCATTATTTACAAAATGAATATGAAGAAAGCCACTGTTTTTTTTTATTGCAGGATGACTGTCTCCCCTTTCAGCCCCCATTGCTCGCTAGCAGTTCAACACAGTCACACTTCACATACAGAGAGCCAACAGTAGCCACATTTAGATACAGCCTAATAATCCATTAATAATCCAACTAATAGCTCAATCAGAATAGAAGATGTCCACGTATACACCTTAATCGGAATAGACTAGTCTGATTAAGGCCATTCGGAATACAAATTCTATCAGACTGAACGAGGTGTTTAATCCTGTAAATAATCCAGTAAATAGAAGTATAGTAGCCATGTAAATGCCTGTATCTGATTATATTCCCTATCAGAAAGTTTAAGCACGTGCGTCACATCATATTGAAAGTTTATACCGTTCAACATGGTGGAGTAGAAACTGGTCTGCAGAGGCGGTGGGACGGGCGTCCAGCTTGTGTGTCTCAGAATGCGACGTCTTCCTCTCGTCACTTTCCTAATACATGTGAATGACGTTTCTCTGCCATACTTTTAAAGCAATTAAAAACACAAGTGTGCCAGCTGAAAACTCATTTCATTGACTGGCTGCTCGCTGTCATGGTAACAGTTACACTAAGTGGTTCTCTATGCATGCACATCATTTTGGATCTGATTAAATGGGATCCGATAAACACCTCAGTCTTCATCTATAATCAAAATATATTCATCTATAATCAGAATATATTCATCTGTAATCAGAATATATATCAGATTGGCAAAAATCTTTGTATGTAAACACAGCCAGTGTTCTAGTTAATTTGACAGCATTATGGGAAAAATATTTAATTATCTTAACAAAAAATATTCTAGCTGATTTCCATTCCACCACTAGGCGGCCTCGAGAAAGAGGTTAATTTGCCTTCCCATAATATGTAACATTACATTTATGTTAGAAAAACTTTTAAACTGCAAAATGTTGTTCACACTTGCATTTAGATCAACAATCTTTCTTAGCAAAGAACCATCTTAAGTGCCTTGTTTCCTGTAGAAACTTTTTCCAAAGGAAAGAGAGATGAGCGACAACCGGAAAGGTCATAGTGACGATGTTAAAAGCGACTGTTAAATGCTAACTTTACAGTAGCAAACTGTTTACCACGGAATTTTTAACAAAAAAAAGAAACAAAACAGAAGTCAACACATCAACATGCCACTGTAGTTTAAATTCTGATTAAATTATTGGATGTGTAATAATGCTGGATGACTTTATCCTCACATGGAAGAGTTGCTAAGTTGTCAGTGGGCTTCAGGTGCAAAAGATAGCAAACTGTGAAGAAAACGTTCAACAGAGTGGTGAATACTAAAATGACAAAGATATGATGGAATAACTGTACAAAACCATTGCAATTGCTCTACTCTTGCCTGCATCTCTTCACTTTTCTATAGATTGATTTTCTTTGGCTTTTGGATGATATGGATGATGATATGCTGATGATGATATACCCTAAAACTGGGTTTATGCTCAACCAAATCACCAACAGCAGTTCCTATTGGTACCAACCTCTGGCTGCCTCTGCCACAAAATTTTTCCAATGACCCAAAACATAGGCCCAAATCCAGGCACAAATCGTTCATAGGCCACAGAATCAGGTTTTTGACATGGCCATAACCAAAACCACACTGAAAACCTGTGGGGTGGCTTAACGGTCCAAAGAGAGGATCTAGGACTGTGCAGGATCTGGAGAGATTCTACTGAGGATGACCTTCTTACTTGGCTCTGTATTCTCAACTTCATTAGGAACTGCACAACCTTTTGTTTGCATGAGAAGGTTGCACAAAGTAGTAAATGTAAGACTGTCAAGAATTGTGACCCATGGCTTCGTTAAAAATGTTTTTTGTTCAAGATGTTTTGTTTTCTTAGACATCTTAGAATTCTTTGAATTTACTTTAATAGAATGCTAATTTGCCGCAAAGACAACTTTTCACTACTCATCTTCACCAAGGGTGCCAATAATTATGGAGGTGACTATATTATATATTTTAAA